>NC_086286.1:30447345-30801095 GCF_963924245.1 Chroicocephalus ridibundus
AAACCATTTGATCCTCTGATAAGGATACCTCACAGTCTTCCCAAATACTTTACGTTCCTTGTCAACTGCCGAAAGTCAAAAAGTTTTGCAAACATAAGGGCTTCCCTACTTATAAATTTTGATACACTTCCAGAAGTCTCTACATAAAGCTGTGGATGAGCTCTTCCTTTCACTGATCGGCTAAAAAACCTAGATCTTAAAACAAAAGAAGCCAGAGATATTTCATCATTCAAGAAGGCTAGTAGGAGATTTCTGCATTTTCTTGTGGATTACAAACTTGACTCCTTCCCCCTTCCCCTTTCCCCTATGCTGGTTTGGTTTATGGAGAGAAGTAGAAACTACACTCATAAAGGAAACACTAAGCACAGAAGAGATTTTTCTTTGTCTTATTCAAGTCAATGCATTCCCTTACGATGCAGAACTACTCCTTGAAGATTATCATCAGTTCCATAAGAGTTACAGAACAGCAGTATTCCTCATCAATAATTCTTGAAAAGAATTTTTCTGTAAAGCATGTAAACTATGATTCTTTTATCCTCATGCACGTTGATATTCCTACGTAAACTGAGCCATAGGTTAGTAACCACACCGGGGAGGAAAAGCCATGTTTTCACATAATGCAAAGGTCTGAAGTTAAACACATTTGCATCCACTGTCAAAAAAACCACTCCTTGTCAATCTCAGCATTTTGAACATCAGGCCATGTTTGGACAAGCACTCCATGCTGAACCCTTTTTGAATGATCTTTCTACAAATTAACATTTGGCTTGCAACAGATGAAGCTATTACATAACTCTGAAACATAACTGAAATATACCTTCAAGATTTGTTACATTTGGCACTGCCACATAAGCTTTAAGTCTCAATAATTCCAACTTTCCTGTTCAAGACTTGACAGCATCCGAACACTGAAATAAAAAATAAATAAATCAGGCTATGAATTTAGTCAGCTTCTAATGTGACTGAACAAATGGAATGAAATTACTGAATTATGTTTTCATAAGATATTGGCCTTGCTGGAAAAATCTAAATTTTATTTTGTTTTGTACAGATTCATTCCTTTTAGTAGGGATTTTTGGTTTGGTTTTATATCGAAGAGGAAGATAAATTCTCTACTGTGTCATGGAAATGCAGTGCAAACAGTTTCAAACACTGCCAGATCACTGTCTCTTCAACTAAGTCTTCAGAGAAACAGTTCTTTAACAATTTTCTACAGTTCAGTGAGCCTGAGCAGCAGCTTTGCAAGTCCCATCTTAGATTGATAAAAAGGAAACTGAAACCATGCATCCAACAACCCCTGTAAGTGACAGTACTTTGCTCTTTGTACTATTTACAGGAGGCACATGCTAACTACGTGTTGAACTACCTGGCATTAGTGTTTTAGAGGTACAACATCAAACACCACCACCTCTCTTTTTGCACGTCTTTATCACCCTACAGTATTTCCTCTGAATGTTTTGTTATTTTTAACTAGCAACAGATAGTTCAGCATTTCAGTCATGCTCTAATTTTGATTAAGTATTAAATGAAGACTTTGCACAACCTTGATTCACAAGTCATAAAAGCAAAGCCCAAGACAAATGCGAGAGACCAAACATCACTGATCTATTATGATACAACTGACATTTGTTTTTGAAGAATGCCATACTCTGACAGCACCGGTCTCTCCCTGGTGCAGTACCAATTGTAGTAGTAGTTCCTAGTAGCTGCTCAAAAGTGATGAAAAATCACGTTAAAGCCCTGAGAGTATCTCCCACTTCACAGGTATGGAAAAGAAAACTCTCTACACCCGCGCATAGGACTGTGTTAGCAACACCAGATTAAAAACCAGATCATCCTTTGGGCTCTTTCAGAACCAACCCTCCATTATTGCTTTTTTTCCGGGTCAGTAAAAAGAAGGCAGTGGCTTTATATACTACAGCCCGTGCATGCCCTCACAACCAGGGTTATAATAATTTTGGACTGAGAAAGCACTTAATTCTCTCTGTTGGAATAACCTTCTCTTCCTAACGCTTCAGGAGGTTCAGCAGTTTCGTGACGCATTGGGGCTACACAGGTAATTTCATGATGGCAAGCGCCTCCTTCCCGCGCAGCTCACAGGCCTAAGCACCTGCATGCATACAGGTGAAGGGACTGCTCTTCAGAGTAGAAAAGACTGGACACCATCATCCCACACCCTGTGACAAGCTTCACTGTAACCAATTGTCATCCCGATCCAGATTCAATTGTCTGAAACCATTTACAGGTAAAGTTGACAGTATCAGCTCTAGAGGGACTTCACTCATTTCCCTGTCCTAGGCCTCCTGTAAGGTCATGATTTTAAAGGGAAATAAAATGCTGGAAAAGATACATTAAAAACTAAAGCTAAACCACACACAACCCATCACACAGTTTACAGTGGGAATATGTACCTAGATAGCTTGCCAGCTAAGGCAGACTAACAGAGCTGATCATGTACAATATGGCTTTGTTGGAGGGTTGCTTGTGAAAAACAGGCAATAAAAATGGGTAACTTATTACCATGATAGCTTAAAAAAAAAAAATTAAGCACAGTGAACTGACTTCGTAAACCAAAAGAATAATATATAGGGAATGAAGAAATTTCTGATCCCAAACAGATAGCAAGCTGTTCTCCAGAATGTTTTCAGAAGAATACAGTATAAAGCTTATCAAAACCTGTACAGCAAACTCACAGGAAGATGCTGGTGTAGCAGGAAGAAGTAAATGAAGTAATAAATAAATATACAGGTAAGCAGCAAGTCTCAGTATCTACAAATACTAGTGGTGCTTGGAGTTCACCTTTGCCTCAGATTTGCTCCATGACTTTGAGCAAGTCACATAAGATCTCTCTGTAGACATATTTAGATAAAGATATTTGCTCTCAAAGCACTTTAATCTCAAGAGATGAAACATTATACAAAATGTACATGTTGATATTTACAGCTTACAGCCTTCTAATGATGGTTGAAATGTGCATTCCACGTTTATCATCTGATAGAATTGACTCAAAAGCAGTCTTCATACACGTTTTGACAATGCGTGAACGTTCAGCACAACTCATTGTGTGTTATCTGGCTGTGAAGTATGACCAAAAAAAAAAAATTCCAACAAACCCCCTACAGTAAAAAACTAAAATGAAACCAAAACCCAACCAGCAAAAACTTACTTGCAGAAGAGTTCCATGAATATTATTCTGTCGTATGCAAGGACTGGTAAAGTCTGGAAGCCCCTCCAGCAAGCACAGCACTGTCTGTGGTACTTCATTCACCATAACAAATGGAACAAGGGCCCGACCTGACATCTCACGTGAACGGTATACAGGAGAGTGCCCACACCTAGAAAAAGAAGAAATACCTATTTTTTGTCATCCAGCTGCAATCTACTGCTGCGGCTAAAACAAAGGATAATGCAATGAAAGCTAAAACACTTTTCTCACAAATCATATGTACAGTCTTTCTTCTCAGTAGTGAGAAAGTATTTGCCCAGAAACATAAGTCATACTAGAGCCACGTTGGAGGCTTTTTTCCCTTTACGTAGGGAAAAAACACCACAACAATTATGCCATGAAGCATGTAAGTATATGGTCCTGTTCCATCCTTCTTGATGTTTATGTTACTTACTGTACAACAATCATATTCAAATGTGTTATGAGTTTGACTGAAAACTATTAAACCCCATGTTCTTAATCAGATGTTTCCATCAGAACACAACATGGTGTCTACTGGAATTTTAAGTCCTATCTCCCACTGGTTTCCAGAACATATTGAAAGGCAGAAAGTGGAAGACACATTGGAAATAATTTTCTATTATTTATAATGAGTATCTCAAAAATAAATATTTTTTTATTTATTAAAAATTAACTGATAAGACTCAAGACTGCATATAAAACACAGGCCAAACCCAGCCTTTTCTCTTTTAACGTTATCAAGGTTTTAACTGTCTGCAGATTTGTGAATATACATAGAATTAATTATTCCAGCTCTATTAACACATTAACCAGGTGCATGCCACTTCAGTGGCATGTATACTGAGTTGAAGTGAATGGAAATCTTTTACCAACTAAAAGTTGGTTAAGCTCAGTTTTTCAAAGCCAGTAATTCTTGCATGTGGCAATTCATATAACATAGGTACGACTCAGCCACCCGCAGTCTCAGACAGCTGAGAAAGTTACTGCAGGGTTTCGAAATGAATGGCCAAATGACTACGGTGATACAGAATGCACTATGGCAGAAGTTATGCTCTGATACCTCCCAACTGGTTGTGATGACCCAGAGAGATGGGCTTCCCTACTCCTACCCTCTTATTCTTTTCCTGAATTGCTGCTTACACATTTTCAGCTTACAAAATCACGTGTAGTTGAGATTATTCCCTGCCAAAATGAGCAAATGACTTTTGAGCCCTCGCAAACAAGCTGTGCAGGCTCGTGCCTATGTATTTAAAAAATGAAATGAAATTAAAAGGTATTCTAAGATATCAAGTATCTCTCACAAATTTAAATCAATGCCCAAACTAGTTTACGTGAAAGAAATACAGAAAACAGTTTCCATCTTGAACCAGCAACTGAATTAATAGGGTTTGAACACAAGATAGCAAATAGACTTAACTGAAATAGCGTAATAGTCCTGACATTTTAGTCAAGTTAGGCCACGGTATGCCTGAACAACACAGACCTCATTTAAAGGAAGTAGAGAGCTATGCTACCCTCGAACAACACGCTTTTGTGGGAATTATCACCCTCACAGTATGGCAGCATGTTCTGTCCTCCACCTCCCCATGTCTTCCCTTGTAGGGAATGATTTTCAGAAAGATCATCTTTGCATTTCCTTTTCAAAGACTGGTTGTACTTCACAACAGGATGCAAAAGCAGAGCAGTCACAACTGGAGGCTCTTCCGTATGCAACAGCTTTAATTCTGTATTGACAAGGTGCAAGAAGAAAGCCAGCTTAGCTCTTACTAAAAAATTACCTTTTAAAAAAACAAAACAAAACACATTTTAATTCTACTGCAAAGTAAACTTAAATCTGAGAAGTGATTTGTCTGCAACCACTCTCTTATTTCTGCTAAACCACGTTTTCTTAACTAAGAGGTTCTCACACGTAGATGTTCTTTCCAAACACAAGTAATACTGATAGTGTAATGAGTGTCTAGTTTTTAATTATCTATAACTGTATACTCAAGAATTTTCTTTATTTTGTTCATGACCTTTTACAAATCCCAAGGAATCTGACATGTCTTCAGAAGGAAGAGTGGAAAATGGGTAAAACGCCAGGGTTTCCTCTGACTTGTGTAAGGGTACTTTCCAACACTACATCCTTCAGAGGGGGTTTTCTCCTCAAACATGATGCAATGAATTAGAATGGAATTCTGTGGGTTTTTTCCTAGCAATAAACAAATAGGGTTGAGAACAATTTTTAGATAACTTGATTTTAACCTTGTTGTCTTGTAAAAACTGACATTAAAGACTTCTAACACATGCACATGCATATATGGAGATACAGTATTTTACAGATCAAATTTTGTTCCACGCTGTTATTTTATCAAATTTACTATGGAAATTGAAGTGATGGCTCTGTATTTAGAAAGAAGAAAATAATTTAATGTTACAGGCAAAATTGTCTCAGCTGCCTAAAGTCTGGGTCAACAACAGAGACTGCCACCTCAGCATGTATACTGAGCAAAAGTGCAATTCTAAAAACTACAGACAAGTCTAATCTTCACCTCTATTCATGCCCCACAATGTTGTTCTCCAGAAGAGCCTCAGCAGCCAAGTGTTACCCCACGCAGAAGCCTGAAACCTTCCAATTAGGTTCTGTTTTGCACTCTGAGGATCCTAAATCAGGAGGCAATAACCACCACCACCTCCTCCTCCTCAGCAAACACACAGGTGCCCAGCGGGTGGAGAACTCACCTAAAACGCAGGGGACCCGGTTCTGCAACTTTCTGTGCCTGACGGAAATGGAAACCCGCAGATACTACTCACCCAAAGGGCAACCCAACCACCAACCTGCCACCGTACCACCTGCTGAACACCAATGCAAACACCTTGCTCTACAGATTGCTACATATGGTGCAGTGTAGCCACAGGAATGGACATCTTACTGGAAAGCCTCAGAAGAGCACTCCTACGAAGTCGTTACTAAGGAACAAAAGCATCATGAAGTTCAAGAACAATGAAGTATCTGCTTTACAGGAACACATGTGGGAACACAAGGAAGATATTTCACATTGGCAAATAGCTTCCCAAATCTGAGAGGGGTGAACATTCCTACTGTTTCTTCTCTTTTTTTTTTTTTAAATTTTATTTATTTTTTAAAATCTCCTAATACCCCAAAAAAACTGGTTCCCCTCCACCCTCACCACAAGAAACAGTACTGATAACATTTCAAAAACACTCCTCCTTTCACGTACACATGCAAGATGTAATGCCAAGTCACCACTAGTGACCTATCCCTGAACTCCTGCATACCCTGAAGGCACTTATGTGTCCATCTCTCATGTTTTGAAGGCAGTTGGCTTCATTCCTGAATCATGCAAGAAGTTTGCCAGAAGAATGTCAAAATATACACTACTTTTTCCATAACCTGTAACAGCACCCTAGATTAAGAACAGGCAGTTTTGATTTTCACTGGATCCTACTTACATACAATCTCTTACCTGAAAATAAAACTAAACAGGATCAATTCTCAGACAGTGAGAGGAAGAGTGAATGCAAATAAAACAACTGAGTAACACAAACAACAATCTAACCCAATGTAGCAATTTTTTGTTTATTGTTATACCATCCTCCAAGATCAACTACACACCTTGAGTCCACCACTTGTATTCTTCAATATTTATTTGTCCTAGGATTTAGCAACAAGTTATGTGAAGCGGTCTCACAAGTTGCATCAGGAAAAAACATTATACAATTACAGCAATCACTGTAACTCAGTTTGTACCTGGAGCAAAACCTGGCAGCTTAAGGAAAGCAATATTTTAAGGCTATTAAACTATTCTGGTTACTGCTGCAGCAGTTTAACACGCTGCCATCCCTGAGATTAGTTTCACTTAAGTGGTGGCAATTGCCATCCGAGGATGTTGTCACAAAGGAACAGGACCTCCAGCCTTCCCCACTTCACCATCCAGACTCTAAGCTTCAGCTGCCAACGTAATGACTAAAATCTGTCACAGGCTGCCTCTTCTCATCTCTGCAGGCAAGTATGCGCAATGGCGTCTTGCATCCCTTAGAGCAGCACGTATGTGTGTGCAAACCTGTATTTAAAACAGTTTCATTTTCTTTGATTCGAGAAATATCAAACTGGGGGTGAGGGGGTGGAGGGGGGTGGCAGGGGCAAAGTGCTTTCAGTATTTCACACTTTCTTTGCATGCAGGTCATGTATAAATGGACTTTAAGAAACATCTAAAATGTTGTCATACATAAAAATATACAGTATGCCAACCTAATTTTACTATATCTCAAGGTAGCAACAAGCAATGGAACTTGCAAGATCCTCATGTGATACACTTCTATTAAATCCTGAGGGCCATTAACAACTGTTGAAGTAGTATTCCATGTTGAACTCAGTACTGTTTAACTAGGTGCACGAGGTATTGGATGTAAACATGTTTACTTCAAACAGTCCATGATCAAGAACAAAAAGTCAATAAATCTGAGAAGGTTCCACTTGGTGTAACTGTAGATTCAATGCATTTCCACTGCTTCATTCCAGCTTTAACACTTAGATCCTGAACAACCGTCCTAACTGACATAATTTATGACCAACTCTCATAAGGCACAAAGATTCCATACTCCTCTGCACACATCAAAGTATCTAATTTATTACTCTGGCTACAAACAAGAGAACACGAGCTGTAAATAAAAATATCTTAAACTTTTTTTTGGAAAAAAAAGAACTGCAGGTGTTTCCTCTGTGCTTATTTTCCTCCCTTCCTTATTACTCCCCCTCAACAGACCTTCTATTACCCAAATTAACAAACCAAATAAGGATTACCGTTTATATGAAGGTCACAAAAACAAGCGAGTAGAATTAATTTGAAAAATTGCACCTGTGGCTGAAAAATCTCCATTATATTAAGTAATACCTACAGTTGTTAGAAGGATTAACAAGGAGAAGAATATCTATTTCCAGGTTTACTGGGTGTTGTCACAGCAATCTGTGCATTACTTTGTCACTGCTTATTAACAATACAGTACCTGCAGTCCTATAGACAGTATCACAGCATCATATTTTGTTTTCAGCTGAAATACACTCACACCCATTGCCTTCACAAAACATCGGAAGAGGGAATCAGGAAGAGCAGCCATGAAAATGGAACAGAAACAACAGAAGAACAGACTTAAACAAGGAGGAAGGGAACATTCTGCAGAAGGGCCTCTACGTCAAACTGCATATCCTACCACCATCACAAAAAGAGTTTGGGAGAAGAGGGCAGCATGAGGCAGGAAAGGCACACTTGCAATTCAAACAAACAAACTCTGCCCGCTAGTTAAAGCATTTTCACAGCCTCTAGGGTTTTTAAAAGATAAAACTGATTAAAAATAAATGAATAAATAGAAATCAAATAGATGGTGTCCTTTAAACCTTGGAGCTAGTTATGCTACAAGGTCCTAACAAATACACTGGAAAGAAAAAAATTGTAATAAGGCTTTTGTCTGATTCTATATAGACGTGGTAAGTTGTATGAGGAAGAGGTTTTCCCTTTCCTCCACCATGTAACTATATAGTTCAAGTCATGTTATCAGTTCTAAAGCAAGAATTAAAAACATGAGATTACATTAGGAAAACATGGATGGGGATCACAGAGAAAAGTATTTAGCAACAGATCCTGTTCCTATTAGAAAGAGTTTGGTTATTAAGATTCAAGAGCATTGTGCTATCTGTATTAAGTGAAATAACTCAAAAGAGACTTTTAAAGAAAAATAATCATCATTGCATATTAGTTCATTTTTTTCCCTTCAAATTGTCTCCTGAAAGATTAAATTTAGCAACTTTCAAATGCAGAGTTACAGGTTTCCAAGGAAAGAGAGGTCCAAAAATGGCATTAAAAAAAAGTATACTCATGCTTCCACACAATTAACATAACTTGGACTTTCATATTGGGGACAAATCAGCAGGACGGTACTATTCATTAATGCGAGATTAAGGTTTCCTGGAATAATAATTTGCTATACATGTACCTAATGTTTATTTTATTCATTTACTGATTTGCTTGTTTTGCATTTTTCTTTTAAGGAAACAGATCTATCTTTTATCTTGTTAGATTTCTGTGTCCCTTAGCAATTAAAGTATCCGAACCATGTAATTTTTAAAACTTTTTTCACTATAGAAACCTGTATTGTAACTGGCCTGAAGACAATTTTTTGTTCTTTAAACTGAAATTAAGAACGAAAAAAACCCCACAATAATCTGAGTTTTGATACAGCATCTCAATATTTACCCGACAAGTAGAAAAACTTTACAAAAGTATCAACAGTTTACCAGAGGCCTTAAGGCCTACAATCAACATATGAATGTAGCCCAGAAAATGTCGGAACACAAATATGGATAGAAACAGATCAAGTTTAATTCCAAGTTATTTATGCAGTACTAAACCTCTAAATTCTTATCAATTTCTTTAAAGTGAAGTTAATTGTTGCCCAAACTTCTAGCCTCTTTATACATTGTGTTAAGTATTTTATTCTTTCAACTTGGGCAATTAAGATAAAACCTTATGGTTTCGTATGGGCAATGTTTTCCACACAAGCACCTTATGAATCACAGTACCTGCAAACACTGCAGGAACTATGCAGGCAAAGTACACAGACTTTTATTTGTGAAAGCTGTCCACAAGCTTTTTGCCAGTTGTTGTTTCTCCATGTTTCCAAAGCCTTTCTAGGAACAAATTACAGACATTTCTCTCTTCTTGTCACCAAGACCTAGGTTATTGTAAAAAGCGTCCAACTTATACCAAGCTGAATCAACAAGAGAAACTTGAATTGTTGTGCTTCAGCCAGCCAACAAACTAAGATGTCTAACATGTGAGCCTATGAAAACTGTTACCAATACTGTGTGTAAACTTTAGACCAACAGTAGTATGTCCTCTTCAAATGGAGATTTGCTATGGAACAACCTGGATGATGGGATGGAGTGGACCCTCAGTAAGTTTGCAGGCGACACCAAGTTGGGTAGGAGTGTTGGTCTGCTTGAGGGTAGGATGGCTCTGCAGAGGGATCTGGACAGGCTGACATAATGGGCCAAGGCCCATATGAGGTTCAACAAGGCCAAGTGCTGGGTCCTGCATTTGGGTCACAACAACCCCATGCAGCATTACAAGCTTGGGGAAGAGCGGCTGGAGACCTGCGCAGCTGAAAAGGACCTGAGGGTGTTGGTCAACAGCTGGCTGAATATGAACCAGCAGTGTGCCCAGGTGGCCAAGAAGGCCAACAGCACCCTGGCCTGCATACCTGTATCAGGAATAGTGTAGCCAGCAGGGCTAGGGAAGCAATTGTCCTGCTGTACTTGGCATTGGTGAGGCTACACCTCAAGTACTGTGTTCAGTTTTGGGCCCCTCACCACAAAAAAGACACTGAGATTCTGGAGCATGTCCAGAGAAGGGCAACAAAGGTGGTGAGGGGTCTGGGGAACAAGTCTTATGAGGAGCGACTGAGGGAACCGTGACTGTTTATTCTGGGGAAGAGGAGGCTGAGGGGAGACTTCATCACTCTCTACAACTACCTGAAAGGAGGTTGTAGAGAGGTGGGGATTGGCCTCCCAAGTAACACGCGACAGGACAAGAGGAAATGGCCTCAAGTTGCACCAGGGGAGGTTTAGGATGGATATTAGGAGAAATTTCTTCACCAAAAGGGTTACCAAACAATGCAACAGGCTGTGCAGGGAAGAGGTAGAATTGCCACCCCTGGAGATATTTAAAAGACAGGTAGACGTGGTGCTGAGGGACATCGTTTAGTGGTGGTTTTGGCAGTGTTAGGTTAATGGTTGGACCTGATCTCAAAGGTCCTTTCCAACCTAGATGATTCTATGCTGACACAATTTAAATGGCATCTCTTTTCTTGCATTCCCATCAAGAAACTTCAAATATCTCCAGATAGCTAACCTCTAGGTTTACTTAACTATTTGTTGAACTCACATGAGGTTAGAGTTTCCTTTAATCAGTTTTTGGTTCATAGCATTCAAGAAAAAAAAAAAACAAACAACTGCTCTTAACTCAAGGTAATGTAAAAGAAAAAATTTCATTCAGAACCATATTTCAGCTTTGTTAACCTGTGAAAAGTTATTACGATGTTTCACAACTGCAGAATAATGGAAAAAAAAAACCATACACCACTTACTACCAAAACAGTTAGGATAAAACACAACAAAGAATGTAGACAAACTACTTTCTGTCTTAGCAACTGTATCATTATTTTGAACTCAATGAAAGGGATGTTGAATGCATAAATTAAGTCTCAGCACTCTTTTGTAGGACAAGCTAAATGTTACTATTTGGCTACTTATCTTGACCAGCAAAGTACTTACTCACTGGCTAATTTTAAGTATGTAAATTAATAATACAATTACTTCACTAATCATGTGTTGACAGTTGAGCACCCCATCATATTTTTTACTGGATCGTGTTTCAAATAAGTAGTACACATCAAATTTTAACCTAGGATCCCAGCCATTGGCCCTCTCGAGGAGTCTGCAATACTGGAGAATTATATTGTTACTCTCCGTGCTCGTAAGCACCTCTCTGCTAGACATCACCTTTTATTTCCCATGAACCTGACACCTTCCTACAGTTTGTGAATATTTCCTAAATTGCTTCAGACCATAATCTGCCAATGAGCAGCAAATGGATTGATGAACATAATAAAAACTGGAATAAGGAATCAATAATGAATACCTAGTGGTTCTAATATTTCCCATCAGCACCACTTGGAACATGAATATTTGTCCACAGTTTAAGAGAAAAGGCTGAGGAAAATAGCAAAGAACGTACAAGATGTACAATGATTTTTGGTTGATCAGTAGGCTTTGCAGTCTTCTCTAGCACTACAATTTGAACTTAATAAAAATGGAAAAAATTACAAACTTTACCATTTCTTATTAAAAAAAATACTTAAAAAAGTCTGAAAACTTTCTTATTGATAAATACTTATGGTGAACCACAGGTATTTTTATATATCGGTACCAGTCACTGTGCAATCAGGTTTGCACAGAGAATAGACTGTAAGTAGAAATGGAAGAATTCCAATCCAGTCCCAACTCACAAGGGAGGAGTTATGCTCGGAGGGCAAACGCATTCTTCTCCCTCCTTCCTTCTCCCCCAGCCATGCAAAACTTCCATCTTAGATGTCAAGCAAGAGATTTCACACTACAAAATACAGTAAGAATCTAAAAAACAATGTATGTTTTAGGGGTGTACATTGCTCCTTTTTCCAAATGCCTATGCCAGCGCATGTATTTTGCCATCTTTGCCTATAACCCAAAAGATATCTGTCTTCATATTGCAATGACAGGTCAGCCCCACAAGCTTCCCCAGCAAGGACAGGGCTTTCCAATGGGTCAAAGCCTGCTCCTAGTACCACAGGGATTCCAAATAATAAATTATTGGAGACAGCTGTAATACTATGCAGTTATGCTGATCAGACATTAGATTAACAAGAAAAAAAAAAGCACGACAAAGGAAAAAAAAAAAGACTAGAGACTGAGAAGATGCGCTTGTGGTATGGAAATCCACGGAGATGCTTTTATAAACAGCCGTAATCAAGAACAGCTATTTTAATACAACAATGCTGCAACAAACACATGTAGTTCTTTTCATCTAATATGAAAAGGCATTCCCACAAAAGCTCTTTGCTTATCAGATCCCGACAAGATTCCCAGTCTTACAGAAATGACAGTTGAAAATGGGCAAGTTTTAACATTAATTCGCCTACTGGTGCCATGCCACATTAACATAAAGGAAAAAGAGGAGAAAGGCAGAGGAAGCACAACCATTCAGCTATCTTGCTTGGCCACTTACCAAAGGATACCAGTTTTTAGCCTACAGAAAGTCAGATGTCTGCTTTCAAGCCCGCACATGCAATTGTACATGTGTGAAACAAAACAAAAATCAGGGAAACTGTATTTAAACAACTTATATAAACAGCAATTTTAACAAGGTATATATGAATGACTTCAATCAAGCTCTTCCTAAACAAACTGAAGATATCTTGTTACCGGAACTCCTAAACTCCACCGTCTCTTGTGCTCTTTATTCACTGTAAGGTTTTAAACTTATTTCAAAGTCTCACAGGCACTTTTGATTTTACATTTGAATTTTGTTTCTTTATTAGTCCATCTTACTCCAGACCCAATTCCCATGAAGCTTACAGGGCTACAACGGAACAGGACCAGACACCTGATAGACCAGATAGAATTTAACATAATTAAACACAACACTGAGCAATAAAACTAATAGGTATAGGTCAACAGAGATTAACTTTTTGGAAAGAGTAACCCACATACCGTGATGCAAGTAGCCTTATTGATCAGTGAATATTTAAATTCACACCACCTTCTACAATATTAACAATACTGTACTTGGGTCTTTTTCCTTAAGATGTTTCCCTAGCAAGCTCTCACAGATTTATAAAATAATAAGACACAAATGTGACTCCTAGAGAGCCCCAGAATTCATGGTCGGGTGCTTCACTTCCTAAGAAGCTAAAATAAACCTGGATCAATCTCACTTATTTAATATACGTTTTTCAAACTGCCTAAAACATAGAATTCAATGATTTGCAACATTAGGTCACACAGGTTACAACAGTAAGATCATAATTTTACATACGCATCTTTACATAACTGGATTTGTTGTTCAAAAGATGTGAAGTATGGCAATAATATTTCCTCCTTATCTTACTGAAGTAAACTGAGCAATGAAGACTGAAAGGAATACATAGGGAATTTGTGAACAGAAGTGGAAAAAGAATAAGGAGAGAATAAAATAGGCAAAGCTGCATCAGAACGACATTTTGCATCTTAGTAGTAAACCATCAAAGAACCAGAGATACATCAGCACACTGGTTTTGACTGGGACAGAGTTAGTTTTTTCTATCGTAGGTTGTATGGGGCTATGTTTTGGATTTAAGCTGAAAACAGTGTTGATAATACAGGGATGTTTTCATTATTGCTTAGCAGTGCTTGCACAGAGTCAAGGCCTTTTCCGCTCCTCACGCCGCCCTGCCAGCGAGTAGGCTGAGGGTGCACAAGAAGTTGGGAGGGGACACAGCTGGGACAGCTGACCCCAGCTGGCCAAAGGGATAAGAAGGAAGCGGGGGACGTTCAGAGTTACGGCATTTTGTCTTCCCAAGTAACCGTTACACATGATAGAGCCCTGATTTCCTGGAGATGACTGAACACCTGCCTGCCGACGGGGAGTAGTGAACGAATTCCTTATTTTACTTTGCTTGCGTGTGAGGCTTTTGCTTTACCTATTAAACTGTCTTTATCTCAACCCACAATTTTTCTCACTTTTACTCTTCCAGTTTTCTCCCCCATCCCACCAGAGGGAGTGAGCAAGCAGCTGTGTGGGGCTTAGTTGCTGGCTGGGGTGAAACCACGACAATCACCCAACCACAAAAGAAAGCACAATAATGTAAATATATTAAGTATATCTGGCAATTGAAAACCATATTCGGGGGATACATTATTATGCAACATTATAAGGTTGCTTCATTACATGGGAAAGATATTAAACATTTTGCTAATCAGAAAACTAATGAAAACAATTAGTCCTTTGTACTAGGTTCAAGCAGAGTGCAACCAAAACTCTATTTTTGTATTTCCAGCAAATATTTTTAAAGATAGACTCCAATTCATTTTGGCCAATAAAAACTGCAAACCAAAATTAATTACAAGAGATTAAAATTCAAGCTCTTATTTCTATCAGAAATTTGTATTTTGAGTTACAGCATTTTTAAAATACCTTTCTAAGCTTGTTAGTATTTGACAATACTGCATCTCCAAACAGCATTTTGTACAGAACAACTCATGGAATCTATGCGTTATACACTGAACCCCTTGGACTTCACTGAAGGAATCTAGTCTTTTATAACAAAAATCCCTATTTTGCTTTTAAATTTCAACAAAAAATCTTCTATAATCTGTGTATTAGTCTGGATTGGCATCTGTTGAGATTTTTAAAATATGTAACTTATAGTTAAAGTGTATTTACAAAGGGGTGTATTAACCCACTGAATAAAACCAAGAGTATCACATCACTACTTTGGCAGGGGGCTTGGACTACATGATCTCCGAAGGTCCCTTCCAACCCTACCATTCTGCGATTACTTGTATGGACTAAGGACTCATGCGGAATCACAGCTTCTAGGATATTTTTTGCTTTTTCCCCCACGTTTGAAGGAAATTGCGGTCAACTGTCTGCACCACTTCTTGCAGAGGGCCAGACGCACAAATGTAATTCTCTGGTAAGAAACACAAGAAGATGAGAGTCACATACGCATCCAAAGAAGTCCACCAAATCCTATGGGTAACATATCTTTAGAGTTCTAACCCCTTCAAAAAGCCCAAGAAAACAAAGTTTAGCGGAGGAACATCATTCTGGCCCCACAAGGCAAATGGCACAGCAGGACAGCCGGCCCCACAGCTCTACACAAGGATGAGAATCAGAGGAACCCACTGTGACACCGCAACAGTGCTTGCAGAGGGCTCCCATGCAGCAGGCAGGCATCACCAGCGCCGCAGTACTGCTGCAAGAATGTGCTCACCGGGGGGGAAACTCCTGACATCTCACACCACTTCAGCTGAGTGTGTTTTAAGAAATTCTCTGAGCTGACTTTGCCAGCAGCCTATTAGGAGGCTTCACAGAGCCCGTTCCGACAAGCAAGCTGCAAAAATAGTTATCTTCAAAGACAATAAAAAGAAAAAAGTCATACCATCTTCAGTTGTTTCCTTCACCTTTCCAAGTCAG
This sequence comes from Chroicocephalus ridibundus, assembly GCF_963924245.1. Classification (NCBI taxonomy): domain Eukaryota; kingdom Metazoa; phylum Chordata; class Aves; order Charadriiformes; family Laridae; genus Chroicocephalus; species Chroicocephalus ridibundus. Next base: position 30,463,303 of record NC_086286.1, read on the forward strand.
GGGATAACTAGATCAATGTAAATGCACGTACCCTCTAGCAGATGCACCCAGCTCACTTAAATAACAGATTTATTTGAGCTTTCCTTATCACAGCTACTATGATAGCATTTGAGCTGCCGGTTTGCTCACAGCTAATGTGGACTTCCCCTCTCCTTCTCCGAGTGCTCTTTTAGGAATGACTTACTGCCCTGCCGTTGTCAGGGCAGCTGACAATGCTCCATCCTACAGAAAATTTTTCCTCACCGCATTTTTGTTTTCCTTGCATCTTAGTGTCTGTCATTAACTAACAGTCACAGTAATTATCTTTGTATATTAACAAGTTCACTCAAGTGCAAAAACAAAATAGCACCATATCAGTTCGTGATGGTGGAAAGAAGGGGGCAGGAGGGGAAAGAGAAGAGCTGTAAAGGACTAGTGCTTCCTGCTGCCACTTACCCTGGTCCCTGGCTAAGAACAGCATCAGGGGATTTTGGAATTTAGCTCCTCCATTCTACAGAAAGATGAAAGTTACAATATTTTGCACAAGAAAATAGTGTACATTTCATAACTGTGTTAATTTCATGCTAAGATGTTCACATTTCTATTTAAACTGTCCTCAGACAGTGAGTTTCTTCAATGACTTGCAACATAATATACCTAGAAGCAACACTGCTTTGAAATCTGTCATTTGACAAAGTTTCAAAGGGGAAATTTCATTAAGAATTAAAAACAGTTTTATCAAGGGGAAGACCAAAAAACTCCCTTATATTGTTTGACATTTTAAAGCTAATTTTTAAAAAACTTCTTAGAATATTAAAAAGTCACACTTCTAAACAGGGCTAGACTTCTATAGTGAAAAGTATCCAAGTCAATATATCAATACTTATTTTACTCCTTCAGAGCATTCAGCCCAGAACATTTAACACTAAACAAACACTCTGTCAATGCCATGGTACGAGAGGACATAAGGTAACTCAAATTTAGATCACTCTGAAGAGATTACACGTCTTTGAAACGGGGAGGGGGAGGCAAAAGGGAGGTTATGTTTTTGTTTCGTACTTAAAACATTACCTCCCGATTACCTCCCTTGTTAATCAAAAACATTCTGTACATTCCTTCATCTTAGAAAGTAACCATTAAAGCAGACCTATCTAGCTCTTAAAGAAAAAAAAAAAAGTGAGGTAATAAGTTGTGAATCAAAGTGTTCCATTCCAAATAAAACATCTGCAAGGGGAAAGGGGAAAAAATAACTTTTAATAGAACTGCAGATAGGTAATCAAATGCCCTAGTGCAACAGGGAGTAACAAGTATGCGCACAGAGATTGAGATTTGTCCTTGTAGCATTTAATCCTACTCATATTGTGCAATTCATCTCAGCACGGTCAGAGCAACCACAACTCTACTCCCACTAGATGGAAAATTCCACTCAGGCTTAAGTGAAACTCTTCAAAAGCCCAATTTGAATTCTTCCTGCTAAACCCGGTTTTGTTCAGAGAACTGCTCATTCGCTCGCAAACACAGGAAGTATTCTGTTCATCCTCTCAGAGCAACAAACGAATGCCACTTCATTGTGGGCTGAGCTCTGCAAAGAGTCTGAAGATCAGTTATGGGTTACATTCACCATTCCTCTCTCCCTACCGCATAAGTAGTACCTTTCCTTCAGAGTGGTACAGCAATAGAAATGTAAAAATCTCACAGTAGAAGTATGGCAATCAAATGTTATAATCGCATTGGGCTACCATGTAATTATACATATACGTAGATGTTATATAATACAACACTACATTGAGCAATTCAAAGGAACAGTTAATATATACAATTTAATATCTTGATGCATAGGGCCTTTGTCACCAGGCCTTCTCTTTGACCTTAAGTGGTTATTTCACAGCAATCTTCATTACCAGCTTCTAAAGAACAACCAAATGAACAGGAAAGAATTTTATTGTAGTTCATGTGCTCCTGTAGAATGGAAAATAAGAAGGGAAATAGAAGGGAAAATAGCACCATATTTATCTTACCCAGGTAAACCACCCCTATGTATTCCAACTAATGCAGTCAGAGTGAACTGGAAACAGTCACAGTATCCAACAGAACAAGGGCATAAGAACTGTACGCAGAAATACAGCCAGTAACAGCACAGTGAGCTATATCATAAATACATACGTTTCCCCTGCAGAATCCTTGGTATTGTCCCCTGGCAACCATAAAAAAGCACCAATGCTTTGCTAAGTAACCTGTCAGAAAATTCATGTCTGTACACCCACATACAATTTTCTGTCTGAAATACATAAGAATTTTATTCTAGTCTTATAGCTGTAACCACAGCACTTACTGACAAATTCAATGGAAAGGAAACATAGAAAACATCTTTATCCGCCACACCACCCCTCTCTAGGAGCACAGTTAAAGGAAGGTAGGTCCAATGACACAGGTCTCTCATATGTTTCAAGTTCTTCTTTTAAAGATTTTATTGGGTTTTTCTCCCCACATCTTTTGAATGGGCTTAAATAACCTCAAGAGAATAAGCTAATTAAACGTGAAGAGTTCTTTTGCTGGGGTATGTACCTTGCCTAAAGTAGTGATCATAACAAATATACGGACAAAACTCCAAAGCTGTAACCAAAAGCTTATAAAAAGTTAATCTATTACTGATACCAGAAACTATGCTGAAACGCCGTATTAAAAAATAAAAATAATAAATAAGTAAATATTCTCCGGTGTATCAACAAAGCCATAAAACCAGAGCTAATCAGTGACGTAACCAACAAACACAGTTTTAAATGTTTCCCGAAAAAGCATTTAAGATTCAAATATGGCAGAAAACCAAACATTTTTCATTGTTAAATTCAGTGCATTTAAAAATTCTTACTATAGGCTTTTTCCTTTAAGAAAAAATGGTAGACTATTCTTTATCCTTGAAAATTCCAAAAAACATAGTAAGAAGCAACAGATACATCACATCTGCTGTGAAGAATAAGCAGACAGAGCTATTATTATTTTCCAACATAAAAAATAGTTTAAAATAAAAATTGGCAGATCTTAGGATGACAATAACTTTATCTTGTTTCACTACTAAAGGAGTAAGATTAAGTACAGAACTTTCTCACTCTTGCTCTGAAGCTTTCACACAGATAGCAAGACTTCCTCTCAAATACTGAAGATGCTCATTTCTCCTCACCCACCACAGCCCTGTCCCCTTATCAGGCTCCCCATCCCACACCATATATGTATCTGGCTGTATATGTATATATGGATGGAAACAGAGATATATACCTACACAGACCTACAAATCTATATATTAGTCATTACATTTATGTGTTACGAACAGTCATTCTGCAGGACTGAAAAACCCATCAGAGGTTTGTACAGCAAATCTTGCATTGCTAAAGTCAGTCAAGCTCATCAGTTCTCATCTACCCGCCCTGTGGCAGCATCATGCTGTACAGCATTTGCAGATGAAGATTTACAAACAAGTCATACAATGGCCTGCATGAGCTGAAATTCTTCCTATGCTAAACAAGCATTAATAATACAGGGAAGTCCAATCAATGAATATCAGTTTTTCTTTTAAGAGTTAAAGATGAAGAGACGCTTAAAAAGGCATTTTATACAAAAATCCAAAGATTCCAGAAAGAACTCCCATTACATAAAAAACCACCACAAAATCACCTTACCGTATAATAAATGGGACAAACGGTGCCATGCTGAGTGCTGAGTAAGTGCCATCCATTGGAGATGGATACAGCCTTCCCAGGATTAAGAGCAAAAGGAACAAGCTTGGATGGATTTTCAACTCTTCAGCTTCACTAAATGAAAAAGTGATAAGAAGCATTTGGTGAAAAAAGCATCCTCCTTCATGCTTGAGACTCTTCCACACACAATACTCTTCCGCATTTCTGGTTCAAGGAGATATGCTAGGCTGATCATTGTAAGAAAGTTCAAACCCTGCTGGGATCAAATATGGCATCCAGGACCCCTGTATGAAGGCACTTAAGGCCATGCTGCCTTCACTTTCCTACATTATCCCAAGCCTCCTTTACCCCTAATAATGGTAAACTGCCTTCGCTTTTAAGTAACATTAAAAACCAGCACAGATAGTTTATCTCTAGGAACTGTGAAACGGAGAAAGCTGAGTTACAAAAAGATGGTTAAAAAAGCCTTTTTTTCAGTTAGGAAGGAAATGTGTATTTAGTAAATAGCAGGCTCTATTAAAGAACAGTTCTTGTCATTGACACCGAATGGCTACTATTCATACTGTAAAAACAATCAGAAATCTAAGTCAAAATCAACACTTCTTGATTTAGTTAATGCTTAATAATAAGAATCAAGCCTTAATCTGCATTGAAAAAAGCATTCAAGGCCAACATTTCAGGCAGCAGCTTTCAATCTTTTTCAGTTTAAAGACTTCTCAAAATTTTCCAGTGATGACACTGTCACCTTTCAAAATGTCAACTAAAGCAGACTGCTGCGTGGAATATACACACTCTCTTTTCTTAGAGCAGAGACTGCAAAACATGCAATGACTGGTGAAACTTCTGCTCCCCAGTATCCATCTCAGGGCCATTAAACAGACAGCTGAACCTCACCCGTAAATCAGCTGCTGAACTTCCGCAGTTTATACCAGAGCGTTTTAAGAAAAAACAAAGTCAGCACTGGTTTACTTTAAAAGTTCATGAACCTGGGGGTAACAGCATCAGCGTCATCCCAAATGATATCATTTGCATTGATCAAATTGGAGCTCACAGCCACCATTTGTGGAGTCCTTAAAAAGAGATCAAGAACCTTCCTCAGAGTCAGTGTATCACAGGCTGGAAAGCATTCATTTAGGGTTACATGAGGCCTACGACCCTGTATCATTTAAACACGCTAGGAGGTCTCATCGTTGAACATGAGATGGTCAAACACCCAGTTTCTGTCTTTCCATGAAAAATATACATTTTTTAACATCTTATCCTAGGAATGTAGCAACAACTAATTACTCAACAGTAGTTCATACTCCAGAGACTTACTGCAACGTGCAAAAGTTAGATGGAAAAGCCTTAGCAAAAAACGCTAGTAGACCAGAATCATTTGAAGAAGCACTGATGAAGAGCATTAGGGTATATGTGACACAACTCAGTTTAACCTTTTCAATGCACTTTATATTTCAAAGCTTTCTCAGAGAGAGTCTTACCTGTTCAAAGTATTGGTTACAACCTCCAATTGCTTGAGAAGGAAAGGATAAAGACTTGGAAACCGAGAGAAAAACTCCCTTCCTGTCATTCTGCAGAAGGGAATGAAGAAAAGTTACAATTAGTATTTTGCGGTTAGTTGCACTCAAAATACCAGTTTACTTGTTGGATTTCCAATGCTACAGTGAAGACAGAGAGCCAGAAGAACCACACACACATGAACTCCTTTCAAACAAGGCACAATGTTTTCATTAAAAATGATGACACAGCGTAGTTTACACAAGTTAAGTAACTGTCTCTATGTGTGCATACTAACACTTTGTCAGCTAAACTGGTCCAGCGTTTTTGGTAAAAAGGGATCTTAGCCCCTTAATCATGCTAAAAAGCAAAGATACAGCAGCTTAAATCCTGGCACCATTTTAACAACATTCTGGTTGAACAAGAGAAGACAGACTACGCTTGCTTTAGTATGGCTTATGTACTAAATAGCTAATAAAATATATTCAATATACATGTACTAACAGATGCTCATATTTTACTAACACTGAAAAGTATCTCAAGTAAGTAACTCAAAGAAGATCGGTAAAACACAGTGGCAAAAGCGTTTGACCTGCCATCAGCCCTTTTTACACAATGCTGCTTCCAGCATATGGCAGCGGTGTCATTTCCAGGCCACGATTTCACTTGTGTAGATGTAGCAACCACATTCAAAACAGAGCAACGTACCAATACCTACTGAACTCAGCCCTAGCCCGAATTAATAAGGCAGCATAGTCCAAGTCACAACAGCAAATCAATCCAAGCTAAAAAGGAGACAAGTAGAAATCTTCTCTATTTGTTTATTTTATAAGCCTTTGATCAGATAAAGGATGGCTTCATGGTTTATAGAAAACCATTTAGCATCATCTTAGCAAGAACCACTTAAATGTTAGAGTAGGGAGGTTCTAATTAGACATATATGCTATGCCGATAAAACAGGCTTCCTTTAAAAATAAATAAATAAAAGGCCATCCATTTAGAAGAAGAAAGCCAACTGCAGAGTTTGCTTGCCACTTGATCAACCAAGATAAATAAGTACATGTTAGCATGACTCCAACACAAAGCTTCCAACTAGCAGACAGATCCAGGTCTAGAAAAATAACATGATGAGACGGCAAGATTGAATGTGCATAAAAATAAGCATACCAAAAAAGAAATAAAAAATCACGCAAGAGTAAATCAGCACATGGCAAACATCAGCACAGCTTCTTCCAGCACTCAGCTAACATAACATGCCTTAGCCACAGGCCACAGAATAAACACAGCAAAACCAGATCGCTAGGTGGAAACAAATGTTCAAACAAAGAGTACAGGAAGCTTTCTCTAGGCACGTAAGAACAGTACAGCAAACTGCTGTAACTAAAACCACGACCAAGGATCCTGCAATAGCTGCTATAACTGCAAAAAAGATTTCAGTTAAAAAAATTTAGATGGAAGCATTCAAACTGTGACTGAATATAATCTGTAGCACTAATGACGACGGTTTAAAAACATCAATACTGATAATCACTAGCTATTTAAGCAGAAAATACACATGTAATTTCCTGACACCAAATGCTTCTAACATCCCATACTCGGGTTCCAAAACTTCTCTTTTCCAGTTCATCTAAAAGCTTTTTCAAAACAACTTAAATTTTCCACACATGCTACATAATGCTACACATACATTATGTAGCAAGATGAAGATGCAAAAGTCACAGACAGCACAAACCATAAGATGTTGATACGTAAATAAATGTCAAAGAGCCCATCTTACTGATTTTTCATATGTAAAATATTAAAAACTTCATTTTTTTATTTTTAGAAAAATCAAAATGCTGTGAAACCTTCAGCTCTTGTGCCACTGAATGCATCAAGCACAAGCAGAATTGGGGTTAAGTTTCCTATGGCTACTGCTTAGAGGCTTAAGAGTATGCGCAGTAACATCTCACAAAACAAGTAACTTTGAACAGGTCCCATTTTTAAAGTGTTAAAAATTCAGTAACCAAGTTTGAATCAATATTAAGTAATGGGATTGAATATTCTTACAAAGCCTTAAAATTCTTTGCAATTAGTGTGGTTTCATGAATCTTTTTGACAGGGCAAGAAAATGATAACTACTGAAGTGGGAAACTTACACAACCTCCCACTTGGTTTCCAGCTTCACAGGTTACATGAGGGGAGAAAAGGCAGTCTAATCAAAACCATTAATCAGCAGTATCTGCAGAAAAGATGCCCAAAGACACTTTTGGGGGGAGGAGGGGCAGGGGGGGGAAGACACAACTGTCTGAGCAGACTGGTTGTTGAGGAATGATTTCAAAGGGCCGCCAGTTCTGAGAATAAACAAGAAAGACTACACATTAGCAGAAGTGCTGCAAAACGAAAAGGCGTTCTCAAAAATGCAGAGCATAGATTTAAGTGTGAATCCAGTACCTGGGGATGTCAAGGCAGCGAGATACACAACTGGAGAACGAGCAGAAAGCAAAACAGCTGAAGTAAAACACGGAGGTATTTAGCGGTTACATTTCTGATCACTGGCCATGCTTATTGCTCCTGGAAATACGTACCCATTATTAGGCACGCACAAGTATTTGCGTGCAGTAACTGAGACTGGAACAACAAAAAAATGCAATGGTTCTGCTTTTCAAAAATGTTCATGACACTAAGCCACGTATTTTCTATTAATTTAATCAAAAACTATACTGCTTTAAAAAAATGAATACCAACACTATGATTTGGCTTGTGCACGTTAGCAATACAGACTCATGAATGTGCATTCACACACAAATGTGAGTTAGGCTTCATAATTAATAAGCTATCCATATCTTTAAAAGAACATAAGTCCTTAACATACCTATAAAGGAACATATCACTTCAATGTTGACTAAAACAATCCAAAAGTTACTGCTAGCGGTTTTCATGGAACAAACTTTTTCTTCCTTTTCTAAAATATATTTAACAAGGAATGATAGATTTAAATTAAAAATACAGATAACTATCATTCCATTAGTCACTGACGCAGTTCAAACACAGATTTTTGGCAACGTAGCTACCATAATTAAATCCTTAAAAACAACATTTGGCAGATCACAGGATTTTACATTTACTCACCCTAAAACATGTTTATAAGACAAGTAACTGGGAAGAGCCTTAAGATACTAGTATTTTTCCCCCCGCCCAGATGAAATTATTTTTATATTGCTTCAGAGCTCATCTTTGACAGTATGTTCAACCACAAGCTCTGTATTTTTTCCTATTAGTAACCCAAACCAGCACGATTTCACAATCCAGAATTTCAAATGGGATTACTGAGACCTAAACAATGGAGCAGAGGAAGGTTATTTACTGAAATAGGAAGTACTGTAATGAAACAGAGAAGTTATCAGTGGGTTGATGATACTTACAATAAAATCCCTCTCCCCGATGTAAAATGTCAATTAAGTATATAGTTAAAATGACGCTTCGTGTCAAAAGGTTGAGAGAGAAACTAATGGAAGCACCCATATCCTCCTAAATTCACTTGTAAAAATGATTTGTAAAACCATATACATGCACTATACTGTGGTATATAAATAGGAAGATGCAGTATTTACACCTCAGATAATTTGTAGTTTACCAATGTTAATGCTTTGTCATATGCAAGCAATTCTGCAGAAAAGCTACATGACTAAGAGTACAACCCATTCACAAAAGGTTGCATTTTGATGGCTAGACAGAGCAGTCTTGAGACACTATGTTCAGTATTTCTCAGAAGAAAGACTAAGGAAGAATGTTCATGTAGAAAGGGGATGTATGTGAGTTTCTTTCCCATTTTCACTCAGGTTTCCCACCTCAAGAGATGTTCCATTAACAAAAAACATTCATACAGAGGTATCTTCTCTACCAGAAGAGAATCAAGCTATACCCACCACTCCTAACTATTCTCTGCATGCCCTTGAGTCAAATAAACACCTATGTCTTCTCCAGAGTCTATTTAAGAGGAAAAGAAGGTTGTGACAACAGCAAGAGAGGCATTTCACAGAATACAGAGTTCATACAAATCGGCAAAAAGTTTCTCTGAAGGCTTGTGATGCTACAAAGGACAGAATCCGTTTCCTAGCAGTAAGGATAAGGAAGACAACAATGAACCACAGCTAAATTACCAAAATATCAACAACCAGTTGTAGCAGTAAGATTTAAAACAAAAGACATAACTGAAATCAGACTCTAAATCTATAAAACCTAAAGGAAAAGTCTATTTTAAGCATGAACGAGAATATAGTTCACAGTGTTGGTAATGCTTCTTTAGTAAAAATGCAAAAAAAGTTTTACTTTTCTCTGAAACAACCTGAAACAGAAGCCCTTATTACACTCTTGATTGTCAGTAGTTCTTCAAGTTTTTTCATTTCATCTGCTTTGTTTGTAAAGACGTTCAGTATCATCAAACTTCTAGAACCAAATTCATAAATTCTATTGAGCACTGTCACATCTCCGGTCATTTTAAACTATGTTTGTCCGAGTAGTGAATTGATGCTGCATAATTCAAGGATTAGTATCTATGTTTATATAACTCCTGTCTTTCTAAATAAATATTCCATCTTTATGCATAATGAGTGTGTGAATTATTTAACTGCATTTAAAAAAATACATTTAAGAATAAAACCATTGATGTTGCAGTGTTCTTTTTAAAGCTGCGCTGTACACTTAAGAGAATACTCCAGGAGATTAAAATTCTGCTGTGACACTGGGGCATATGTATCATTTTACTGCGACATGTGTCAAAGATTACCTGCTTCTGTTCTTTCATTTATTTTTCAGAAGAACTGAACGCTTTATAACCTTGTATGCTGCTTTTAGTAACTGACATGTTAAAGAACATTTGCAGCAAATATGTTCATATTTGAGTTTAGCAAAGGTTAGATTTAGAGACAATGAATCTTCTGAGGGCCACAAGGGTCTCTGGAGCTCTTTTTGAACATAAATATTGCTAACATCTCAGGTCATCTGACAAATGCATGGTCAGATCCGTGACAGGGGAAAAAATAAGGAGAATATTTTTAAAAAGGAAAAATAGAACTGGAATGTGAAAAACCAATATAGACAGACACGTTTAGAGAGATCAAGACCAAGAATGTAGTTTTCATGAAATCACGTAAATCCTCTTTTAATCGTCTCCTGTAAAATCTACTCTTGCTATACTAATCCTTACATTGGAATCATTAACCATAATATATCAGACGATCCTTTATGTTAAAAAGCAGTAATGCAGAAACAGAATCCAATTTCCTCCTTGCACTACAAAGACAATTGCTGATGAAATAATTTAAAAACTAGGACTAAATTTGGCAAAACTGTCATTCAAAATGACAGATTTATAAAGATAATCCACATTTTATCTGTTTGCTTCTTTTGCCTTCATTAAACTATAAAAAAAACACCCCAGTGCAGCTTAATTAGAATTAACTAGATAGTTTTTAATTGCCCATTTTGACATTCATGTTCTCTCTGACCCTTATCACTTGTTAAGTAGTTAGATCCTGTCTCAAAATATATGAGGTTTATTTCCCTATTAGCAAAGATATACTTCAGAAGCATGAACTTAAAATAAATGGAAAACATTTTCTTCACCTGTCCAAAAAAGACCAAGCAGGAAAAAAAAAAAAAGTATGACATGTTGTTTTATATTGATGTTATAATAAAGACCAAAGCTAATTCAGAAACACTTTAAGAATTAAATTAATTTTTTGCTCCTTAAATAGCACGAAAGAATGTGACAGCTGCATTTCATGACAGGACAACTAACAGTACTTAAGGTACAGAAAACAGAAGTTATCCTAACTGAAGGGGAAGCAAATCTCAAAGAATTTGCCACATTCAACTCAAAGGATAATTTCTTACCTTGGATTTTAGAACACAGCAAGACAGCATAATATTATACAACCAGGGAAGCAAAAAGGTAACATTTTAAATTATTCAAAAGTGCTGGTAGGAAGAATGATTCTGAGAACTACAGACCTTTATACTGGCCTCAAGTATATACAGAAATTTATGGAAAAAATAAACTAAAACTGTGGTTTCACCATGAACCTCGTGTAGATATTTCCTCAGACTACATTGAGGATGTTGTCTGCTTCCTGCTGTTTTCTGTGTCTCACAGAAAGCCCATGAGTTTTTTAGCTGTGAAGGAAACATGAGAACTTGATCTCCACTCCAAGCTGGAGCTGCTCTGCTTTTTATTTTGAAGTAAATTTTGAGTAAAAAATTTGCAGATTTTGAACATTTAATGTGTTGAGATAACATTCAGGAGACATGTGTGACTAAATTTATTTATTTCCTTTGTTTTTAAGTATTTTTACAGTTCTTGGATAAGGTATGAGTTAGGTTGGCACAATCTTGTTCCTATATGGTTTTGCATATTGCACTCCATTCCATTTTATCTTTTTCCGTTATCTGTAACTGTTCTCTTTTTCAAGTTTAACAGATGAAACTCTAATGTAATCTCTATGATGATGACAGTAAAATACTTGAAACACTGCAATTAGTGCAGGCTATTAGATAAAATGGGTAAATTAGCAAAGGAACAGGACTTAAAAAAGACCCAAAAAGAACATGTTTCAAGTCAGTTATTGGTGGACCTAATTTATTGTCAGGACCAATATTATTATTAGTTTAATTGAAGACCATAGTAAAAGAGTTAGGAGTGCACCAATGAAAATCCATTGATGAAGCAAAGGTTACGAGGCATTGTTTGTAGGAAGGGAAGATTAAACCACTATGAAACAAAACTGGGTATCTTGAGGAACCGAATACTAGAAGAACATGAAATTAATAGCAGATAAAAAGACTGCATATACTGGAACTAATTAAAAAAACGTGTTACAACTTAAAAGCTCATCAGCTGGAAATAGCAAAAGGATTCAAGCATGTTAGTTGGTACCTTGGATCCCTCATCAAGAGGATGAAGACAAACGGCAAATGTGATTCTGTAACACATCAACCCTGATGCAGTCAGTATGCACAAGGAAATACTAATGCCATTCTCCAACAATTGGGTAGGACATAAACTGGAATAAATCACAACTAACTGAGAGAGATGCTTAAAAAAGGCTGCTCACGTGACAAAGGGAATAGTAAGCAAATTTGCCGAGAAGAGATTTAAAGATGTCAGCTTGTTTTGTCCGGCAAAATTAACACGGGCAGGATATATGACTGGCATCCACAAATACCTCAAGGGAAACATCAGGAGGGAAAATAATTATTTAAAATAAAGGACAATGCTGGCATAAGAACAAATGAATATTAAATGGCCATGAATAAGTTTCTAATGATCAAAGCAGCAAGATTCTAGCGAAGTTTTACTTGGGAAGGTGGCACTCAGGGAGTCTTCCTGCAGAAATAGTGGGAAATAAATAATGGTTTTTAAGATGCGACTTGACCAGTTTATAAAAGAAACAGCATAGAAAGCTTGTTTATGAAAAGAACTGAGTCAACGTGCCAGCAGGACCCTTACTACTGTGTACTCCTGTGATTTTGTGACACGCTGATCTGCATGGAAATTCCAATCCTTTCTTAAAGTTAAAACACATGCAGTTCAATTGGTGCTGAAGTGTTGCTGATAAGAATTATACAAAGATTAGCCACTGGTAATTTTCAAATCTCAGCCCTGATGTCATCAATCAGACTAAGACTGTATGCAAGCAGATTCCAAAATGCACACTGAACAAGTATGGAAAAATTTCTAGAACTTCCTTTTGGAAGTTCCAGGCACTCAGTGATCACCCTTAAAAACTTGCTCCTTTTTAAACAAAACTAAAGTCTGCAGTGTGTTTCTGAAAGGGTGAAAAAGTGGCTCACACCTTCTTAAAAAACAAAAACCTCCAGAAGAATTGCAGGTTTCACTTCACTTGAGAAAAGAGGAACAGAATCTTAAATTTATCCTAAGATGACTCCATTATGGTCAGCTTATAGAGGTAATCTGCAAAGTCCAGGGCAAGCACCATAATTGGACTTTGGGAAAAAAGCCTACATGTTACTGAAAGGCTCCAAACTTGCCAGGTTTCAGAGTTTCACATCCATAAAGAAGTAACTGACAGAGAAACCAACCTAAAGAAACTTGTCCATAAATGCACAGAGAATCCAAGAGTCTGGTGAGCATTTAAATAGATGAAACTCAAACAGATTTGTGTCAACTGATAAAACAATTCTCGTAATTTTAAAACCATTCTGGAATCTTCTTTCTAATTTCTTAGGGAAAGCAGTTAAGCTACATTTTTTAGGCAGAAAACTTTAAAATAGACTGGAAAATACTGTACTTGTCTAACAGGTTCAGCTTCACTCAGCTTTCTCATTTGGACGCTGAGAGAGTACAGATTAAATAAACAAAGCCTTTGGGTTGGACCACCAGGTCCAAAGGGTATCAATGGTTCAGTGTTTGGTTGTTGGCTGGTAACCAGTGGAACACTTCATGGGTCAATTCCGGGGCCCCTATATCCCTCAACATTTTTATCAACAACTTGGTTGATGAGATAGAAAGCACCCTCTGCAGATCTGTGGGCAACACTGAATTAGGGGGAGCGGATGAAACACCAAACAGTAGATGTTCAGTGTAGACAGACTTTGAGAAACTTGAGGGTTGGGCCAAGAGAAACCTCATGCGGTTCAACAAGGAGAAACACAAAAATCTGCACCTGGGCTGAATAACCCTGAGCATCAACACAGGCTGAAAACCAACTGGCTCAGTAGCAGCCCCACGGGAAAGAACCTGGGGGTTACAGTGGATGCCAAGCTCAGCATGAGCCAACAGCACGTCCTCACTGTAAACAGGGCAAACCACATACTGGACTACGTTCATCAGGATGAATGCAGCAGCAGATCAAGGGAAGTTATTACCCTCCTGTACTTGGCAGAGTGAGGCTGTACATGAAATCCTCCATCCATTTTTGGGTTGCCAGGTTCAGAGAAAATTAGAAGAAACATAAGGGTGTCCAGCAAATAGCTGCTCAGATGAACAGGGCCTAGAGTACATGTGCTATGAGAAGAAGCTGAAGGAGTCATGTTTGTTCAGTTTGACAAAGAGGAGGTCCAGGGAAGATCCAACAGCAGCCTACAACCAGTTGAAGGAATCAAAGATTAGAGAGCTGAACTTCTTGCAGTAGTTGCAGATGGTATAGAAAGGACCAGTGGTCACAAATCATAGCTTCGGAGTTTGAAATTGGGCAACAGGAAAAATATTCTGCACTTAGAAGGGGAATGAAGCATTGGAACACGTTACTCAGGATGGTTGTGAAATCTCCATCCTTGGAGATTTTTAACTCATCCAAAGCCACTGCTGACCTGATCTAGTGTTGCTAATAGTCATAACTTTGAATAAGAATCAAGGAAAACAGATCAAGAGATCCCTTTACAGTTTCTATGACTCCACTTAGCTACTTCCCACCCTAGTACCATGGTTTTAACCTTGACTTCTTAACAGACCAGTGTTTTTCTTGTGTTCTTGTATTTGCTGGCCATCACTAGCCACTGCAATTATAGTAAACAATAGCTCTTGCTAAGAAAACAAATTCTTCAGATTTACCCGGTGTTTAGTAAGTTAGTAACTTAGTCTTCAGTTCAGCACAAAGTATTGCTTTTGCCACAATGTACACTAGTATTTAAAATACTAGCTTGATGTGAAATAAAAATAACCACTTAAAATTTTGTTTAATTCAGATATAGTATCTCTTTATGAAAGCTCTTGATTAGCAGTCCCTCTGGATGAGAGCCAGAGAATCATCACCATTCTTACTAAGAAACAGAGACAACAGCAACAGGCAAGTTCCTTTAGAAATAAAGATTTTATATAAATTTTAAGAGTTTTCTTCAGGTAATTTTGTTTTAAAGAACATACCTAAGAGTTAAATTCTTGAAATCGCATCCTGTCTCAGGATGCATGACAAGCTGCTTTCAGACAAATATTTCATGTGCATAAGAGAATTTTAGCACTCCCATAGAGGACAAAACGGCCGTCTAATTTTTTGGGGAGGCTTGAAAAGCCACAATGAAGCTTGGAAAAAACAACTGTAAAAAAAATGGTGCGATGTATCAGCTTATAAGCCCAAGAGCAAGGATATAAAAGATGACTTGTTTTTCTAGACCTAACATGATACAGGACACCTCTTCAGTGACAAGAAGGGACAACTTTTCTGTAACTGCATCGAGTTAGTTACGAAAAACAATTCAGATTTCATTTTTACCCCACATGAAATGAAAAACACTATGAAAGGGAAATCAGAATCATTATAAAGATGTTGGGTTTGCACCTTCAATAAAACATGTGGTGACTTTGCACCTTCAATAAATCTAACATTTGTTTTGTTAGGAATTAGAAAATACTTAAATCCCAGAACAGTAAGCAAAACAGTTTAAGTTCACTGACTTGAAAAAACATTCTTTATGCTACAGAGCCCTAAAATAAATACTTACAAAGAACTAAGAATATGCCACTATTTCTTGGTTTTCATTTTCCTTCAGATAGAAGTGCTAGAATAAACATTCTTACTAGTTTACGTTGCTGTGTTTTTATTAGGTTAATAACTGAACTGTCAATCAATGCCTGTATAAATACAGTAGTTAAATACCTTCTGCTTGAGAAGCACTTTTATTTACAAGAGACCTAGCCAAGATTTCCAAAGGACTGCATGGTCTGGTTTGCTTTGATCTCTTTTAAGTACAAGTTTCTTTATACCTCTTCTTTTGCTACTTATTATACCCTTTGTCTAATCAGGTACGGAAAGAACACCTGTGTAGAACAAATACTTCTGGAAAAGTGTGACTGAAAGGAATAATTATGCAACACACAGCACACTAAAGTAACTCGTGAAGTCCTTTTCCAAGAGCACTTTTGCTGCCACACTGGCAAGAGAAGTGTACAATCGGCTCAGTATAAAAATAGGGCAACATCACTTAAACCCAACATCACCGACACAACCTGTTACCTATATCAAGACATTAATCAACACTTAACTTTGATATATACATGCATATATACAGACACATTTGTGTATGTATAAAACTATAGATAAAATACATTTTAAAAATGAAACATACATTTTACATATAATATATAAAACAATTATTTTAAGCCAACTTTTTTTAGAAAGTTGAACTGTGAATATGCATGAGTGTGCATATGTGTATATGTATGTACATATGTATATATACACACACATATAAATAAAATTAAGAGATATTATATACCTCCAGAAAGTCTCCGAGAACTCTGTTCAACCACTCCCTATTAACTATTATCTTTAATCTCTTGCCACAAATTTAGCATCGTGAATTTCACCTCCAAACAACCCACACACTTTCTCCCTGTCTGGGACTATTCTGTGAAGAGTAACTGCTTTTTACTCAGTATGGTGAAGTTAATGAGTAAGGGATGTGTACATTATACATGGAACAAAACAGAATAATTATATCAATTAATATTAATGAAAACTTTTATCGCTACAGAAGAAACTAAATTACCTACTCACGTGGTTAGGTTTACAGTAATTTCTGTTTCATCGAATGCATTTTACTCACTCAGTAGAAACAAACATTAACACTATACCCCTAATTTATTTAAAACAAATGAATAGACTGAAGTTACGTCAGGCCAACACATACATTTTCAGGATGTTTCACTTTGGGTAAACTTTCATTCAAGTCACTTTACCGTGTTCATCTTCCTATTTTCTGGCTCTGACCTAAGACAGCATGTTATGAAGATCCTCCCTGTTCAGGGGAGCACAGATACACATTTGCACACCGGTGCTGTAAGTGCGCGTTTAGGTCCCAAAGATTTAACTGGGATTTATGTGGGTTAACGTTTTTCTGAATCTGTGTATACAAAATAAAACCTTGAAGTAAAAATGGTAAGTAAAGTAAATGGAAGTAAAAATTCCCCCTGCTACAGGGAATTAGTTTTAGATTAGACTTGTAAAGCTAACAGAATAATTGAAGCAATATCACCGAGGGAAAGAGATTTCTTTAGGAGCTTGTTTTCAATTTTTGTCTGTTTCTGCACAAAGCTTTCATAAATTTTACCTTCAATTTGCAAGTTAATAGCACCTTATGATCATTATTCCTATTATAAAGGCACTTAGAAATAGGAAGCCTGTTCAAAATTATGTTTAAACAAGCATATTGTTATTGAACTATTAATCAGTAAAAGCCGTAATGGTTATCTGAGTCAGCCTGAACTTTTGCATGTTTTCTTGAGACAGTTCTGAGATTAAGTCTTCTAAACCTGTCAAAGTCAATAAAAAAAAGAGCCAGAGCATTAAAAACAAAAAAGTTGAGCAAACTAAATGTGGCCTATTTTTGGCAGACAGAAGAGAGACTGACTTCTTTTTAACAAAAACAACCCCCTCACAAGACAATGTACTCCACCGAATCCTTAATAACTACTTTGCAAGCATTCACTGGAACAACTAAGGTGGCACAGAGGGAACAGGCTGCAAAATGTGGCACAGAAGGAGCAAGAGGAAAAGGACCAGGGGCATTTAAATGGCTCAGTCATCTCAAGAAACCTCACTGCCATTGACCCAGTATTTCCACTGAGAAGCTGCAACAGACCAAAGTTACCAGAGAAAATCCACTAGGGAATCACTAACGAGATCCAAGATAAACCAATCCCAACCCTTCCTTCCGCAGCAAGCAGTCCAAGAGGTACAGAGCTCAGAGGCCAGTTTTGTGAATCCGGCCGTACTCGCATTTCCCCGCTGGAGCCGGCACAAGAGGCTGAGCATTCTGCTGCCTCGCTGCTGCCCTTCCTGCAGCTGTACCTCAGCTGGCACACAGCTGGCTTCTGCCAGTGCTGTGTCTCCAAGTCAGCACTGAGCATTTACGGGCTAGAGTCGATCTGAGCATCGCCCTAGTGAAACTCTCCTAAGGGCTATCTGATTTTATGACACTGATGTGCCATTACAGTTTGACCATATTAGTGCCACCAAGGTCTCTTTCAGCTTATCCCAAAATAGTACTGGACACTCCTCTGTTGGCAACAGAGACCCATCTCAGAAGTCCTGTCGGAGCCCAGTATAATGCACTGCAAATGTCAAATACAGCTGCTGTTAAGACTGACAAAACATCATTGACATAAGACAGATTTTTCAGCTGTTAAGTTAGAAATAGTGGAAGTGTTAGCCTGCCAGATGTGGAACATTCAATAGGAATCATGTACTTAGGTGTGCTTTAAGCTAGAACTCTAGAGTGGCTTAGCAAAAAGGAAGATAATACCAGATCCATTTAATTTAGGGATAATATTATGAAAAGAGAGGTTTGCATTAGAACATTCAATTTGCAGTGTTTTTCTCTGTAACCCTTCACAGTGTAAAATGCAATTATTTATGGTCTTAAAAACCTTAGTATTCATACAAAATCTTAATGTTAAAGAAGAAGTACATGTCCATTTAGGAGAAAAAAAAGAAATCAACGTAGTGTTTTTCAAAGTTAATTTGGTTTTACTCAGTGACCTTCAAGTGTGCAAGCAACCACTTACTGAGAAGTGCTGAACACTCAACTTGCAATAAAAACAAAGCAAGCAGAGGGCAGTCGTGCATGTTGACTGCCTCACAGCCAATAGTGCATCTTCAAAACCTGTTCATATCTACATAGTTTTTATCTTCTTATAATTAGAAGACAAGTTTCTCCTTTCCAAGTGCTTGAAGTTATTGATAGTCATCAACATTTACTGACAGCTATCAATGAAGATAAAGACTTAAAGAAGTACTATGTAGATGGCACTTAAAGTTGTTCCTTTCTTTTCAAATATATCTAAATCAACATTGAGAATATGGCAACATTCATACTCAATTTCCTAGCAGCATGAATGTTTACTCCACAGAAAATGTGTGTTAAGTTGACAGCTAAGTATTTTTCTGCATATGCATTTTCCTTTCACTAAAGTCTAAATACTAGGAGCTTCCCCCCTCCCAAAATGCAAATACATACATATATACACCCATTACTTCACGTAAAAATCATCAGGTAGCACTGCACCATTTCAGCCTTGCTTAAAAAAAACCAAAACTTTTTCATCAAAGAGTTGAAGCTTTTCCTTCCTGGAACCTCCTCCACCTAGGTGAGAAGCTAAGGGAATTCTCCCCAACCCCTGTACTTTCTTTTAATCCCAGCCTCTACCCGAGGCCACTGGTTATTCTTTCTGAGGACTTTGCAACATTTGTATTCCAATTACAAAAATGCCATTTTCAGATAAGCCAGGATGATCCTTTTTTATTACTCTAAAGTTTGTCCTAAGTCAAATAGCAAATTGCCTCAAAGGCAATTTTTGATCATGCTTATCCTTTCAAAAAAAAGTAAAAGCCAGAAATACCAAGTATTTGATGAGAAGAGTCTTGTCTAGTAACAAGCAATAGCAACTTCAATTGCATTGAACTAGAGACCAAAAAGGTCTCTGATATATGTGTGTATAGCACTGGACTAGAGACCGCTGGTCTCCAGTATTATATATACGCATATAGACACACACACGTATGTATATGTGTGCACATGTGCAAGAATTTAGGCGAAAGTATCATTTGGCAGAAGAGGATTCCTCTATGATGAGAAATGTAATTACATTTCAAAATTAGTTTCAGTTAGCTTTATATGTTCATGTATAGATCTGCATTAACTATCACAATATATATTCCATTTTATTTTTAGAATCTCTTAATCTCAAGACATCCTAATTTTTCATGTGATGAATACCGGAGCCTATAATCAACTAGGGCAAACATTTACTTTAGATGATTTACAATCTGTTGCAACGCTAACAGGAAAAAAAAAAAGTGAAAATAACAGAATGATCAAGCATACACTACACCCCAGCTTGCTGCAAAGAGCATGGAATCAGCAAATCTACATTGTAAATTGACTGCACAAGAAAACTGGAAATGGCTATTCAAGCAAAACTCAGGAGAGACAAAACTCATCGGCCTACAGAACTCACTGCTGCTCAAACTCCTATTTCAATCAATTTGCATTAAGCCAAGTGTGGTACTCGGGGTTCTCTGACTTGCCCCTCAGAGTGGTGCTTCCACCCAGAGCATCCAGCAGGAGGCCATGCTGGGGGGACAGGGCCATGGCAGCCCCCTCTCAGGAGACACGCTTGGGCAGAGGGCGAGCCCCAGGGCAGCCCCATTGCCATTGCCAGAGCCACCGCTCAATGGCAGTGGGTCTAGGGGACAGATCTCAGCTGACAGCAGGGTAGCTAGGCACATTAAGATACAGACCTAGCATTCTCCAAGTATGAAGTGAGTGGCTAAACTAACATAAATACCTGTGCTGTGAAGGGCTTGATGGAGGGGTGGTTATTTTCTCTAAAGCACACTGATGTACCTATGCACAGCACACTTTCTGTAACCAAATATAAACGGGTTAATTGCAAAGACTCCTTTCTAGCCTTTCCTCGATACAGTACTTTTTATTTATGTGGCTAGAATTTCATTCCAAGTCTTGTAGATTTGAAATGATCATAATATTTAAGAAAATTACATACCCAAATCAAGTATACAAAAACTAAACTGCACACATACACACAGGTGAGTCTTAACAGGGCCATTTTGAAAATGTCAATTACCTGGAATGCGAAGTATCATTTAGCCAAATACGCACACATATATATGTACACACAAACACACCTACTTACAGCAGCACTGTAAATTTTCATACAGTCTTTCTCAGAAAGAGAACCCAGAGAAAACTTCTTTGCTTCTAGCTTTCTTTTCACTAGAGTGAGTGAACCTGTGTAGTTGCACAGACCACTGTAAACAGTCTTCACACAACTTCTCTCTCTTCTGCTTGCAAGAGCTGCACAAAGTTGTTATTTTTGAAATATTAGTTTTTCAATTCACTATTTCCTTGCCCATGCTAAAATTAAAAAGACGCATCAATATTTAATGAAAACAGGGCAGGATTGCATCTCCTGTAAAGCACGGTGTAGAGTAGTCCCTTCAAGTTTCCAGTGAACTCATAAGAGTGAAGTCTGGCATCAGCCCAGAGTTCTGCTCAAGAAATCCCTCTCCTTCCCTGCCCCAGCTGTGCCAATACAGCTGCTGCAAACACGTTGCAGATGACCCACAGCACAGCCCCACTGACAACTGAACCAGCACAGCTGAGCAGCGGGAGCCATGATGTGAAGCTGGTAATTTCTTCAACCCATGTCTCCTCAAACTGCAGACCAAGTTTTCAGAGAACAGACTTTTTCTAGCATAATCTAGTACTGCCGTGTCCTCAGACTGAGACAGACAGTTCTGGCCGACCTTCCTAATGCTCTTTGATGATCACCAAAGCCCAGCTCAACGTGCTTTCTGGCCTCTGCCCTCCAGTAGCGATGGCCACAGCAGATGTAACTTAAAATGTCCGTCAGTAGGGTTAAGCATCCCCTCACTCTCTTTGTCACGGAGTGAGGGGGCCCTTTCACACAGTTGTTCTACTGCAAACACCCAAAATGATACAGGAATGTTTGGAAGGGGGCAGGTGTGTGTATGTATGGAAACAAACCAAAAACCAGAAACCAAAACAAAACCCCAAACCCATCATTCTTTTACATATGCCTGGAAAAAAAAACATAAATCAGGTTATGGATCAGACATAGGTTATAGTTCATTCAGTCATTGAATCCAGTGCTTCACAACTGATTAAGACCATCAAATAATGGACCACCACTGTGTTGTCATTACATAAACACCCCAGCTGCATGGCAATTATAATGTACAAAATTAACATAAATAGGAAATGGAACACAACATCAGCAGACTAAAAGCAGCAAAAGACATGACAGGCCTATAATTTTTGTATAAAGGATGCTATATGTGAATTTTTAGTGGAGATAAGAGAAAAAAAGGGAAACATAACACAAAGTATGTTAAAGAAACATGGCAGTGGAGTTAAGTTACCAGTACTGTTCCAACAAAGCTTTCTTCTGGAAGTCTACGCAAGCTCTCCACCACCCCACTTGTACCAGTTTCATAGGAACTCTTGCTGAGAAAACCAGAAAGTCCATCCTTTTTTAGACAGATGCCCAGAATAGCCCAGCAATAAGGTAACTCCCCGCTGGCACAGAAGAGACAGATTTAAACCACTAACATAAAATCAGGCAAACTAGAAACCCACGCAAGGTCCTAATGGTGGCATCAGAGAGTTGGTCTTTGTCCCCAGACAGACTGCCCCTTAATGCAAACAGAACATCCTGCAGGCAACAGAACAAGCAGCTCAAACCCAGATGACTTTCACAGAAGCTCCTATGGATGCAAGTTGCTAAAATGCTAGTGCTTTTGAAGTAAACTGCTACATTTAAAAGTTGGGGGCGGGGCGGGGGGGGAATTACTTAGCTTTAATATATGAACTCTGTTCCTGTAAAACACTAAACAAAACAAGTTCAGAGCTCCCTAAGAGAAGTGCCCAAGCACAGCAGTGCCCCAGGGATGTGGCTGCAGGGAGCTGTGCAGCAATGGTGACACCTCGTGGTGCCAAACCACTGAAACACAGACCTCTTCCCAAACACAACCTACCCTAAACCCAGCGGTGGGGTTCAGAGGAAGAAGCTTTACAAACAAAATAGTCAAACCACCTCTGCATCATTCTCCTCCTAAACCAATGTCTCTGTAGAGACGGGAGTCAGAAACTTGAAATCAAATCTCTGCCTCTGTTTTCATACCTCCTGTCTCTTGCTGGCCTGTCTCCAGAAGTGTTTTCCCATTCCTTGTTTCGTGGTATGGATGACTACAGGTGGGAAACAGTAAAACTAAGTACAATGTTTAATGAAAAACTGCAAAATGAACAGAGGGGAAAAAAATAAAGAAGCCAGCCCAGCTTTAACATCTTTTGGTCAAAATGATTACAAGAAAATTACTGTAAACAAAAAGCTTCAGAGAAGCAAGTTGACAGTGCCAGATACATAAAAATTAACATTGTTTTTAATGAATTCAATTCAAATAGATAAAAGTCTACTTTCCTTTATTCTAGTATCTCCCATCGCCAAAAGATGCTCAAATGCATTACTTTCTGCAACTTCACAAACAGAAATCTCAGACGACATATCTCATCACACTGCATGTATTTGAGAAGTCAGTTTGTCTTCCCGCTGCAGAGGTTAATGTGAAATTTTTCCCTAGGTTACAAGCTTAAAAAAGCTGAGGTACATCTCTCTTTCTGTAAGTGCTCAATATTGAATTTAAAAAATCCCCAACTTTAAATGTTGCTACAAAAACAAAGTGAGAAGGCAAGAAATGAGAAACACTTTTTATTGCTGTGCTTTGGTTTCAGGGGTTATGGGAGTGAATTCCAGGTTTGGGCGAGAAGTGATTTGAGTTTACAACAAAGCAGGGATAATTTAAATAAATAATTTAATAAAAAGCAGTAGGGAAGATGACATTTCAAATTGGGGGAGAGTTATTTCTAAGGGAAATCTCCTTCTGGTCTCCCACGTGTATTTATTCCTCACATTCATACATGCGTAGTAACTAATTTTTCAGATGACACCTGAAATTAAGCTGAAATGGCACCCATCTATCATCTAAAAGATGAAATACTAGTATCATCCCAGGACATTTAGTTTCTCATAACGTGCATGAAAATTGTATTAGCTACATAGATCAACACTAAGGAACCACTGTATGATGAGTAAAAAAGATTAGTAGAATTTTTGAAGGTAAATCGTAACAATTGTCTTTTTCAGAAATTGCATACCTTGTCTGTGATTTGAAAATCTATTAGGAATTTCTGAAATGGTTGCCATAATATTCATAGCGTGACCACCGTATTACCCCACAGACTCACCCAGAAGTATTTTATAATGAGTTTATTCTGCATCTGATGTTATTTTTGCATCCGTGCTAAAGCAGGAACCTCAGGTACAAAGCACAGGGCATGGGCACGCTTCATTTGCTGCAGAAGCTAAAGGAGGGGGCTGAAAGCCAAAGAAAACACGGGAGTGCGTGTGCACTAACTGGAGGGCACAGAGAAACAGGAATCCTCAGGACTGGGGACTTTTAAGTGTAAGAAGAGAATTGGGTTTACATAAGAAAATGGATACTAGAGGATCTGGAGCAGGACTACAGAGTTGAAGGGCAGAAACCCTTGGAAGAGAAGCTGCTTTGCAAGCTGCAATTTTTAGAGCTTGGAAGAAAGAGACATGAAAGAGGGAGAGGGTGTTCTAGACTAAGATGACTACAGGGAAAAAAACACAAGTCTCAAATTAGTCAGGGTGAGATTACCTCCAGCCTGGCTCTAGAGGTAAAGGAACACACGTGTGACCATTGCCCCTCTTCTCCCTCGCCCCCCTCTCTTTGCTGCCAAGACCAACAGGGCTAGCTTGTGACCGCAAGAGAGACCAGGCATTTGGAAGAGCCGCTGGCACCAAAACCTCTCAGCAACTTTCCCCTTCCATGAAATTGCACGTGAGTATCAGTGCTTAACAGCAGATATTTTTGGACTTACCGCTTATTTCTTGGCAGCACAGTTTAAGCAAAGCTAGATGTTTTTGTAACATCGTAATTCAAATATATCCATAAAGCAAGCAAAATTTTCGAATTGTTGTTGGCTAAGGTCATGTTTTGCAAACTTACAATTGGTACCAAGTGAAGCTTACCTGTTTTTTTTGGAATTTTCATCTTTCCCTCTTTTAACCCCAAAAATTCTTGTAATCAGGGCACTAAAAAGAAGAGTGGATGAATTTCTTACCTAAAGGAAAAAGAAAAGAACATGAACTGCGTTTTAAAAATCATTTTGAACTGTACTAATATTTTTTTAAATACAGCCACCAATGTACAGTGAAAAAAAAAGAACAGCAGCTGAGTGAAGGACAAAGCATGCCTACTGTTCAGAGGTCAGCACATGGAAAGAATTAATTCATAGCATCCTTCCTCTTAATCAAGATGGCACTAAGAGGAAGTTCAGATTTTTTTGAGATGCTCATCTTTAATATATGGAGTACATCTAGGTTTCTAGTGGCTCAAAGCATTCACCCTTATCCATGGCCAATCATGAAATGTTCTCCCTTAATATGCCATACGGAACACTATCTTTTATTGAAAAACAAAGTAACAGTGAGAATGAAAGTAAATGCACTCCTTGATAGCTAGGTGGACTGACTCAAAATTTAACAGCCAGATACATTTTTATCTATAACATTATCTTTGTTCCTACTTTTTGTACCTGACTTTTTGTCAATATCAGCACTTCACATTAGAGAAATATGAAACAAAACCAATAAACGTGACCAGAACTATGAGGTTTTTACAGGTCTACATCATTCTTTATTGTACCTTAAAATATTACATCATGTAAGATTCCAGAAATCGCAGTGCTGCCACTTATAAACATGACCAAAGCTTCACTGAACAGCAACACTCTATATCCTGTTAAATTAGAGATGCAAAATTAAGAATTCACTTACTGCCCAGATAGGTGACATAAAACCTAGAATTGCTGCTTGTATTCCATCTGCAACATAAGGCATGATGTTTTCACCTAAACGTGTATCCCTGAACAGTGCCCGAAGAATATTTAAAGCATGAACCTGTGGGGGTAGAAGAAAAATATATATTCATTGGAAAAAAATCTTGACTTTAAATGTGGTAATTACAGCAATGAACATTCAAAAAAAAAAAACATCCATATGCACATTTACCCCACTTTATTTCCATATTAAATACAAGAATATCACTATTTAGAAATATATTAAAACATTGCAGCAGTAAACACTGTTAAAAACAATTTACAGTTTAAAACTATATTCCTCTAACAAGTACAGTCCAGGCATTGCAAGCAAAGGCCAGCATTCTTTTTTCCTTAGCTTATCATGGCTGTAAAAATAACTTTCAAAGTTTAGAATCATCTTTTCCAACATTCTTGACATGCTGTAGATACTGTGAGAAAAAATAAACTACAACTCACAGGAGGACAATACTAAGCAAAAAACTGACAGCCAGGCTTGCTTCACCATATGGAGCGTTTTCTGATATTTCTCTACTCTCTGTAGGGGAAGGTGGTAATCTGTGTAGCTTCACGGACTTTGACAAGGCTACATAAATTTATACCAGCAGAAGATCTGGCAGAGCCATTAGAACATATTTCTATGTATTGTCAACAAATCATGGCTTGCACTTACAAACAGAAAGCTTAAGTATTCGATAGCGACATTTTGAAGATAAAGATCTTGACTACAAAATAAAATTCCTGTGCATTCCAAACGTATATATTTAAGTTTTAAAAGTTACTAAGTATGCATAAAATCACTTTTCATGTAGAATTTTAGAATTTTACTGCATACAATATGATTTATGCACTCACTTATTTACTCTAAATGTAAACAAATGCTTGCTCGTTAATTTCCTTGTAAAAAGGAAGAGTACTCATCTACTCATTTAGAAATATACTACAGGGAGTAAACTGATCATATAAATTCCAAATGAATATGACTGTATTTACTGTACAAGAAAAAAATATTAAATTATGCCCAATCCATTTTTTAGGATCTGATGCACTTGCACATTCCAGTGACTTCTAACCTCTGCACATGCAAACACGTTTTAAAATCTAGCTATAAATAAGGAAAACAAAATATTCGTATTAAAAACACATACAAGTTTCCTTAAAAGTTTGAAGTAACACAAACACTTTTTTGACATTCTGATGAGAGACTGTGTTTTACCTGTGGAATTACACTTGATGATTCATTCAAAGGTGCAGCCAAAGATATCAATTCTTTCATTGTCATTTTCAACAAATCTGTTTTGCTCTTCTTCGGTTCTGAAGCTAACAAAGCCTACAGAAAGTTAAAAGAAAAAAAAAAAGTCATGTGTTTCTAGCCATGTTTCTTTCCTACCAGTTCCACTCCACGTTCCTATATTTACCGTATCACAGCCTAGCTTCTGATCATACACAAGGACCAAAAAAATTTTGCAAAATGTTTAAGTTTTTAACTCTTTTGCCCAAAGCTTCTTAGCATCCAATGTTTCAGTAAGAAAACTCTGCTCATGTACTACCCATCTGCCTAAGAAAATTTGCTCATATATAACAAGTAATAATTTATCACACACCAAAAAAATCACAGTATTTATTACAATGAAAGTATGTGCCATATTATACATGCTTACATTTCTTAGTATGGACATTTTTTTAGTTTAATAACGTACATATTTAAGATGACACAGGCTGGCCAAAGAAGAAATCCTGGTTTGCAAAACAGGGTAAAACAAGCAGCATGTTTTTAAATGGAGAGAAGAAATGCATCCATCTCCAAATAGTAGTTCAAGGGGTAGGACATCCAACTGAGATTAAAATACTCTAATTTAGTCCTCTAGAATTCAAAACTGGAGTTAAACCAGTCTTTCTCTGTCTAGTAGCTCTTCTTGAATTTGTCCAACTTAGTACAAACGGATAATCATAAATCACTTATTTCTAATAAAAATGAGTATCCATTTGTGTTTTGGGGCCCGGAGCCTGTTCAGCATCAGTTCAAAGAAGATATTTAACAGTCCTTTACATCACATAAGAACGACCAAATGGATCAACTGCAAGCCAAATCAAGTATAGAAGTTAGGCAGAAACCCAGAAGTAGTCGCTGTCAGTTTATCAGTATACCTTTAACAATAGGAGAAACACAGCAGGAAGGGGAAAAAAAAAGTATTCATGAAGTACAAAAAAAAAAAAAAAAAAAAAAGGGAGAATGAACTGAAGACTAAAATTTCATGCCCTAAAAACGTTAAAGCTGTAACTAATATTTTCCCACATTTTCCTCACCCACTAATTGGAACTGCACCTTTGTACTATTAGGTAATAATATTTCTATTTTAAATAGGTCATTTAAAATGCTCATAACCTTTAAAATTACATATTATCATTAAAACAGATGTGTTTTACTAAAACAAGAATAAATGTCACAGGAAGCAGATGGCAAAGAGACCACACTGAGTCTTGATTTTATGCATTAATAAAATAACCTTATTATAGTACTGTTAGGATATGCATTACAACTTGTATTTTTATTATTTAAATGCAACATGCTATTTAAGTCTTAATTCATTTTACTGAGTGCTACAGGCACATTCAGAGCTACTGCCAAAGAACACTATCACCTCTCTTTACAATAAAATTACAATTTAAAAATAGATTATTTCAGACTAATCCCAACGTTCATTTCAAACCTTCTCATTAATTAACTAGACTAACTTCATACTCTTCCAGAGCTGTCAAAATAGAAGCATCTGACCTGTTTATCCGAACAGCTATGGCACAGCGCAAGCTTTGTCATATGGACTCAGTAATGTAGGCCAACTGCAGACTACACACACGTTTTCTGCAATGGGATACCGTTGGCTCCACCTAGTCCTTACATTAGACAGTGTTAACTTTGTACGTGAAAAACTTTCAAACACGCTTGGTTTTTTCACATTCTCAGCATTAGCACTAGCTAATGCCCACCGGATTCAAACTCTGCGGTGTGAGTGGGGAAACCAGAAGACATGAAATCTCCAAATGCATTTTGTAGACAACTAACAGATATAAAAGGGTGAGATCTTTAACTGCTGAAACTGAAAAGGAAAAATTGTCTATAAAACCAATGCCCTACTTCTGCGCAGTGCTGCCTAGCACACACGCATCTAGCGAAGCCAGGAGCAGGCTGTGACTGACATAAGAAAGGTCAGACAGAAGCAGGCCGCCTCAACTTTCTCAGGGCAAACTTGGAGTGGAAAACAAGCAAGATGAATTATTCTGGCAGGGAGAACACGCTCCCAGCAGTCCCTCGGATTCTTGGAACGTGCTTGAGACTATACTTCAGCGAGCGGAGAAAGTTACAAATTGTGTAGTTAATCTTGGACTCCTGTCTTAGAGAACTGGTTGGAAATTAAAATGATAGAGGTTAATTTAGGGGAAAGCAATCATGGCTGCTTTAAGGAACGAAGGAATGGAAATAGGTTAAGTGAAACCTGCAGTGACTGACCTCACATGGATGCAGACGAGCTGCTGCATACTCCTGTGAGGCACTCAGTAGGAGGTGGTACTTCAAACAGAGACAAAACACTGCCAGCCAGCAGGACAGCCCTCAGTTCTGAACTTGGCAGAAGCCGGAGGCTGCGATGTGTGGAGCTGATAGTAACATGGGGAGTGGGAAGACTGTGGGAGCATGGCCCAACGCTCATGGATATGTCTTCAGTAACCTACTCAATTCATTGCATTCGAGACTGCCAGTCAACACGAGTTATTGTGACTATTACTTGATCCTGCTTTATTACTGTTGAGTGGACTTCCCAAGATCATTGTAGTATTTTCTAGGCCACCATTTCACAATTCTATGAAGGTCTGTTCTTATTTTACCACCCTCCCACTTCAGATGGAAGAAGCATAGAGTTACACATTTAACAGAGCCTTATTTAATCTGTGAATTAATTTACAAATTTGCCAGGATTATCACAGTGGCCACACAGAGCCTACGCTCAGTCTTTTGAAATGCTAGTTGAATCTACCTCAAGCCAAAAATCTCAAGAGTCAGTAGAACTGTAGTGCCAAACATGGTGTAATTACATGTGGCTTCTTGGTTGCACAGGGGCAATCAAAGTCTGTATTAAAAAAAAAAAGGTAATTTTGACATTTTATGTGTTGAAGTAAGAAAAATAAATACATAAGTGTATTCACCAGAAAGGCCATGAAAAAAAAATAATTAGATCACAGGTAATAACATTAGTTGGTACCTGTATGTAGAATGGAATTCCCGCACTACGTCTGGTTGCACATAGTGTAGATGAAGGATCACAAGATTTGATTTCTTTTAACACACAGCTTAGCCACTGCTCTGGCATCTTGCGCAGACTCTCGCTGTTACATCTACATGAAACAAATACATAAGAAACATGAAACAAATACAGAAGAAACTAGGACAGAGTCAAAGAAGGCATTTAGTGACCTTAAGAAATATTTCTTACTATATATTAAAATCTCTAAGCATACATGCAGATTTTTTTTTAAAGAAATAAGACAGATATTAAAAAAGGTATTGTACATTTTTCCAATGTTGATAGAAATTATATTAACCCTACTTATTAAGTGCCCCGGAAAAGATACTTTACTGAACAAGAAAAAAAGTATTCTGTGCTTCAGCACTGCGACCATTCCTTTCTGCCAAGAACTGTCACTGCCACTTCTCCTGTTCTGGAGAAGAAAATAAAGACATATGCACATCAGTCATTGTGTAGGAAGTGACACTTTACAAATTCATATCTTTGTTGCCACACAGTAGCTGATGCGTGACCCTTACATTAACTAACGTATGCAATTATGTTTATAACCATACAAAACAAAACCAAAGTCCCTCACAGTAAGTATGTATTATGTAAATAACCCTGCAAACCTCAAAGCAGGAGAAGGAATGAAAAAACAAGACACGCTGCTCTTTTTAAAATACTACATCGGTCGCACTTTTGGTAAAGCAGCTAAATTGATCTCCTATCAAATACTCTGCAATTATAAAACTCAACATCACCTGAAAGCAAAAGTCTTCCAAGGAGAAAGAGAACTCAAGTCTACTTCCATTGCTGGGACTGATCAGTTCAATGAAATGTACCATATTCAGTGGGCAAGACCAGCTCGTTAATCCTATGTCAATGTTCCAAAAGGATCATTCATTGTTAGGAAAATTTCTATTAATGGGACGTTGTTATTAAAACCTGTCACACTGGTTTGACACATGATTCAGAGTAGAAGAAAGAATTAATCACTGTGGGCAATACAATTGCAATTATCTCAACCATGCAGGAATTGCTTTACCTAAAAATATAAACTATAATTAAATTCATGATTAAGTAGGGAGACCTTACAGTAAGACTACAATCAAGTTTTCTACCTAAGTGACTGAAATAAAAAATTTAAAAGAGAAGCTAAAAGGCAGCAGTTACTGGTGTGGAAACCAAAATCTAATGAAAGGTCTACATCTACTCTCTCCTTCTTTACCCTCCTGTTATTATAACAAGAATTTAGGTAGGCTAAAAACCTGATACTGGACAACAAGTGAGGCGTTAATCTGTAGTGAAACCTTCCTTTCCTTCTTTTACAAAATAAACAGAAAATTAGTAATGCAGAAAACAGAGGTCACAGAGGTCAGCAGAAGACACGGCAGACTTCTTACTCTTCAGTAATTCCCTTAGGATTTCCACCACAGGTTTCCTACGCTGCTGCCAGGCCTTCTCCCCATTTTTGAAGGGCAGCACCTCTTCAAAACAGTGGCCAGCATGCAAACCATCAGTCCAGAACACAAGAGAAACATGGCTTCACAAGGGACAAGTCACCTCATACCACAGCATAAAAGAAAGGCACTTCCTGCCCCAAGCCTGTGACCAAAGCAACTAAATTAATTTGGAAATTAATGGTGAGTTCTCTTTTCTTTGACTTTTCTGTTTCTGTTGCTGATAATTAGCTTCTCCCCCTGCTTACTTCCAGGACGTGTTCCTTTGCTGCTTTTGGGTACACAAGGAGGATGCAATTCTAGGGTTGAGACCACACAAAACATCTCCATGGGTCTCTGCAGCTAGACTCGACTTTGCAGTTCTCTTCATCCACGTCAACATGTACTGCAAAAGCTACTACTTCTGGTCATGTCTGCGGCTGGTCTTACCTCCCTAGCTAAGCAGAATTTAAATGTTTTCGTTTAGTCATGCAAAAAACAGTGCTCATCTCTCTTCTGCATGTTATCTTAGTATTAAAACAAACATCCCACAAGACACATTCACATCTGCTGTGGTGCAGAAGAACACAACGTAAAGCATTAAGGAAATATTTAAAAGTTGCTACGTTGCATACTGAGTATTTTATTCTTAAGTAAACAGAAGGGATTTTCCCCTTTCAGTAGTAGTAGAAACAGGAGAAATATACTGAAATCCAATAAACTTCAGACTCCCTTAAAACTGTATTGCTTTGATCTTGCCACAAGTAATTCTACCTTGTTCAGTCACCCACCAAGGCACTTCTTTTCTCTTTTTTTTTTTTTTTTTAAAGGTGAAAGAGTTATTGCTTTAAAATTAGAAACATTAGAGACTGTTGACTTTGCAATGGAGATGACTACTCCCTTAAATTTGGCAGCTCCATCTCCTTATGGTCTGGCAAGAAGAATATTGTCTTAAGAAGCAGGTGGCCCTACGTTGTAAGAATAATGAAGCTTTACAATGTAAAAATGGTGGTCTCAAGCTCAAATGTCATTTTCCAGAATGAAATAGTAATTATTTTTACCAGATCAAACAAATTGTGCTGATAATTAAAATATAACACAGTAACTTGATACACAATAACTTAAGATGCAGTACAGTAAGCGTTTTCCCACAGATTTCTATTTGTCCATGGGCCGGTTACGATTTCATACATGCCCAAATCCCTTCCTGTGGTCAGTATCAATGAGTACAAAAAGCCTGGCTAAAGATAAAACCCTCTCCCTAACTCCTATGGCAGTATTTTCTCCTGTCCAAGAACAAAGGGTCGATCTTGGATGTCAGTGGTTTGTGGCATAAACCGCACATGTAGAAGCATTTTCTACGTGGGTATAGTCAGTGTTTCCAATCGCTGTAATCAGCCCCTATCTGGGGAAAAGGGGGTTTTCTTTCACCATTTCTCCTCTCTCAATAGACCTGTATTATTATTCTTTTTCATAAGTAATGCGATTCCTATTCTTTATAAAGCTAGTCTCCATAGTGCCCCGGCACTTCTCAGAAAAATGAGACAAGAATCTAGCCTCAGAAACACATTACTATTCAAGGTATAAGTCACCCTAAAAAATGTCTACTTTTAAGAGCAACTCCTCTGAAACTATCAAGTCCTTCCACTTGCATCCTCCTTTTCATAGTATCTGCTCTAAATGAAGCAAAATTTTCCAGATTTCATAACTGCACTGAGGAAAGTGCTGTTTTGAGGTTTCTCTAGCAGTAAAGCAGAGCAGAGAGAACCGTGGGTGGCCTCAAAACTTCAGAGAAACAATATCATTACCCCTGTCTCTTTCTTTCACCAAGCAGGAAAAGAAATGAGGGGGAAAATATGAAGAAAGTTAAAAATCAACTCAGTCTTTGAACTGAGCAGTGCCTTAACATTGTATCTTGTACTTCATTATATAGCGTACTTCCCAATCCCACAAGCGTCACAATACGGTGATTTTTCCCCCTCCATTTTATTCCATTTTAGACTCTTTCCTTCACATCTGTGATTACACTTCTGCAGAAAAGTTAGTGACAATTTTAGTACAATTCACTAGAAAGTCCATCAATGATTTTTAAATTTTACAAGAAGTCTTCCTAGTATGGGCCTGGGAAGGCAGAAGTACAGTCACTTCAGAGCAACAAAATGAGTCAGAAGCAGAGTTTACTGCAAAGATTAGAAGGGTCTCCTCCCAGTTGCCTAACAGAAATATTACAGAAGATCAGGCACTGACTAGGTACAGATGAATAATTTCCACTGATACTGGATTAAACATTTTTAAAATCAAAGCAGGTTTTTTCTTTATCATTACAGTTTTCCAGAAAACTATACCACATGGTCCTAACTTGTTGCATATATATCAAATTCTATTCACTGAGTTTAATTTAAGCTCCAATTTGAACATTTTAAAATGTTCAAAATACCTTATTTGTAAGTAAACGCACTGCACTGTATGATGTCACTCTTCCCAAACCTTCCCCTTGCATTCTGGAACTTTAGTGAAGCAAAGCACTACGGCCACAGCTATGCAACACCATGATTTTGACATTTCCAGAAATCTTTATGTTCTGCTTGATCTCTCAGAAAAGCCTCACCAAATAAAATAAAAGCAAAACACCATTTGGAACAGAGAAATTGTTTGGGTATTTGTAAGGATTACAGGAGATTCTAGTTTAAAACATATGACCAGAGGCTTACAGGTGCTTTCTCTAACCACCCTGTATTGGGCCAAATGAGCATTTTTAATTTCTCAGGGCCTATGACAGGAAAGCATTTTTTAAAAATAACATTGTTTATTTCATTGATATGAACGCTGCTGGTTTTGTAACTGTGTGGTTTTCTGAAGGTGCAGCCACAGACAGTATTAAGCAGGCACAACAAAGGGAGCATTGCACCCCCAGAAGGAATATGAACAGGGAAAAGGAAGAATGGTAACTTGCATACTTAGAGCAGACTCAGCAATTTACCTCCAAATGTCGAGACAGAGATCAAATTTCATCAGGTTCATAAGAAATCCCTGTGGAGGAAAGATTTTTCTTTCACCACTAACTCACACAGGTCTGAATACCATTTCTCTGTCTAGAAAGAAGTCGACGCTTGGTTTGTATAAAGACTGGTATTTAAGGGTTGTATAGCTAAAAGCGAGATCAGATGGTAAATATTCCAACATATATAGTTTTAAGAAAGTGTTTTGCTATAAAAATGAAGGACCATGTTCAACTAGAGTCTGTCATAAAAGCACAGGAAAGGGATTTGGCACAGTCTTAGTGACAGATTTTTTCACTGTGTCTTAGAGAAAGAATGAATTAAAGTGACAGGGATGTTTCTGTAGGTCTTGAGTTCAATTCTGTTCAACAAGGTATCAGGTTTAAGCTGTACAATACTATAAACTGCCCCAGAAAAAGGCTTTCTCCTCTGGTATTTGTGGATGCATCAGCAAATTAATATAGATTCTGGTACATATACTTCCAGACTGTCTGTGAGCCTGGCAGCTATGGAGAGAGGTAGGCCAGTTTGGATTTACTTGCAGAGCAGAGCCCCTCAGCTGCAGCAGGCTAAATGGAAAGACCCTGGGACACTCAGACCTGCAGGGCGACTGCATTCCCCGAGAGGCTTAACCCACCCGTTTTGGAAAAGAGTCTCAAGAAACTCCTCGTATCCCAGGAGTACCAAACCAAAGAGTCATTAGCTGTTCTGGTATCAGTCTCCTTTCTCCTTAATTTTAAATACAATCAGCCTTGATATAATCACTACATATCACAAAGAAATATTACCAACACTTGAAATAGGTAACTAAGCATGTAATGGAAATTCCAAAGCTCTTGCCCAGACCTCAGGACAATTCTGCTTACTTCGTTCTTCTAGGAAAGTATAAAGTTACAACGGGAAAGAAAAAGAAATTTAAAAGATTGCATATCACATCTTGTGGTGCACTGCCAGGTAGTCTTCCAAATGTCAGAATATACAACTCAATGACAAGGAATAAAAGCTTCCAGGAAAACATCCTGGCTGAAACAAGAAGTCTGGCATTCATTTTCATAAAGGGCTGGGGAAGGCGGGGGTGGGGGGAGAAGAGTTCTACACTCCTACTTTTCCCAGAGAGCTTTTGAGAGCCGTTCAGTAAACTAACACACCAGAAGTGGAGAAGAATGCAGCAAGCATTGAATGTCAGTATTGTCTTTCAATGCCTAAGAACCATCATTAACCACCAGTATCGCAGCCCAAATCACAGACGTAACTTGTGTCATAATCATGCTTACACCAAACCTGAATAAAACCCACATGAAATCCAGGATCTGCTTGCACAGCGAGCTTCAGGATCGATGCCACAGTTTGGTAAAACTACTATATTAAAAACATAGTAAGTTGCGCATCTTGTACCTGGAAAGCATTTCCGTAAGTTGCACAAAGCCAGCGTATGCCAATTCAAATGCACCCCTGTGTCTCGATTGCAGCAGATGATGTTTGAAGTAATCCCCAATATTTTTAACCTAAAAAAAAAAATAATATTTGAAATTATATATAGACAATTAACTTATATATGCAAGATACTTCTGCAATTAAAAGCAGCAATCCTTCCCCTGGTTGGAAAGGCCACTGGCAAAAGCAAAAAGCAACCAGAAGTCGTATCATAAAAAAGCCACTTACTTTAAGGATAACAAATATTATACTCTATTTTTCAGGTTCAAGCGATAGTGCTATGTCCTTAAAAAAAGGCCAAAAAATAAAGGACATAAAATTAGATGTTGTCCAAGAGGGACACAGGCAGACATTAAGAAAAGAAAGGGACAACTCTGATTTTCAGAGGAAACGAACTTAGAATCCTTCTTGTTTGCCTTCACTCTTAAAATTCCAAAGAAAATATTTACTAAATCATAACAGCAGAAACAGACATCTACAAAAACATCTGAGACAGATAAGAAATTCAAACTTCATGAATTGTGGCAAAGGAAAACAAAGCTACCTTCCCTACTTTTAAGGTTCTAGGATTCTGCATTATTGCCTCTCACTACTATAAACAACTTTAAAATAAAAAAAGATGTTGTATGTAGCTCTCATTATTATATACATTTAAAAGTCTCAAAAAGCTGAATGCTATAACTAAACTTTCACCAATAGTTACTTTATAGAGCTCTATCAGGATACCAAGTTTTTAAAGCTGTTTGGAAGCTTACAACTCCACGCAATCTCATTCTACAGAAAAATATGCTTTTCTTATTTTTCCCTCTAATTCTGATCAACTTTCAAGGTCTAAATCAAACTTCCAACATAATTGGTTTAAAACACACAGCACATACTTAATTCTATTATGCAAAATTTTCTTCCAGAATATTTCCTAAGAGCTCTTCAACAAAAGGTTCTTCGAAGCTTTTATATAAAACCAAGCATAAAATCATGTCAAGTTTCTTATAAAATTCTGCTTATTCTGTTATTTATAAAATAACATACTTTAATAGTCTGACGAGTAATCAAGATGTCAGAGAAGATAATGTCATATCTAGCTATACAGTTTTCCACCTCACTGTTAAGTAATTCATATTACCCAAGCAACGAAATTGCAATAATTAAAAAAAAAAAAAATTGGAGACTAAGTCTACTTATTATTTCCCACAGCGAATGTGAAATATACAACAGTTGGAGATATTTGAGGTAAAACAGTTATTTCTTTGAGTGGATTTTAAGCTAGCTTATGTACCTACAGGGTTTCAGCTTCCTATCCCAAAAGCAGGAATCAGTGCCCTTTTTTCAGAAGGAACTGACCCACAGACAGACCAACTGTCCAGGTGTGCAAACAAAACCAAACCAAGAAAACCATACACATGCAAATCAAATTACTGTCCTGTTCCACTGCCACCCTTATGTTTTTAGAATAATTCATATGGATTTTTTTTTTGGGTCACATAACTTTCAACTTTACTATTTATATTTCTGAGCTTTTTGCAACAGCCACATTCACTAGAAGCTTACTTCAAATTGAACTCTGATACATTCATTTCCACTCATAGGTTAGAGCTTGATGAAAACACACTGCCATAACTCAGTTCTTGTAAATGACTGAGGACTTATCCTGAGGCAAGTGCGTAAGCATGGATTCTTATCTAACAGCATCATGCTATCCATGAGCGTCCAGCTCTCCTGTATCATAAATCCAGTACTTCACATGTCAGGATGGAGAACAAATCAAGGAATTCACATTTTCTTCAACATCACAAAGATCCACAGCAACTGCGAGAAGAGGTGACCCTACCGATGTTGCTTGCACAGGAAATAACACCCCAGTTCAAGTTAAAATATTCAAGTATGGAATAGGGAACAAATATTTTAAATACATTTCATCATCTTGGTCAAAAACCTCGAGTACAACAAGTTAGTCCTACTAATGCAAACATACACGGCCATGCTTGCTGCTGAGACCAAGAATCTCAGTATTCAAGATAGAAAGTCTGCACAAGAGGTTGCAAAAGCGCTCTGAGAAACAGCTGGTACATTTGTGCCTCCATATCTTATTTTCCTGGCAATAAGATGCCACTCAAGTAGGGTCCTACATTCCAGAGGCTATTTTTTTCAAACCCTTAGGAGAGGGGAGCTTTAAACCCATAAAGGACTGCAAAAACATCTCACAGTTAGAAACAATTCATAGTCAGTGAACTATTGCCAACCATACTGAACTCCAGAGGAGATAGACTGATTAGATTAAGAACCGGGGAGAGGCTGGGTTTTGGTGGTTTTGGGGTTTTTGATTGTTTGTTTTAAATTCTTCCTTGAATAGAACAAACTCCAAAACAGCAATGGGAGCTTGAGAGACACACTTTGGCCCTTGTGGCACAAATAAGTAATAACTACTGAGGGCTGTCAGTACTTAAAAGTCCTCTCTGTACTTCAGTGGTCCACCACAAGGGCTCAGATCAGCTCTGACTGTTGGGTTATCACAAGCAGAACCCCTAGCATTGGGACAGTATTAAGACTACTTCTGCTGCCGGTTTCTTTTCACTTTGGTACACAGTTCTGGCAAGCTTATCTCCCAAAACCATCTTAAAACTTAAAGGCGAGATAAACAGGAGTTTGAGGAAGAGCTAAAAGTTCCTCCAGGCTTCGAGCACTGTCTCATGATTTGCAAATCATATGACAAAATCAACATGGCCTTCATTAGATATGCTTTTGTTGATTATGTGGTGGTTACTAGGACATGACACTGTTTGTATTGATTGTCTTAACAGGCATAGCTTTGAGCATACCATCTCTGGACTTTAAGGGTCAGATGGAGAATGAAAGGTAGAATGATTATCTCTTTGAATAGAGATATTCCTCCAGCTATACTAGGCACTTCCTATGTCTGATTTTAAAGGCAAAGCAGCCATTGCAAAATGGCTTTAAGCTTTGAAGACTGTCAGTTCAAATACAGTATTTTCAGACTCATCTATACACACATCTTAGACCAAGGAGCTGAAGATGTTATAATAAGTGCACACAGTGGCATTCAAATGCCATGCAAAGCCAATCTCTTACTCAAAAGACAAGGAAAGTGCAAATTTCATACTGTTCCAGCTTCCTAATAATAAAAACAAAGAAAAAAATTATTAAACAAGAATGGCCTCTCTGACAACTTCTCCTACATAGGTACATACCA
This sequence comes from Chroicocephalus ridibundus, assembly GCF_963924245.1. Taxonomy (NCBI): domain Eukaryota; kingdom Metazoa; phylum Chordata; class Aves; order Charadriiformes; family Laridae; genus Chroicocephalus; species Chroicocephalus ridibundus. The sequence continues at coordinate 30,502,279 of NC_086286.1, forward strand.
CAACAGACAGCATTAACAGCTACAAAGAGGAGTCAAGAATTAGTGCCGTGAGTAGCCAGCTAACGCCACTGCCTACCAAGAAGCACAGTTCAATTGTGCAGTTTCTTAATGTGGACCAGCACCGAAAGACACTATCTTTTCATTTGCATGCTCAATTAAAAAAGTAGGAAAAAATAATCAAAAGACTATGCACAAATTCAACACTCACTATGATTTTTTGTATGAATAAATTGTGACAATAGCACTGATCCCATAAGATACAATTTAAGAGAGTTACTAACCTAGACATAAAGCAAGGGACAAGATGAGGAAGGCTTTGCAACAGGGTGACATAAAACAGCCAAGTAGTGCTACCAGACATTTCTCAACAATTACTTAGCCCTGACTCAAGGAAATATGATCAAAGTTTCTCTCAAGTTTCCCCCCCTCTGTATTCTTAAATCTCTTTTAGTATTTATAGAATAAATATTTACAGAATAAAGAAAAGGAATGAGCAACTTTAAGGGAAAGCTCTATGTATGTGCGTAAGATAACAATAGGGTCATGCCAGTTACAAAGAGTAAATGCCCATGCTTTTTCCTATAATATATCTTACACATTCAGACAAATTGTATTTCCTTGCAAGCCTGAGGAAAATCAGGATTTCAAACTGACTTCTCATCAATTAGCATTCTTCAAATTAGAACGCAGACATTCTGTTTTACAGGAAGACCTCAGAAGTATAAAGAATCTAACAAGGCATCTATAGGAAAAGAAAGTATGATGCTTAATAACACAGCATTTCTGAAAGGGCAACTACTAATGTCTGCTTTCTAAATAAAGATAGAGTTGCTACAGTTGGAGCTGACTCATTCTAAAATACCAATTCCTTTTTGACTTGGAGCAGATTAAGGAACATAATGGTAGGAATGCGTATGTGTTCTCTCATCTACCCTCCAGACCTCTGCAACAATACAAGCACAGCTGTTAACCAGATGAAAACGTGAAGGCTAAAGACAATGCAAGAATAAAGATAGCAACATTATTTCCATGGTACCACGACGTTAGATAGTATACGAAATAAGATCTGCAGTACATTATATTATTATTATTTTAAGATACAAAGTTCTAACACCTAAGGGAAAACTAAGTAAGTATTTTCTGTTGGAAAGAAGAAGAGGTTAAAAAGTAGTATGTCTTGCATATTTCAATCTTCCATGTAGAGACTGGTTTTGCTGAAACCATATGGAAATGAAAAGGTCATCAATTAAAAACAGAAACTTAATAAACACAAAATATTTCCCAAATAAATGCCTGTGGTAATCTAATTTCTTGTAAACGCTGCACTCAGTATTCTACAAGAGACACAGATGGCACATTAACATTTCTGATCTCTTAAATCAAAAAAATTGGAGGAAAAAAGAGAGTCACATTACATACAAATTATTCATAATTCAGTCTCTTACGGAAGACAAGACTACAGCTAGTCAGCATGTTAGACTTTCAGAATTACTGATTATGAAATTCAATTAATGAAGAGCTTTAAGTAAAATCCCAACATCTAGAGTTCAAAATGAAACAAAAGACACTTTGAACATGAAGTCAGTTTAGAAGACTTTTAGCAACTCTACTAATGCCCAATATATACCGAGAGAGAGAGAGACGCAGAAGGGGAGGGAGGCAGGCAGGCATTGGTATCCCTAAACACGGCATACATCTTGTAAATAACCCAATACAATTAGAATTAATATTCCTTGAGTTTGTTAGCTATGTATAATAATTTCTTCGCTTATTTGCTACTACTCTAGTTATGCCTTCTGAATGCCAGTTTATCAAAAAGTAAACTGTCAACCAAGTATAATAAAACAAGAAAACCGTGAGAAAAACATGGCAATAAAAAAAAAAAACAAAAACAAGAAAACTTTTCCCATACAAATGTAGATTTAAGAAAAAACAGTTTTCTGAAAACCACCTTCCCCACCGTCATCACATAAAAGAAAGTGAAGGTTTTATAATAAAAATTATTTCCCTACCTGTTCTACAGTAATCAACCCATCTGAATGTTCAGATGTAGCCTGTGAAGGCAAAAGTTTACACAGTGTCCCTAAGAGCAGAGATACTTCCTTCATGCTTCTCCAGCAACAGACAAGAACCATTTGAGCTGTGACATCACATGTTTGCCTTTCTTTACCTTAAAAATAAAAAAATCAGTAAATGTAATAGTGTCATTCAAGGTTCTCAGATGTAGACTTGTAATTTAAATTTCATTTAGCCTGACCTTCTTACAAAACACAATTAACTATGAAAAAAATTTCCTAAACTTGCCAACCCAAAAGATAATTCAGTTTTGCTGACCCTAATTGCTTCCACTCCTAAACACTCACTGTACTTTATTCCACTTGGAAAAGGCAGCGGGATAGCATTTTACCAGGCAATTGCTACTTCAAAGAGTAGAGGTCTTTTGGTAATAACTGGTATTCACCTGCACACTGCATACAAACACCTACAAGTTCGGAGCCAGGCTCCAACAAACTCCACATCAAGCATCAATCCACCGCTCACTCTGTGTTGGTTTTTAACCCAGGTGCTCTCGTAAGAGAAGGCCTGGCAAAGGCATCACGTTTCTAATACAATATCCCCATCTGGTGGCCACTGTGCCACTTTAACGTATTTACAGAATTCTTTTCATGAAACAAAACATATGGCCCAAGCAAAACTATTTTAAACACAGGAAAAAACACGTGAGGAAAGAAAGTTCAAATATTTAAGAATTCAAAAGCTTGCATAAACTATTAAATTTTAAAATGTACAGATATTCTCTAAATTTATTCTGGTATACACTAAACACGTCAAAGTTTATGATTTCTTTATCACTGTAAGGCTCAGTTTCATAGCTGCTATTCATTAAAGTAGACTAATACTATCTAACGTTTTACCACTAAAATCTTTCAAACAGGAGCTTCTGCTTATGTAATTTCATGCAACAAGTTTTATTGCATGAACATATTCCCCACTTGTCTTGTGTACACTGGGGAGGGAAATTACACTGTCTAACACCTTTCAACAAGAAACTTATTAAAAGCGTTGCTTGACAGAAAAGGTGTTAAAGATTACATTGCCAGTGCAGTTAAGGAAACAGAGTCTAGGCCAATATCAAAATAACTCATTTTCACTTGTGCTCTAAGACCACAATCTTCCAGAAACACAGTGAATTAGTCTTTAAAACCATGCCCATGAATAACTAGCTTCTGACAGATTTATTGAAGAACTGAAACATTATATGGAGCAAGTAACTTCCAATTTTGATCACCCACGTAAAATGCCTGCTCTATAAAGAATATCTTGATTTAATTACTAATACAGCATTGGATTTACCTCTCATTTCTGTGCAAATATTTTCCATTGACCTGTGGTCATCCAGCTTTTCGGACTCTACTTTGCAGTGTTCCGTCAAAATTTTTGCTTGCATAAAGTAATCATTCGTGTCCTGTGGCTGTATCTCATGCAGAATCATCTGCAGACGACCTGAACTTTCTACACATTAAACAAGAGGAATATTTAAGATAGTTTTGGTTTTTCACTTCCAGTTCTCTATACAAATGTAATTCATTTTGGGCACGTAAGTACAAAAAGTAGCTATTAGCACTGAAAAACAAATACAAAACTATAGTGATTATGAGGATTTAGGAAGAAAGAAAACTGGACTTCAGAGTTATCTGTTTTGAAACAGATGCCACTACACAATCTGTAAAGTTAATGCAGAAGTCAAGACAACCTCTATCAGAAGTTAAGGGTGGCTTAAAATTATGACATAAAATGAGAAATGGAAAAGGAGGGGTCCTAGCTCTAGTTCTGAATTGCTGTAAAATAAACAGAACTTCAGAAGTTTCAGATTTTAACAGAATTCTTTTGGGGTTTTGTTTGTTTACCTGAATCGCTATCCATTGGAATAAGACCCTCTGGTGATGAGCTCTGCACTACCGGTGATACTACAGCAGAGAGTTTGTATGACATCAGAATGAGCCTGGCCACCATTTCCTTCCATTCTGCTATCAATGTCAAGTTACTTAAAAAAAAAAAAGAAAAAAAAAATTTACAAACAAAAAACAACACAAAGTGGATTAAAAATAATTTTATATCTAAAATAAATGAAATTACAACCACTTCTGCAACAGTATATATGAAAACTATAAATAGGGTACAGTTTGAAAAGTTCCAAGACTGAATTTAATGCATACAAAGGAAGTATCCAACAGCTAGCTAAACAGTGCAGCAGCCAGTAAGAGTTCTAAAAGCCACAGGTACTGGATTTTGTTACAAATAACACTGTATGCTTTTACGTTCTCACAAGCAGCTCTTCCACTGTGCTTAAATACGGAGTTACAACTTACTATTTAGCGGTATATTTTACTTACTTAAAAGGTAATTGCTGCAAAGCTCCTGTTATACAATGCACTCTCCCATACATTGGAAATGATGCTGCTGCTTGAAGCAGAGACTTCTTAGCTTGAAATATTTCTTCTTCAACATTCACCAACAAAAGCTTGATAACTGAAATTTTTAAAAATACGGATTAGCATTACACATACATATACTGTATTTTCTAAGAAACAAGTCTGCTTTAAAGAAATAGGAACAAAGCCTGTTTACACAATTCAACGGAAAATGCACAGCAATTTCCTTGTTTACACTTTTCACTCTTTTGTCATTTAAATAAAAGTCATTGTTCATTTTCAGTTACCTAAACTCCAGCAATATTTGTTATACTCAATTAAGTCTGTCTATCCGAATGAAACAGCAGCTGTGAAAAGTACAACCCAGATCCTATACTCAGGGACAATCCCACAGCTCGTGAAGTAGTCAAAAGAATTTACCCAACACATACTGAAAGTCAGACCTCACCCTTAGAGCCAGGTTAATACAACAAACAGTTCAGCAGAATATTAAATTATTTGAATCTTACGTTAGCCATTAAAGAACTTGCCCAATTTTCAAAGATACACGTGCATATTTTTTTTTTATATTTATACCATGTGGTATCTCAATGTCAGAATCAGAATGAACTACAGACCCAGACCAAAAACCTTAAGAAAAAGCAGTACTGTTTTAAGTTAAGTTAAAAAACATGGAGGTTCATTTCCCCCAAAGCTTACCTGCTAAAGTGTTCTTTTCCACTGTACTTATTGATGTGTTTTCACCTATCTGGGGGTTATGCTCAACCCATTTTCCTAAAGAAATATGCTGTAGTCCGTTATGATGTACTAAGAAGTTCAACAAATATGAAGCAGTGACACAATCGTATGGCTTGGTACTTGTGCTAAGATCCACTGCTGCTTGGAATAGGAGATCTAGATTTTCAGAATCCTGAAAAAAAAAACCCCAATATTTTTCATTTTATTGAGCTTCCGTATTGATTTAATTAAGCTACTTAGCACCCTGGAACCTAAGAACCTGCTTTTCAGTAAGGTTGTTGGTACCTATTTCTTAAGAAACACTGATTTTGTACACCGATCACCTTACGCTCAAAACGTGCATTTAGGAAAGATATAATTACATACACACTGAGGATGAGGACAGTCATTTATAAAGCAGTATTCAAACATGCTGCACTTCACAAGAGGATTTTTTTTTTTATCTTGCTGTTTTGGCTTTTTTTTCAAAATACTGTGTTTATCTGCTAATGGACATCACAGAGAAGCAGTTCATCAGGAAGCAGTATTTGTTTACCGGTACTTATGAATTTTAAAGTAACTTTTTATAAAGTAATAAACAGAAAAATCAGTATCAAGTCCATTGGTAAAATTTGGGAGAAATCAAAAAACACCATCAGGTAGTGAAATCCAAGACCAATTAGAACAGAAAAGAAACCGAGCTGAATTTCTTAAAATACAAGGGTAATCAAGCCTCAATCATTTACAAAGGGAAGTCACAGCTAAGCGAAAGCTTGCATTAACTACTTCTCTAGTTCATAATCATGCCATTCCCAAACTCCTTCATCCTTTAGTGAAACAAGCCTCCTTAGGTAAGGGCAGAAGCTGTGTAAAAATACATAGACGACGCTAGCAATGAACACTACTGCAGGCAACTTGGACCGACTGCTAGTTTTCAAGAATTATGCTTTGTACCTGACCCAAGTACCTGGTATAACACAGAACAATGATCTTCCATGAAATTACTCCATTTAAACTATTTTTAATTACATACCTGTAAATTAAATGCAACATCACGAAGTTTCATCAAAAGTCCAAATGCCAGAACTTTTATTTCCTCAAAAGTACTGGCAAAACACTGGATCAAAGTTCGGACACGAGCGGAATCGATCTCCTGATCCAACTGAAAAACTTGGGCCTGGCCTGTTCAAAGAAATCAATGCCTTAGATAGTTTTGCTGTAATTCTTTGCAGAATAAGCACTGTATTCACATTTTGCTTAGCTATACTAAAAAAAGCACTACAATAAAATTTAAGCTAAAGCATTATTTTAATATTACTTACTTCTCTTTATAGGTTTTAAAAATGCCATGTTTACTGTTGAGAAAAAAAAAAAAAGGGTTACCATATCCAAAAAGTAACCCTCAGTAATACAGAAAGGAACTTATTGCCAAAAACAGAATCCCATTTATTCACATTAAATTCAGCACTGAAAATAATCTTTGTTTCAGCTTTGCTTAAAAATTCTTTTCATGGAAGTATATAGTATTAGAAAATAATTCCTCTCAAAAAAGGTTCAAAACTTCAGTGGGTTTTGTGGATTTGGTTTTGGGGGTTCTTTTTGTCATAGGAATAATCTCCTAAAGTGGAAGCCATTACAATTTTTTGCTTTTAATTCAGATTTAAAAGAGTCATGATTTCTGGCAACTGACCTAATGCTGTAAAGAAGCCAGAAATTTTAAGATGTAAACAAGTGCACCACATTCCAGCACAGAACACAACAGCAGCTAAATCTCCTTTAGAGAAGAAATGTCAGGCTTCTGAAATCCTGAAGCTGCTATTATAAACAACTCTCTATACAATTTTCTGTTAAAAAAATAATTTTAAAAGCAGCAACAACATACTACAAACTCATAATAACAAAAATCAGTGGTTCATGATTTATCAGGGGTTTTGAGAAAAGATCTACCAAGGCGGCATTTTTTCTTCCCTCTCAAAATCAACTTTTGTCTTACATTTCTCATTTCTTTAAGAAAAAAAAGTTACAATTTAAGACTGAAAACATACTTTGTTGGACATATGATCCAGAAACAAGATTTCACAAGACCATCAGTGCTCCAAGGCTCTAATACTTCTTGAACTGGGGTTGTCATAACAATGTGAAGAAAATTTAAAATAACAGCAGCACAACAACATAAAGTGTCCAATTAAGTTGTTCATTATTTAGTATAATAATATCACGAGGATATGCAAGCCTTTTCAATCGAGGTTTTATGGTCTCAGTGTTTTAAATTACATATGATCAATATGTTAGAACAGGAAAAAGGGGTAAAGTTATCAAAAACGTTGAATCTTGTCTAAAAGTTTTCTTCAAAATAACAAAAATTCATTGAAAAACCTTGCTAGAAAAGAGGCTGTGCAAGAAAATCCCAATTTAGGGAAGATATTCAACAGGCCATAAATACTTGCATTTACTTCAATTTTCCAATAAAACTTACTATCCTTCCTTCAGGTAAAATGAAAGCGACACAGGAAATGCCATAGAAATTAAGGACTAAGAATACCATTTTACCTTGACAGAAACTCACTAGCTGGCATAAAAGAATCTTCTTCAAAACCTCCCATTCCCACAGCCTATAAATTAGGCTTCTCACCTTTTGGAGCAGAAAAGATTTCTGCTATGGATCCTAAAATACTTAGTGCAGAAAATCTGGTTGGGTGTGATGAACCGGGAAACAGCACCTCAAAAAGTCTATCACATACAGAGGACATGAAATCCTGGAAATCACAAGAAAAATTTTATGGCAGTTTACTCGCTGCTCTACAAACAAAAGTCTAAGTAACTGAATTAAGGACATTCTGCTTTGCGTGTTACCCAAAATATTATGACCTTACAGTTAATTTTGGAAGAATGGGAGGCCTACCTCTGTAATACTGACAAATCTCTTGTTTCCTAGAGTACAGTAAAGGCTGGGCAATGATTTGGTTTTTACAAGAAAATAGTTTTCCTTTCCCACTCCCACAAAAAGATGGCCACTGTATCAAAACCTTGCAAATTAGTTGCACAAGAAAAGCAGAACTCAAGACAAGAAACAGTTTAAACACAAAGAAAGTGATTATGCAAACCTTCAAATAAGAAAAAAGACAAATACAACAGAAGCCTTCATACAGAAGCCCTCATGCTGAAGCACTGCCATTCATCCTCTCACTAATCATTCTGGAGAGCTAGAAAAAGGCTGAAGCTCGACAGATCTCCATTTCAAGCCCAAGTAGCACACTTCCTTTAAAAATTGCTACTAAACTGCCATAGCTGACAGGACGTTTGCCTGCACATTTTAGTTTGAGTTGGGGATATTTCTGCAGTCATTCCCCACTTACTGCTGTTTCAGTTCACATCACGGAGCAATACTTCAGAAAATAAACTTTATTGCTTTTGGACAAAATTAACCTTAAAGATATCCTCCAGATATTAATGGGCACTCAGTTCATGAGACAGCAGTACATTCAGTCAAAATTTACTTGCATAAGTGCAAACAGAGTTGACAAGTTCCTCGGCACCATTCTGCTTTACGAGTTTCTTCCTTCTGCTACTTCCTAACACAGACACAGTTCCACTTACCCAGCAGTGCTCTCAAGAACAATGAACTATCTTTCAGAAATCTTATGCCACCTCTTTTATCTGTATCTCTAGCAGTCTAACTTACTTTATATTGCTGCAAAATCCCCAAAGGATGTCTTTTAGTTGAGTTTTCAAGTAACTCTTGCTTGGTTTTATTTTGCTCCAATTTATAAAGCACCTGGGAACTTTCTTGTATCCTGCAAAATAACTTTTAAAACAAAAGCAAAACATAGGTAAGGAAAGAATCCTTGACAGTTAAATAAGGGAAAGGGAGGTTTTCAGCTTATTTTACAGATCATATTGCTTGTAATTTTTAAAAAGTTTGCACACGGTATAACACAGAACAGATCCTTCTCTCTCTATTCCAAAACCAAGCTTTTTGCTCCTCATCTCCCTCATGACCAACCTTTTTCCCCTCCCTCTGCACCTCCAAAACATTCTTCCATCCATCTTCCCCCTTAAATTCATGCCTAGCCTTCTCCTCCCACCTCCCCATTTTCTGTGGAACATATGTTCCTAAGTAAAAAAAGCTCAATTAATGCGTAGAGTTTTTATACCTTCAGTGTCTCTTACAGAGTTTGACTCACCTCACGAGTGCTACCCCCAGCTCTTTTATTACCCACTAGTATTATTTCCTTTCTGGTTACACTCCCTCTAACAATTTTTCCATCTCGCATTTCTCAGTCTGCACCAGGCAAGAATGGAAAGAGATGGACTTCCCTTTGTTTCCGCCAAACCCATTCCCTCATTCTTCCCCATCCCAAATTAATTATTTTCTCCTTCCACGCTGCTTTCTTTTGCCATTAAAGTCTTCCAAAATGTTCTTTAAACATACATGGTTTCCTCATTTTACCCATATCCTTCTACTGTGATCTACACGCAATCTTGGCAACTTCCACAATGCTGACATGCTCAGTCCCTGCAGACTGTAACAGCACAGCCATATGTCATGCTGTCCCCTTAATATTCCTCTACCTTGTCTTTCAAGTCAGGTTGCTGAGGCTGTGATCAAGAGACTGAATTTACCTGAGGTCTGGCAAGTCTACGTAAGCACACTCTTTGTCCACAACAATGGCAACACAAGGCTCATTGCTTACTCTACGCCACATTGCTTTGCTATTGGTAAATATTTGCATATCAATTTTTTGTTTAAGCCATCCTTGCCTACAATGAATTATCACCATTCAGTTGGGTAACACATATGACATAGTCTTGGTCTTAGAGCTTCTGCTCTTTCAGATGAGCAACTTCATAACACACTCTGTAGAATTGTTTTTAAAATGCTGTATAACTAACGTAATAGGCACATCAGACATTGTTTATAGTTTGAAATTACCTTTCTCAGTAAAGAACCTATCTGTTGCCTTACTGAAGGAGACTGGCTGTTCAAGTTGTACATCAGAAAAAATTGAATCAGTTCCATTTCTTCCATAGACACTATTTCCGTGCTACGATGGGTTTCACAAAGTAAGCCTAAAGCATCAATGCAAACCTGAAAAATATTTAGATGTTAACCACAAAAGAGTTACAAGCACCTATGATGATACCTTTGTTTTAAAACAATGCTAACACAGTATTTAGGATCAAAGCAATTCTTCTAATTTAAAGACACAAAACAAACGCCCCTTTACCTGATTGTGCTGATGAACTAGACCCTGTTTTATACATTCAGTAGATACAAGACCATTGCTCATGATAGTTGAAAGTTCCAGGTGTCCGTGAGCCCTGGCTGTTCTTAGGCATGCCATTAATGCTCCAAGAGCTCCTCTAGTACTGCGAGAGCCTAAAGAAAATGAAAACCAGTAACAACTATAGTTTGAAACACAAACAAGGTACTAATTGCAATGCTTGTCAGAAACTCCTGATACTTCCAACACATGACCCCTACCCCCTTTTTATTTTTTACCCCATAATCCCCAAAAGTCAGTGTCTGTTGTAGATTAAACTAGTTTAAATCGCCTGGGTCTCAAAAAGCTTCACCTTGAACATGTAAAAGGGCTTGTGAGACCTCACAAGCTTATTTTAGAAATAGAATAAGTTATGTCAAAAACTGCAAGAGAATCATAAATCTCATATCCACATATTTGCAACAAAAAACAATGTGTAAAGCCCTGTTACTGGACATTCCTTTGTAAGAACTAACAGCAGAACAGAAAAATAGTAGGAAAAAATACTGATATATAACAAAGCTTAGCATGTAAAGAGAACAGGAAGGCACCCACAGTTTGAATACTAATTATTTTGCTCATGGCCTAAAGACACATTTATGATTACTATAAATTGCACCTTGAAATACCAACAGCAGTAACAACCATCTGGAATTTTTCTCCCAAACTAATTCTAATAATAAGAGATCAGAAATAATATTTCTGAGATTATTTAAAAAAAAAAAAAAACCACAAACAAACAACAATCAAAATTACAAATACAATATTTATTTTCTTACCTAGATTAGCATCTGCAGAAGCCTGAAGAATTTTAATCATGTAGCTCAGACTGTCAGGGCTACATTTGAGCAATTTTGGTAAATAGTAATCTATTATATAAGTAGTTTGGTCATGGTTCCCTTCACACAGTATTACTAGAAGAGGAGAAACCCAGATGTCATGCCACCGGTCTATCCAGGTGCTTTCTTGAATACTCAAAGTAAAATGGGCTTTGTGATTAGTAAACATGGTTTCCAGAAGATCACTAGCGTAAGGTGCAAGAGACTGATCATTCATCACGTCCAAGATTTGTACTGGAATTGTTCTGTCCAACTGTAGTATATTTTCGGTGCCCACACACTCCACAAGACAGCCAAGAGAAGCGTATTTCCCTTTTACATGCCATTCCAAGCTTAGCAAACGCTTTATCAGCCTTGCAAAGAATGGGTCTGGTTTTTCATTGGATCCAGTAATGGTGGTTTGGTGTATCTGAAGAAGATTCTTGAATATCAATTTGGTTTGGTGTCTAACAGCATCCAGAGGGTGTTCCCAGTGTGTATAAATGTATTCCAGCAGCTTCCCAATTACGTCTGAGTTACCATTAAGTTTGATTTTTAGATCTGGGGAGCCTGAAGCAAGGGCAGCCAGTGCTGAATTAGTCCAAATAGCAAGGATTCTAGACAAAGACGTTGCCATACTGGATTCTTTTAACCTTTTAAACAGAAGAAACAAAAAAAGTTCATTATTTGTACTTGTCAATTTTTTCAAAAATATTTTTAGGAGACAGGAACTATTCATTGAAGAAAAGGTACTAACACAAAAAGGAAGTGATTATGTTCTTGCATGCTTCTTGAAAATATAAGGAAAATTTTTAATTGCCATATAAAACCACAAAAACAGAGTACCACATGCAAAAACAAAAATCACAAAACTGATCTCCAAGGCAGGAGCAAAGGCTGAACTGAATATATGTTTTAATCTCTTATCAAATAGTGCTGGTAGTCCATTAAATGCAAGCAGTCAATGCTTGCAACCAGAAAAACAAAATTAAAGCTCATCTTACTTCAAGTATTCCACTCATTGGCGCATTTTGTTTTCTCCTGTACTTTTAAAAGCATAAGAGGCGAGGTCCTGAAACTAAAGTTTATCTGTCTACATGACAACTGATTCTGCCAAACTTTACCATCAGTAGTTCATAAACTAATCCCACTTACGTCTGGGAAAAAAACCCACATATTTCAGCATGCAAGAGAAAATTCTAACTTAGAACTATCTATGCAATATCAAGACATTGTATTTTTCAAACTTACAGAGTTATTCTGAATATATTAAAAAGATGACACGATCTGTGGCAGAAACTAATACCATTACACTGAAAACATCAAAGAGATATTCCACCAAGACCATATAAACCATGCAAAAATACAAGTAAAAAACATCAACCCCCTCCTCTCAGACATGAAACAATACAAATGAAAACACAGGCTTACTCTGAACTCAAAGACAACAAAACTGATGCGATATCTAATAATAGTTTCTCTCCATTTTCACCCATGCTGCCATTCTTCCATTCCAGCATAGCCAGTGCTCCGTGGCAAAGAAAGAGAAGGACCGAGTCAGGGAGTTCTTCTGTACACAGAGACCCACAGTTACTCACAAACCATGCTGGCACACCTGCCTGTTTCATTGACCCAAGAAGCAAGTCACTGACCTGTAATAGCAAAATAACACCCATTACAGTATCTCAGCATGGGGGAAAAGCTATTTTGTGCACAACTGAGAATCTTGGAAGATCCGAAGAGATTTATTCTACATTGCTTTTCTCAAATTCAAAACCCTAGTCTTATTATTTCATACGGCAAGGAGAGAATAAAGGATTTACACTCCAGCAAGAGACTGATACAGAGGTTGGCAAGTACTGCTATTCGTACCAGCAAAACCTCTGAACAACACTGGCAGCACTGACTAATGACACTATGACATTTCACAGTCTTTAGCGAAGAAATACACTTACCAAGGCAGGTAATTCTTCAACTGGCTCATACATAGCTTTAGTATACAGAATAACAGCAAGTCCTGAGGTAGTCTGAACAGTTTGCAGGAGAGTTGCTACGTGGCAGAGAAAGATGTTTTACATTAGAGTGCAGCAAACATTGTGTGCTAGAGCTATGTATCAAAATTATAAAGATGGTACTGAATTTTCCTAGACTACATGTAGTTGTATAATCATGAATCTATAGTGTGTGCCTGGATAGCAAGTATTAGTGAATTTATACTCTGGTGTAATGGGAAACTATTAATACCTTTTAACACGCAGAAAACATAGAACTGCCCGGTAAGACAAGGACAACTGTGGCAGAGCCTATTGACATTTATATTAAATTCTACCATACAAAAAAAATCTGTGTAAGAAGTAAACACAATTACTTATAGTGCACCAATAAATAGTTCTGATAATTCATATGCATATGAATTACTGGTAGGCACAGACAGTCGGTGAGTCTCAAAAGTATTTCTGTTAGTTTCTGAATTATTAGTAATAGCATATACCTTGGTTTTTTGTAGTAGAAGTTAAACTGCACACTCCAAAATTACAATCTACAAATTGTAGCTCATCAAAAGACCTACTACTGCTCCCACTCCCATTAACCTCAGCAGTTCAATTTCCATTCAAGCTAAACTAAGTTTTTACACGTACAAAGACAAGATGACTGACCTAATAAAAACATTTGGTTTTGAATGTTGCTGAGCTTACCATCCATTAGGAAGTTTGTGGAGCTTTTCAGTAAACTACACATACTTTGCCAAACAAAAGACTCATGGTGTTTCCAAAGACTTCCCTGGATATTTTCTTGTAATTTCTGTACAAGCATCATTGAAACTTTAATGGCTATCAGTAAATCGTGCATCAACTGAGTCTGAACAATACGATTTCCATGATTCTTTCTGTGGAAACAAAACCAGACAGACATGCACACAAAAAGGAAATGAAAACTACTCTTCACCACCCCCAAAAAACTACATTCTGCCAACTTCAGATAGAATTAATGGTAAAAACTAATTTATTGTTTGAGTTGACCGGATAAGTAACTATAGGAAAAAAAGAAGCAGACTCAAGGGCAGTGTTTTAAAATGAAGTTAACAAACATAATGACAAATTCTGCTACAGTTTCTGTGGGTTCCTGTGACAAACTTTCACTCATTTGATTCTGCCTGAGCACAACTGAACTTTTCCAGAAACTTTCCAAAAAGACCAACAGAAGACAGTGCTGCTCCTTCCTCATTTTTCAAGTAGTTCCTCCATGTGCAAAGCATATTTCTATGATCCAACCTTCTTCTAACATGAAGACAGATAACACGTAAACTTTTAATGTACAAAATGCTCCATTAAGCATCCTTCTTCTCTGGGTACATGATGAGAGACCACACTTCATGCAATGATGGAAAATGTCAAGATATTGACGACTGCTGTGACAGACTAAACAGAACATCAATACTGAATTAAACACTCATGGAAAGTGGAAGAGTATTACTCTACTTGAATTTTAATAAGTGTATCTATTAATTATAGTGTTCAGTCAAAATTCAGATAGCAAAACCACAACTCAAAGGCCTCGCTTAAAAGTAGTAACTCTAACAAAATATCAATGCCTTAAATGTTACCGCCTTTAATTTTCTTTCTTTCCTCTCTTATTTTATAGCATCATATCGCCACAAAAGAAAAGAAACTCATCGGCAGCTTTTTTTTAATTTAAAATATGTATCATTGTAAAATGTCATTCCCATCTTTCATCAACATATGGCTATCAAAGTGATATTCCAAACCATATCATCTTGCAAAAGTGAAATAAAAACAGATAAAATACAGCTTATACTGAATTTACTTGCCTGTTTTCTTCCTGTATGTCGAGTAACGACTTCTGCAGAAACTGAAGAACTAGAGAAAATAATTATGGTATGAATTAAAGGAGAAACAGAACAGAAAAATTCCAGCAAAGCAATCAAACATACACATCGTACCCAGACTCAATGACCCAAAGCTAAAGCAAAATCTCAAGCTGGTTTGTGACAACCTGGTACAAAACAAGAGTTTCCAACCCACTTGGCCTAATCCTGTGAGGTACTGAGAGTTCTCGTTCCTCAGTGAAAAGCTGAAATTACCAAGAGCTAAAGACAGACCAGCAATAAACATCTACAGGAAGCGGTAAACGTTACCTGCATGCTGAGGGCACAGTGCATCAAGTTATCCCGTATTACCAGCAGATCAGACTTCTGCCGAATTAGTGCAAAACACAGCAGGCCTGGGCTTGCTATAGCCAAGACTGGCGGTGAACAGCTCAGTGTTACCACATCTAACTTAATCATGAGGCAAAGGACACAAAATACTTCACGTAAAGTAGCATCAACACAGCCCTTTTCAGACTTGTATCGAGGGCTGCTCAATAAATCAAGATTGACCCCCGGAAATCAAAGGTACAACTCAAGGAAAAGCTTCTGACAAAAAAAGTACCATGTGAGGGTACTAGTTATTAAACATTAACAAGGAGGAAATCAGATTTGATAGATCTTTAGGCCTAGCTCATGTTACTTCTTCACACACAACCCTCCCCTCAGTAACCTATGGTGAAACTTATTTTACTATAAATATAACCTTACCTTCTTCAAACAGGTTCTTAATACTTGCTCTACCTAAAGGAAAGAAAATACATTTTTACTACTGAATACTAGCCAATGCTATCTATTTTACATAGAAAAAGTGTAAACATTCCTTGGGCAAGTAACAATCTTCAGCAAGTTAAACCAGAAGACAATATATCCAGTGTCATCCTACCTAAGCTGAAGTCCTCCATACAGGAAGTAAGGTTGTCCAGTACTTTTCTGTACAAATATACATCTGTGGTTTTCAGTTCTTCCCTAAGGCAGCATACAAAGCTTTGTACAGCTAATGTCATAAACTGTTCAGGAAGACCGTTTAGTGAACTGCAACAGTAAGAAACAGCACAATCAGCTCATAGTGAGGTGTTAAATAGCCACTTCACGAAAGTCAATGTCAGCTAAAACTCCATTAATAGGTCGATGTTGCTTCCTGCATGAAAACATTTTCTGCTTTAAAATAAACATGCATGTTCTAATTTTGCACCTAGAAAACCTGGCAAAGGTATGTAAAGCTCTGGCGTGCGACCAAATGCAAGATGGAAGCCCTGCACCTCTGAGTGGGACAACAAATGTTTTCGGACATAGAAATGAAGACAGCTAAGCATCGCATCTTAACAATGCTAAGGCTGTAATAAATTCATGAAAGAAACACAACAGTAATTTTGCAACAGAAAAATTTAATTGCAATAAAAATTGGCATAAGAAGCCTCTGAAGAGCCTTCTCTTGACATTGTCAAACTTGAGATTTTTTTTTTTCACAGAAGTATTTTAAATATCTACACTAATACTGGATTTTAAAATTCAAAGTGCTAATTACACACTACATTGTCTTTCCAGTAATGAAACAGACCAAAATAATACCTCACTTTGAAGTTATTTATCCAATAATATATCATATTATTTATAATTAAGATTTTTAACTAAGCAAGAAAGAAAAACTACATATTCGCAAATGTTCTGTAATTAATAAGCAATTGGTAGCACACAACAAATCACTGACTTCTAAGTAAGGAACACATTTGAAAAAAAAAAAAAAAAAAAAGGGTTACTATTCAATTTTTTTACCTTGCTAATACTTTTTTCAAGGGATTCTTCGCACCCAGTGAAAAATATGTCTCTCCCAAAACATCCAAACAGGCTTTTACCATGGGATCACATGCAGAGTTTTGATCCATCTTCTTCACCAATGGTATGATCTATAATCGACACAACACATAATCAGCAAAAACTCTGGATGTACACCCATCATTAACAGAGGCGGAATTCCCTCTCATCCAAGTATATGGTGTAAAACTGTCCTCACTTTACCATATCCCGCTGAGCTTCAGGTGTTCAATAATGTTCCAAAAACACCTCTAATACCAGAAATACATACATACAAAATTGGAAACTTGGTATCACTTCCCTTCCATCATTTCCAGTAACTGTAGACCTTGCTAAGTTATGTACCAGAACTACATTTCTACCTAAGGCATTTGCAGCAGTAACAACTGCTTTTTATCTGTTTCCAGGAATGTTCAAAACATTGCACAGTTTATTTTAGAATTGTATTTCACATTAACGCACATGACACACTGTCAGTTACCAAAACCCACACTAACAACAGTGAAGTCTTACTTGTTTAATACACTGGATCTGCTGGATGCCATCGCTCAGCTGTGCGCAGTGCAGAAGCAGAGATGCCAGGTTTTGCTCTCCAGCCTTTGAAAACACTGCATTTGGAAGAAGAGTCTCTTTTTAGAAAGGAATTACAATAAGCAGTATAAACAATACATACTTTATAATAAGAAATCACTGCTTAATTCTCAGATTTTTTTCCTGATCCACTAAACCTACTGGTGCCACAATCCCTTAAGTCACTTTACAATACCTTAACATCAATTTTTTTTTCTAACAAATGAAAACATAAAGGTTCACTGTAACTTAATAGTAGGCCTCATCTTCAGTATGAAGACCAGTTTCACAAAATCACAGCATGGCTGAAGTTGGAAGGGACCTCTGGGGGTCATCTGGCCCAACTCAACTGCTCAAGTAGAGTCACCTGGAACTGGCTGCCTGGGGCCATGGCCAGATGGCTTTTGAATACCTCCAAGGATGGAGATTCCCCAACTTCCTTAGGAAACCTGTGCCAGTGCTCAGTAACCCTCACATTAAAAACTGTTTCCTCATGTTCAGAGGGAACCTGTGGGTTTCATTTTGTGCCCATGCCTCCTGTCCCATCACTATTCAACACAGAAGAAAGCCTGGCTCTGTCATCTTTACATCCTCCTAAGCCTTCTCTTCACTAGGCTGAACAGTCCCAGCTCTCCCGCCTTTCCTCATAGGAGAGATGCTCCAGGCCCTTCATCATCTTAGTGGCTGGACTTTTTCCAGTATGTCCATGTCTCTCATGTACTGGGGATCCCGGAACTAGATGCCACACTCCAGGTGTGGCCTCACCAGTGCTGGCTAGAAGGCAAGGAGCACCTCATAGTAGCTTTAGTATACAAATCTTGTAATACTCTTTCTTGGTTTGTTTTTTTTTGTTTTTTTTATAAAGATCACTGGAAGCTTATCTTATCAAACAAACATAAAAAGCCAAAACCCAAACATATCAAACCCATAAAATAAAAGAGCATTTGAACAGTAGCTTTAAATCAACTACAGAAAACACAAAGCCTGGGAAAACACACTCAAGATGACCTCCAAGATCACCACTCAAGATCCCTTCCAACCCAACCTTCCAACCAGTCCCTTCTGCGCTTCTTTGAGATTCAGTGTTATCCCACATATTAAGACTAGTACTTCGGGTAGCACTGAATTACAGGTCTGCAAGCAGGATCACAAGTAGGACCTTCTACCACCTTCAGACCAATAATAAAACAAAACAAAGAGCTTTCAAACCAAAGACACAGTATTCTAAATGATTCTTTTAACTCTGCGAACATAAGAAGTCATTGGCATTACAAAAGAAAAACAAACCACAAAATACCAAACACACCTAAAACTCACAAAACAAAACCACCAGAAATAAAACATAACAAGAAAAAAAACCCAAACCGATCAATTTCAGTAGCTACTCAAACACATTTTACTAACAGAAAAAGAAACTACAGACATTAGTTCAGAAAAAAACACACTTACTCTGAAGTTTTTCAAGCTGCTGCTGATCAAGAAAGAATGCATCTACCTGAATTTCCTTCTTCTTCTTTAAAACCATTTTAGCTGATTAAGAGATACCTGCTCAAAATAAAAACAAAAAGCAAAAAATACCACGATGTCACATTGTTTTAAAGGCATAATTACAAACACTTCTTATGATAATGGTCTTTTCACTGTCCCAAAATGACGCTTATTGCATTACCTTTTTTTTTTCTAAGATTATAGCTCTCTCTAATTTTATGAACTTCAACTATTTCAACATTTTGTCCAAAATTCACCCAGACTTCATGGCACAAAATGGAAGTCACAGAAAACAGGATTTGCTGGATGAATGACAAACCGTCTCACTGGAGTTTTTACTGCACTTGTTACGAGGTTGGATCACAGTTCAAAAATATCATGCAGAAGCATGGGAATAACACCACAAAACTTCTGTTGCTCTGGTTTACTCTTCAAAACTCATTCAACTTGTATCAATGTAAACTTAGAACTGTGTTGCAAAGCAGTTTTGTTTCTTTGAAACATACCAACCAGTTCTGCACTTGCTGTAATGGATATTACACATAGCAAGTTATTTTTCTTCTTTAAGGTAATGGCAATTTAACATGCACTACAGTTTCACTGACTTACAAGCTTGTGATCAAGAAGGGCTGAGGTTGGAAGGGACCTTCGGAGGTCATCTGGTCCAACCCCCTGCTCAAGCAGGACCACCTGGAGCCAGTTACCCAAGACAATGGCGAGGTGGCTTCTAAGTGTTCCCAAGGATGGAGACTCCACAGCCTCTCTAGACAACCCCTGCCAGTGCTCAGGCACCCTCATGCCACATCTGGAGCTTCCTGATGTTCAGAGGGACCCTCCTGTGGTTCAGTCTGTGACCACAGCCTCCTGTCCTGGCACTGGGCACCACTGAAAAGAGCGTGGCTCCATCTTTTCTGCACTCTCCCTCCACATATTTATATATGCTGATAAGAGTCACCTGGTCTAGTGGGAGGTGTCCCTGCCCAGGGCAGGGGGGCTGGAACAAGATGATCTTTAAGGTCCCTTCTAACACAAACCATTCTATGATCCTAGGATCTATTACCTAGTCCCAGTTGACAGTGACCTGAAAGCATAACTTTTATTTTCCTTTTATTTTCTTCTAAACCCAGGTGGCCTTAGCCTTTCAGGCAGTGGGTACCACACGCTGCCATTCACCAACACTGCGGCCGTTGAATGGTTACCTCAGGCCGGGTGACCAACACCGCGGTCCCGGGAAGGCAAGACGCGACTCACAGCGCCTCACATCAAGATACCGCCGGGCCGGGCCCCGCCGAGAGCCCCTCGCTCTCCCTAACCGACCGAGACGCCCCAAATAACCCCGCGCCGCACGGCAGGTCCCAGCGCGCCACCGGGCCCTCAGGCCGGGCCAGGCCGCACCGGCCGCCGGCTCAGGAGCAGCCCCCGGGGCCTCTCACCGCCCTGGCGGCGGCACCCGCCACGGGAAGCGGCTGGGCCGCCGCCATGGAGGCCGCCCCGGCGGGGTGGGGAGGAGGGGAAGGGAAAGGCCGCCAGGACCCTACTCGCCCACCGCCCTTCACTCGCGGGGAGACTCACCCGCCGCTGCCGCCACTTCCCTTCCCGGTCCCCGCCGCCCCGCCCGCACCACGCGCCGCCCGCTGAGAGCCGGGGCCGCCCCCCGCCGCCGCCTCCCGCCCGCACCCACACACCGGGCGCTGCTGGGGGGAGGCAGCAGGTGCCTCCCGCTGCGGCTCCCGCGGCACAGTGGCCGCCGGTGCAGTTGGCCGCCGGGCCGGGCTGGGCTGGGCTGGCCTGGGCCGGGCTGGGCTGGGCTGGCCTGGGCCGGGCCGCGGCACGGCACCGCCGCCTGCTCCAGCAGCCTCCGCAGCGGGAAAGACGGGTTTCTTTGGAAAGAAGCCTGAGAGAGCTGGGGTTTTTCAGCCTGGAGAAGACAAGGCTCCGAGGAGACCTTACAGCAGCCTTCCAGGACCTAAAGGGGGCCTACAGCAGAGATGGGGAGGGACTCTTTATCTGGGAGTGTAATGATAGGACAAGGGGTAATGGTTTTAAACTGAAAGAGGGGAAATTTAGATGAGATATTAGGAAGAAATTCTTTACTGTGAGGGTGGTGAGGCACTGGAACAGGTTGCCCAGGGAAGCTGTGGCTGCCCCATCCCTGGAAGTGTCCAAGGACAGGCTGGATGGGGCTTTGAGCAGCCTGGTCTGGTGGGAGGTGTCCCTGCCCATGGCAGGGGGTTGGAACTAGATGGTCTTTAAAGTCCCTTACAACCTGAACCATTCTATGATTCTATGATAAAATAAATGCTTGTCAGCTAAAAGATAAACCAACGTGAAGGTGGACGGCCTTTGTACGGCAGGAGTAGCTTGCCTTATTCTAAAACACACCAGGGAAAATGGGTGGTAACCTCCATGTATCTGATGATGGCAATAGCTGGTGTTTCTCTCCGAGTCATTGCACCCCCTCCTCACTTCCTGAGTTTCCTCAGCAGTTTTAAATGCATCTTTCAGAGCTTAATTAGTCTGTGCCCTTGCTGTACCTGGCGGCTGGCAGCCATCCCTCCGCAGCCGACGATGTTTTGAAGCCAGAGGCAGCAAACCCCAGTAAAGCATCCAACATCAGTCAACCTCCTCCAGTCACCAACTCTTTCCCCTTTCTTTCCTTTCTTTCCCAAGGAGCAGAAAGAGCCTTGAATAAACACTTTGCAAAAATCCAACAAACTTCATTTGAAAAGCAGCCTCCATTTGTTTCTTTCCTCTCAACCATATATCTCTTGATCCTTTGCAACAGTCCTTAACTTGTCAGCACTTCCACATTTTCTTAAACTCCAAAATGAATATAACCCAGTTATTTTTTATAGATATAAGCATTTCATTTTTAGCCAGAGCATATTTTTTTAGGTCTTCAACATCTATGTCATGTGCCTTTCACGATCTTTCCAGGTCCCATATGAATATAATGTAAGTTTCAAGGACGTCATTTGCGAGCAATAAACTATCAAATGGGAATAGTCTTTCCCAAGTCCGTGAGTTGTATCTAGCAAAAGGGAAATCTTGCACTCATTGTGAAAATGGTTATTGCAAGGTGGTTATTGTAAAATGCCAGCTCAATGTAGCAGTCATGCTTCCATAAAGATTTAAGAACAACAACGTTTTGGTAAGGAAAAGGGTGAAAATATAACAAAACCCATCCCTTGCCACTTGACTTTCACCCAACAGTGATTTTCTTAGCAACGTGGAGCAGCTAGAGTCCATGAGACTCTGTTCAGGACTTCCAACAAACTTCTGGATCCCCCTTTAACCCTGAAGTTTCACAGAACCTTCTGACTTCTCACATGGTAATGGCCAAAGGAAATGAGAGAAGGTTTAACCATATCCAAACACACAGAAAATAATTCGAGTTTTTCTCTGTCAGTTGGTTGATTTTCCCTCTGTTTTGTGCTCAGGCATTTCTAGGAAACTGACACCGTTATTTGGCACTATGCGCCACAGTGACCTACTTAAAATGCTGGACTAACTCCAAAGAGAGATTTGAGTGCTCATATGTGATTTAACCTTCCAGCCAAATCAGACAACACATCCTTATTTAGTGTAAGCAAAGTCTCCAAACAAGCTAAGTCTCCAGTTCCTTGAGCTCAATTCAATACCTCCACATTTTACATTCAGTGGGATCCTCTTCCTACACGTTCCCCAATTTCAGGGGAACACTTTTCAGGGTTCCAGCTCTATGTATTCCAGCTCATTTTCTGTAACCCTACGGAAAACTTTCCAGCAACTTTCTGCTTTCCAAAAGAGCTTTACTCTCCCCAGTTTCTTTCCAGTTAGAGGAAGCATCAATGCCAGGGAGCTGTCAGGTAACACCTGAAGCATCCACGCTTCGTAGTGCAATGTAAAGCAAAGAAGTGTCGCAAGAAATGAAACAACAGCACACAAGACCCACACACTTCAATGGCTGTGTTCTCCAAGAGCACCAAATTTCCAATATTCAAAATAACTTATTTAGAACTAGCTCACATACCACCTCTGAGCGGCTCACCAGGCACGGGTTATTAGGCCCAAGAAAAGGTAAGTCACTCTACTTTCATAATTTCTGTTCTACTGGCTGGGAACAACAGTCCCTTGAATTACTGGTGGCGTGGCTCTGTTGTGCTCTGCTGTGTGCCAGAGATCTTGCAGAGACCAAAAAAGCAATCGCAGTGTTAGAAACTGGTATGGGAGAGAATAAAAAACAAAGTAGAAAGCATCGCTATGTCGCTGTATAAATACACCTACACCTTGAACAGTGTGTGCAGTGTCCATACCTACACAAAAAGAATATAGTAGGACTGCCAGAAGTGTGAGGTAGGCTAAGAAGGATGGCCAAAGGTTGAGAGGGGCTTCTCTGTGAAACCATTAAAGAGAGTGGTAACTTTATTCTCAAAGAGAAATTACTGAAATGGAATGCAACAGAAATTTCTAAAATCATTTTTCACTGTCTCTACAAAAGTTAAGGGGCATCAAATGAAACAAGCAGATGACACGTCAAAAACTAAATGATTTATTTTCACCTCGGAGCTCATTATCCTCGGACATTTTGGATCTCGAAATTTACATTGATTAAAAAGCAGCTGGACTAACTCATGGAAAGGAAAAAAAAAAAAAAGCAGAAGTTTCAAAACACAAAACTTCTCGCTCACAAAGTCCCTGAACCACAAAGCAACTGGAGACTGGGTCAGTATTCTCGGGTAATGACACTTAACTCCCCTGGGCACTGGCTGAGGGCAAAAGTCAAGAGACTGGACACCAAGGTAGACGGCCCCCTGCTCTGCCTGGATACAGCCATCTTTACTGCGATGTCTCAGCATCATTCTGCAATTCAGCAGAAGTTTTTTTCTAAGCACTGGATTTACGTTCACAGACGTTACAGTTTTGACAAACCAACCTCCACCAGTGAAAATCCCTTTCAAAGGAAATACTGTAACCCACACTGATAGAAACTTTAATGTTCAAGCTGTAAATTCTAGTCTTCTTGAGCTATGCCTATACCCAGTAAGGAGAATGTTTTATATTTTCTTTCAGAGGGAGATGATGAGCTTCTAATTTGAAAAGTCTCAGAAATTGATTATTTAGAGCAATATAGAATTTTACCACTCTGTGGCGCCAAACAATTAAAAAGAGGCTGTGCTTTTAAAGTGAAGCCATGGACCTTCTCATAAGCTGTATTTTTCTGATGTAGAAAAAGCCTTTATTAGTAACTGAAGTAACCATAGATTCTTCCATTCAAAGGGACCAAAGCAGAAATACCAGAGGCTATTTAGATAAGATGCCATTTTTCTACCACTGAAAGACAATCCATAGCCTTGAAGGACACGTCATGGTAATAACATGAATTGAACATGAATGATCTTTCTCCCTTCCCCTTGTCCACTTAAATAAAACCTTTAAAGTTGTTTTTTGTCAAGGAAGATAAAGATACTTTTTAATACTTTTGAAGAGCACCTGAAGATGATCTATTTATTTATATAACGGATTTGTAATTGCAACTAGTATAAACAATATCATGGGGACTTTTTCTCTATTGCAGGTCTCAAATATATATGTCATCCTTTCAAAGAATCCACATAGAAATGAACTTACAGAAGACATTGTATAATCTAAGATTTTTGAATCACAAAATGTTTTCTGGAATATATTTTCCAATTGTAGACGCACATACCAGCCTGAAACACATAAACTTAAATGGCTCCAATGTTTACCTATGTGAGAGAGGACCAAAAAAAGCTCAATGTGTCATGATGGGGGTAAGGTTCTGATCCAGCACATCAGAATCACCTTCTGCATATTCAGGAAAGTCTCATAAACCCAAAATGTTACATTCTGGTTGCAGGTTTGGTAACCACTTGATCATCTCTGAAATGGAGCTAGTGGCATTTTTTGGGTTAGCGTCCATGCTCTAGAGTAGATGTTTTGCAATACAGTGTTCATAATACTTCAAAACAAATTAGGTTATTGTTTAATAAGACAATCAGAAACTTCGAACTTGTTTTCTTGCATTAAAGTCAATTACGGACAGTAAAAACCACACAACACGCACATCTTCAGCCCACATCTAGAGGCTAATATTTACAGTCCACATTACAGGGGCAAATATTTCATGGTGTTTTGACTGCGGTTTACTTCTGTAGTGAGCCAGCTAACAGGTGATCATTCCAAGGTGCACGTACGTGGTCTTGCAGTTCGCTTCTACAACATAAAGCATACCAGTATTGTGCCTTTTGTGCACGTACTTGCAAGACCACCTCGGATTTATCACTGCTTGTCTGCAACTTCCATCAGTGACAACCGCAAGGAAAAACAACTCTCTTGCTAAGACTGTGCTTATGTGTACAATACTTTTCTGTGTCTTTGCCTGGAAGATTTATGGCTTTCCCTCTTGCATTCTAATTACAAAACAAAGTTGTATTTTGTTCTATGTGTCCCAGTTGTTCTACTGGTAATTTTATTCCCTTCAGTAAACTGAACAGATTCCAGACACCTCTACATACTTTACAGATAAGGGCAGTTGAGAGAAAATCCTGAATATCCCTATTCCTTCTGCCAGAGTATGTATGAGTATTGAGAGCTGCGTGACTGCAGAGCATTTTTATTATCTGAGGCCAAAGAAAATGTCAATCCACAAAATAAACTGAAAGAAACGTTCACTTAGTGAACAGGCTTTGCTCTCCCTCTTGCGGTCTAAGCATGTCGTTCACAGAGCCTCCACTTTTCCTTAGCTCAGTGCGCTCTGAATTCAGACGCTCTCAGCGCTCGTGGGTGTATCTAGAGAGAACGTGTCACTATTCAAGGAAACGATATGGCCAAAGTTTTCATTAAACACCAATGCTAAATCATTTTGTATAGCGTTAGGAATCAAATGATGATTTTTATTCTTTTGGCTAAATCTTTTAATCTAATTTTTTTTTTCCAGTTAATTTGTTTTTAATGTAGTTTGAACACTTTAGACAGGCAGTATTGCGTAGAAACCAATTCACTCCTTGCTATACCAGCAATCATGTTTTTAGTATGTTTTTCATTGACGAGTGTTTAAAAAACACATGAGGCACTTAGGAAACTACCAGCAAATGAAGCAGTTTCAGTGAAGTTGTTTGGCTACTTTAAGGTCACTGCAAGTAAGTGAGTGGAAAATTGGAGGCTGTACTGAACCAAATAGGAAAAAATGAAATTGTGTGTATAACCAGATGGGGAATATTTGAGCTTCTGAGACCTTTTTTTTTTTGCAAACAAAAAAATTGCACTTTAACTGACAAAGATGATTGCAAAAGAGCAGTTTACACCAGATGACTCTGTGCACCAACAACAGAAATGAACACTAGGCAAATGTTGAAGTGTGGCATGTTTATGCCCCAGAAGAATCTGTAAAACATTTGGCCTCCTTAAATCACAATCCAAACGAAATACAATCCCTCAATTTCAGTCCAAATCAACGCGTATGTGAGGAAGATCCCTGTCCGTGCCAGACTAATTACTTTTTCCAAATACTTTTTAATACTTCAGGCAGTCTTTTAGAAGAGAGATGGCTGGTTACCTGAGATGTACTCACAGCTCTTTGCAGCCGGAGGGGATGGACAGCCTGCTCCCATCATGACTCACCAGCACGTGCACCTGCTGCTTCACCCTGGCCAGTACTAAAATGCAAAGCATGTCATTCCCTGTTGGACATGGCAGCTCTGTGAGACCCGTTCATCCCGTAATATCCCCACCATTGCCCTGGTAACTGCACCGTTCCAACCCAACAGTTTATACTTGACAAATGACCTTCTACAAAAGGTGAAATTGCAGCAAGCTCCAATGTTGGAGCCAATGAACTTCAGGACAAGCGGATGCTTCTTCCTAACATAGTCACCCCTTCAGAAATTCACCCAAGGTCAGAGGGACAATTCCTAATTCACACAGAAATTTAAAAACCTGGGATGGGGAAGGGGCGTATGTAGGCGGGCCATCCCTTCCGACCAGGGGCGCACAGGTTGCTGTGTGGTCCATCCCCTGCAGCACCCACCCGGCTCCCCTCCGCCGGGCTCCCTCCAGCCCTCGCCGCACCGAGCGGGCCCTGCCGGGGTTCGGGAGGGAGTCCCGGCCGCTCCGTCCCCGCTCCATCCACCCTCCCCACGGGGCGCTGCCAGCCCGGCACCCCGTCGCGGCCAGAGCATGGGGGGTGAGGCGGCGGCCCGCAACCCGCGGCCGCCTGAGGCGGAGGCCCCGGCATCCCGCCCGCCTCCCGGGAAGGGTCCCCCGGCGCCGAGCGGCTCCCCCCGCCGCCGAGCCGCGCAGGCCCCGCCCGGGCGCCCCGCCGGGGGCGGCCCCCGGCTCCTCAGTGGCCGCGCCGGCCGTCGCTCAGGCGGCCGCGCCGCTCGCCGCCGGGATGGACGGTGGGGCGGGCGCCGAGGGGCGCGGGCAGCCGCGGCCCCGCAGCGCCTACAGCCCGGACGGCGCCCGGCGCGGCGAGCCACGGCCGGCCAGGTTTGACCTCCCTTTCGTTTGCCCCCTTCCCTCCCTTTGCGAGCGGGGCCGCGCCGGGCGGGCGGCAGCGCCCGGGACCCCCATCCCGGGCTGTCCCCCGGCGGGGTGTCGGTCCCCGGCGGCGGGGCGCGGCGGGACAGCCGGCGCGGTGCCCCCCGGGCGGCTCCGTCGGGCGTGGGATGGCGTCACGGTGACGTTGTGTTAGGTCACCGCGGTGCTCCCCGACTGCTGGAACCCCGGGGGTGCGTCCAGCGGTGTCCCCACGGCAGGAGAATGAGGAGCTTGAGGTCGCTTCAGGTCCCTCCAGGTCCCTTCAGGTCCAGGCTCCCCTCGTCCAGTTGGCAGTGCCATTGGCGCATCCCCGCTGTCCCCCAAAAGATGGGGAACACAACACATCTGCCAAACAAACGTGGAAAATTAATATATTTTTTAAAGATCTATGCTGTCAGCGTTCAGAATTTCACATAAAAATTCCATACCTAGGGTGATGTTGCACTGCGACCTTTAAAACTGTTGTCATCGGGAAAAGGATGCGAAATGATCTTCTGCGCTTTAATGCTGTTCGGTACACGCATTGGTGGGTGATCCATCGGTTGTGCCGTTCCCCAGGGAGCTGAGCAGGCAGCGGGGCAGTACCGGGGTGGGAGGGGGCAGCCTGGCCCCTGATA
This sequence comes from Chroicocephalus ridibundus, assembly GCF_963924245.1. NCBI lineage: Eukaryota > Metazoa > Chordata > Aves > Charadriiformes > Laridae > Chroicocephalus > Chroicocephalus ridibundus. Next base: position 30,530,428 of record NC_086286.1, read on the forward strand.
TGGGGAGGGACATTGAGGGTCTGTGCCTAGTGCTGGAGTCAGGGAGCCTTCGGTGACCTCTTGCTTCATGGGAACAACATCATCGATATCTGGGAAGTGGCAGAAAACCCATTTGTAAATCAGATTTTGAAGGAGGTTTTAAATAGGTTAGCCTACAGTTTGTCTGAGCACGGAATTATGCAAAATGAGTCAAATGGAAAATAAAGTTACCAGTGTTTGGACACAAGTAAGGGCCCTGGCCAGCAACAAACCTGAGAATGACTTCCTTGATTCCCAAACAGGTCCACTTTGTGTCTCATCGTTTCCTTTCTCCAGTCCAACATTTACAGCTCCAAAAATATTTGAAAGTGGCCAAGTTTGGGTGCAAAGGGTGGAAGAAAGGGGACTGAAATGCTAGAGGGATGGTCCAAATGCGTTTGGGCTGGTGAACATTTTAGGACGGTGTAGGGAACCCACCGCGTACTGCACAAACCCACTCCTGTTGAGATAGAAGGACTTACAGGCTTTCTCCAGCAGAGAGAGGACCTGCAGAACATATGGACAGAATATAAATTCTTTAGTTAAACACAGTGTTTTGTTAAAAACAGAGGAAAACACTGACAGTGCGATAAGGAATATGTAAATTTTTAACAAGCTTCAAAAAGCCAGAATGTTGTTCCCTCCTTCCCCCTGAAATGTATGTTGATAATTTCTGAGCAGACGGCAAAGAAAAGGAAATTATATCAATCCCTTTGGGGAGAATGTGACATTCTGACTTCTTGAAGCCTATGAAGAGGTTTATAAACTTAAAAAAATGAAAAAGGCGAATTTAATCTTTCCAGACTTGTCAAACTTGTCTCAATTAATTTTTGATGACATAATTAGAACTTACCACTTTAATGTGCACTTTTTTCGTTTACTTTTCAAAAGGTTTGATTTTTATAGACTCGGGGGGGAAAACGGAGGGCTTTGCGGTGGGAACTGGAGCAGGAAGAAGGGGAGGACTCGGCTGTGTAGGTTCAGCTGCTGATTCAGAGCACTCCATTAAGCCAAGAGAGATGAACTCATTTTTTTCCTCCCTTGGGGAATCAAACAAGAAACAGGAAGTCATTGATTCAAAGTAAGATCATTCACTCCGCAATTGTAAACAGTGTGTTATTGCGCCTGTAAATATTTCCAGAACCCATTGGCTTGTTGGAAAATATGAAGTAAATTATTATAATCTCTAACAAACATCCCACAATAGAAGGAGTTATTTTCAAACTTTTTATCTGTAATGTTTATACAGTGGAATATTAATTAGCTCGGACATTGAGAAACTACTTGGCTGAACGCATTGTCTGCTGCCAGAAATCCATCTACTCAAAATGTTTTGTCTGTTGAAAGACAAACATTTTTAACTCCACCCTGTAATATTGCGCCCTACGAAAAAGCAAAAATTCTTTCACTACTTGATCCATTTGTGTTTTCACTACCACAAACACTGAAATATCCTATTCTTAGACAGATGTTGGCTGAGTTCATCTCTCTCTTATGTAGCTGTAATTAGTCAAAAAGGAAAAGCATTATAAAAACCCCTAAATAGACAGCCTAATGGGAAATTGTCACTCCTCATTACTTAGGAGAGCAGAATCCAGGCTGTCTGTCCAAATCGATCTGCAGCTGAAACTTCTGCTTCCTCTGTAAAGCAGCAGAAGCTGCTCCTTGGAGGTGCCACCTTCCTCGCCTTGAACGTGGGGACCCCGCGCAAGGAGAGAGGAGCGAGGATCAGGGACAGGACAACGGTGAGCAGCCTGGTTTCCTGGCAGTCCAGGGAGGTTTCTGCCAAGCTTAAAAGAAGGGGGGAAATGGTAAAAGACACCGGTCACCCAGAAGGTCTGCAGCTGAAATGACTGTGTGCTTAAAGTTCGGAATTCGGGTGTTGTAGGATCAGCTCAGGAAACTATTTTAATTACGTGCTTAAATCCCAGCAATTCCATGGAGATTCCTGAGTGGAGGATTCCTGAATAGGGATGGTTGTAACCTCAGGCTTAACAGTTTGAATCACAGCCTGCAGGACCAAGAGGAAGAGAGAGGCAAGAATGGAGCAGTTACCTTCAAACAAGTGATTGTGGTGACCCTCTTCTTCCTTCTAACTTAAGATACGGAATGAAAGGAACAAAAAATTAGGGTATGTGAAAGGAAAAAAGTTTTGAGACGAGTTTTTCACCTGCTTAGCTATGATGAACTTGAGAGTAATTTGAGACATTGAAAATTTAGAAGAGAACTAGAAAATATCAATGTATTGTGGAAAAGTTAAGGACTTTTTGGAATCCTACTCGTGACTGATCTCTCTTCCGATGCTTTGCCTTTTCCTTTTTTCTCCCTCGTGTCAGGAACAGTGGAAAAGATAAATCCATAGGTCCTTCCCCTCTAGCTGCTGAGAGCTTGGAGAAGGAGGGGAACTGGGGCTGCCTCCTCCGACAGTGGGAGGAAGGGGAGTGCTTGAATCTAGGCTTCTGAAGGACCGGAGTAGTCATGGGAAGGGGGGGTCTCAAAGACGTTGCTTATTAATCAATGCGAAGTGGGTCAGGAGTTGCGGTATCTATATTATAATCTATATTATGCATGATTTTCCTGTGCCAGCTTCTTTGATCACGCTGAAAATGGTTGCTCCTTGCCTTTCGTTGTCAGTGTCTCATTGTCCATGACAAAGGTGACGAAAATACAGCGTAACCTTATGACTGGCAATTTTTTGTCTGCTGTGATCTTCCTTCCAGCTGTCTTCCACTGAATGGTGTTTTTATGGCTGTTTGTTATTTCGGAGATAAACTGAATACTCAGGGGGAATTCAGGCTTTATTTTCAAAGCCAAACCTATGTGTTCAGAGCGCTGCAAAGGCCAGGGCCTTTGCTCACAAGGGAACTTCTTGGTCTGAATGGTTACATTCAGCCATCCACTTACTCTCTATTAAGCTGTCTACAAACAGTTGGAATACAACAGAGCCCAGTCCTTCTGCTTACACACAGATGATTTTCTTGGCTTCTCAGGCTCAAACCATGATGAGCCAGCTCCCATCCTGAATAATTTTTCCAGCAGTGTTTGGCCAAAAGGGCACTGCGCTCAATTTCCAGAAGGCGTGAGCAGTTAAATGTAGATAAAAGCACAGATTTGAACCCGAAATTAGGAATTAGGAAGTCCCGAGATCTGCAACAGCTAATGTAAAGGGCTTGTTTTTTATGTGGGGGACCCATTAGGGACCATTTGCTCCCCTGCCTTTACATTTGGAAGCATAAGCTCCCTCTTGCATGTCATTAAGGATATTAAATTTTAAAGACGATCTGATTAAGCATAAGGATTTTAAAGCACTTTTTTAAAGAGTCATCTGCCAAACATTAAACTTGCATAAAAGTAAATGTGCTACTAACTCACAGGTAGCACATTTTCTTAGCAAAAGCTCAGTTCTCTACATGCCTCTTCTATGTAAGAAAGGTTATATACAGTAATTGAAGATTAAAATGTGTGATGTGTTTCTGCTTATTAAGGAAACTATATTGCAGCCCCAAAATAATTTAAGAAATTAAATCATAATAAACCTAAATATTATCAACAGAGATTTGAGAAATCCCCCAGTTATGATAAGAGCATTTGTAGACTAATGTACTTTTGCTAAGTTTTATGAAGCTGTACATGTACAAAATTTGGGGGCATTCTTGAGATTTATGTAAAATAAGTTAGTATGTATATTTAAAAAAAGTCAGACATTAAATACAGACTCAATTTGACATGGTGATTTTTTTCCCTTTCTTTTTCCAGCATAAATATGGCTGAACTTTCAGAGCCAGAAGGTACTGTAAATTGGAAGGAAAGATGTTTAACTCTGGAATCACAGTTAATGAAGTTCCGTCTCCAGGCAAGCAAGATCAGAGAATTGTTAGCAGAAAAGGTAGGTCTCGTGGTATGAATTTTAATGCTGTATAAATGATTTTATTTGATGATGGGAGCTGATCGCATGTAATGGTTTGAGATTACAAGTACTGGGATATTTTCAGGAGAAAAGAAAAAGTGTTTTAAAACAAAATACATGGAAAACAGGTATATTTTTATGCTGTGAAAGAATTTCACAAATGAGATTTGCCAGCAAGAAATGTTCATTTTCAAATAAGAACACAGTAGCAGCTCTCCTGCTGAGAAAAATACGTATCCAGTAATCACGTTTACAACATTTAAGTTAATATTTAATACATTTTTCTAAGTATTTAAGATCTGATTTAAGACACAGAAATCACTGGGGAGATAATCCAGAAGTATTATTCTCCCCAGTATTCCTTACCAAATCATATAATTTACCAGACTTGTTTTTCCTATAATAAGACATCTCCAACTATGGCTCATCATATGTGAAATATAAAAAAAACACCATTGTATTTACCTGTCAACTTTTTCACCATTTTCATGAACAAGGCAATTAAAAGAATGCAAGGAACAGAACATTCTAGAGAATCTTTGGGACTCTCTTACCATTAATATTGACTTCAATGAATTTCAACTTATTTTGTGAAAACTACTCTATTCTCCCTAGAGCTAAATTTTCCATCCATTTCCCCCCCGCAAAGAAAAATAAATTTCAGAACTTTTTATAGTATGTTAGAGTGATGATACTTTTATTTTATACATTTATGTTAATGCTTCTCTTTTATGACTTTATCCAGTCTCCCTTTGAAGCCATAAATACATCTAGCATCCACATTTAGCCCTCTTTCAGTCATTCCCATTTTACTATAATTTGTTGGGGCCAAGAACTAAATAGTATTCAAGCAGGAAAAACATGTATTTTTCTGGATGATGTGCACAGTTATGTGCTCCATTCCTGTTCTAATAACGCTTGGCATTTTGGTTTCTTTGACAGCTAAATTAACCATCAGATGTGTTTTCATGGAGATATCTATCTTAATTCCGGGATCTTACTCAAAATCCTTTAGATTTCTGTTACATGTCATTTGTTAACTTTCTTGACCAGTCACTAGATTTTGTAAGGACCTTCTTCTAAGTCGTTCTAGTCAGAAAACTTCCATTATCCTGAGTAACAAAATACCATCAAAACACTTAGTGGCTTCACTGCCCAATGCCCATTACGAAATGTCTATGATTATAGACATTGATATGATTATCTATTCAGAGGGCTGGAGCACCTATGCTATGAGGACAGGCTGAGAGTTGGGGTTGTTCAGCCTGGAGAATAGAAGGCTCCAAGGAGACCTTATAGCAGCCTTCCAGTACCTAAAGGGGGCCTACAGGAGAGTTGGGGAGGGACTCTTTATCTGGGAGTGTAATGATAGGACAAGTGGTAATGGTTTTAAACTGAAAGAGGGGAAATTTATATGAGATATTAGGAAGAAATTCTTTACTGTGAGGGTGGTGAGGCACTGGAACAGGTTGCCCAGAGAAGCTGTGGCTGCCCCATCCCTGGAGGTGTTCAAGGCCAGGCTGGATGGGGCTTTGAGCAGCCTGGTCTAGTGGGAGGTGTCCCTGCCCACGGCAGGGGGTTGGAACTAGATGGTCTTTAAGGTCCCTTCCAACCTGAGCCATGCTATGATTCTGTGATTATGCTGAATAACCTTCACCTTGAACAAATCTGCAGATCCACACTGATAGCCACTGGTCACTGTGGCCAGTAGCCAATCACTTACTATTTTTATTGTTGAGACAGATTTTTAATTCATGGAGGGACATTCCCTCTTACCCTGTGGCTGCTTGCTTCCTTTAAACCCATTCCAAAATGCAAATAATATATAAACCAGATCTCCCCTTTATGCAGCCTTTGTGATCCCCTCAAAGAACTTCAGTAGCTTTGTGAGCCAACGCTCCTCTTTATAAGGGCCACTTTGACTCTCCCCTCATCTGTCATACTTACCCACGTGCCCCCTACTTCTGCTCATATATTTTCCACTGATTTGCTTACTAGAGACATCAGATTTATAGATCAAAAGTTGCTTCAACTATATCATCTAGTTCTTGACTGAGTATCATTTGCCAATTTGTTACTATTCATTTTATCAACTTGTGCCCTTAACTCTTCTATGGAGGTACAAGACCTCAAATAGAGATGGAAAAAAAATGGAATAAAGAAATTTGGTATTTTCTGGATTAGACTTTTTTCATTAAGTAGGTCTTTTTTATTAAAGTGAACATGAAAATTTACAGCAATGTAAAATCATTGTATAATAATACTGAGTTCCACTGGAATTGTATTTTTACAGTTAGTACTCTGTAAATATCTCTGCTTTGTCATGATTGAAAATATTGCTGTTATAAAGCAGTGTAGTTGAAAACTCTTATTTTTTTACCCAATCCTGCAATTTTTATGTATGACAAACTCTCATTGAAAAGTATTGCAGAATATCGTGTTTTGATATTTGTATTTTGATATGGTTGATATGGTTGATATTTGTACAGCAACCAGCTGTTACAAATGCCATCCTTTGACATTTCATTTAAAAATTAAAAAAAAAAAAAAAGGAAAACTACTTGTATCCTTCATTCCAGTTAGCAAGGCCCACAGATGAGTTAAGAAACCATTATCATTGGTCTTGGAAGAGAATATCGATCAAAGAGTACAATACTGTCTGCTGTAGCTGTCAGCAGATTATTGGATGCTTACACAGTCGGGGCTGTTAGATGTCATATTTCTCTTCTCTCTCTTTACCCCATTTGGATCACTGCCGTTCGGGATGGAACTCAAGTGGTTAAATACTGGACATGACTTTTCCAGGGACTTTCCAGCTGCCATTACTACCATGTTTTATGCAGCTGCTGCTGATTATCATTTTGACAACCAAAAAGTTAAGATTCGTGAACAGCACTTCACAAAACTATCTGAGTTAAAAAAAAAATAAATTTTAGAAGTTGGAATGCCTTCTATTTGGCTTTTCACTTTGATCCTTTATAGTTTGCATTTACAGGCTCTTAACTGCTAGAAATGTCCTCTTAAATTAATAGCATTGTGTGCACGATCATATAATTTCAGAAGTCAGCATATAAAAAAAATCAGAATGAGAAGGATAAAATCACAAATCTTCAGCACTGTGCCTGAAAAAAAGCATTCAAAGGAAAAATACTCTCCATCTGTGGGAAACATGACTCTAAAATAGATTTAAAAAATCTTAAGAACTTGTAATTTTACTGCCCTCTTGTTTTAGTTTGCCTGAGCTTTCTCAGAAATTTTTGAAAAAGCAAAAGTATTACGAGAGGTAAAAATGGGAGAAATATTTTCTATCGAAGACCACAAGTCCAAAAAGTATTCAGTTGGGATAATTTGATATATTACTCTCCAGAGCAGAGCTTTAGCAGACTTCATGAAACATGGTCCTTCTCCTCACTTTGTCACTTTGACTTTTTAATATGAATCTTTCATTCATAAACTGGAATTCAGTTGGGACATGCATCAAAGACTAGTCAGAGCTCAACAAAATAGATCATATTCATCTGCAAATTTACCACTCTTGCACAATTCAAAACCTAAAATTTTCAAACTGGGCACTGAAGTCTTAGCTGTATTTATTTGTATGTTGGTTTCCTTTGTAACAATCCAGTGGTTATTTTTCACATATTTTTATTTATAAACTTACAAATTACACAAACGATTCTCAGTATTTGTAAAAGGAAAGATACACTCGCGCTAGTTTGAGATTAAACTGCATGGAATTGTTACTCAAAAATATATTTGGGAAAGAGCAAAGTGAATAACGAAGACCTGATCAGCCAGTACTTGATGGGCATCCTGATACTAATGACAAGAGGAGAATACAGCTGATGTCAGTCTTAACAGGTACTTTTTAGATTTGAAACAAATTTGCAAAGCGCACAAATATGTCTCACTCTTACTTTGATTAGCACAAGTCTTTATTTGTGGTTTTGTTTACGATCATCTCTATGCTATGAAATGTTATACTAAAACATTGAACAATAGCACCAGACAGCGTTCTACTTCAAAACAGCAACAGAAATCACAATACTATGGCATGACAGACGTAAAACCCTCATGGGTATTAGACTATGTAATTTTTGTAGAAAACAGAGAGTGATATTGCGACAAAACAGGTGGTCTCTACAGGAAGGTGAGAGAAATTAATTGGTGGTAATTCTCCAGTTTTCCTTCTCTGCATGCATTTGAGAGGTATCTCTTCAAGACGGTGAATCAGGAAAAGGAGTTTCCATCCTATTACACTCTGTGTATGATTTACCAGAAACTGCCATTGGGTTTTCCCCCCTTAAATTTGTTCTGTTACTTAGTCTAAAAACAGATTTTGATAAGGGTTTCCTTGAATCTGTCCTTTTTCAATATTTGTCTCTGTGACCTATGTGCTTCTGTAAATACATTTGGGCAGTGGATTAATTGCTTTCCTTATACGCTGGGAATCAAATACCTTTGCAAAGTTGTTTTATTTAACAGTGCCCCTGCAAGTAAGTGAATGATCAACATGGGAAGCCTTCACTATATTCTTCTAATAGATGTGTTCTAGTTTAGAAAAGCAAACTATTTACTGGGTTTTGGAAGTCCAGAAAATGCTCATCCTTGAACCTCAGTGGTTGAGGAGTTTGAGAAATTTGCATTATAAGTGCATTTCAGCAGTATGGCTACCAGAACTTTAATTTTGTAGTGAACCTGGGGAGAAGGAGAGGAGCAAAGGAATATACAATGTTTTCAGTAAAATAATCTGTTCACTGTTGTTTATTTGTTTGGGTTTTGTATTTGTTTTCATTTTGCCAAGTAAAGAGTCTATATTTATAAATCTAACATGCAAAGAAAGAGACCTTGTTGGAGTTTTAAGCAGAAGCTGCTGCTGTAAGTGGGAGAGGTCTTTACAGGAATTTAAGGAATGATGTAGAAAGTGTCCCTAGTACGCCAAATTTAGGATGGCTGTGGAACTGAGTTTTTAGTAGAAGCATTTATTTTAATGCAGCTTGAGTCTTATGCATACGAAGAGTTTACTAAAAAAACCTTCATTGAATAAAAGATTACAGTATTCTGCTGCAAGTTTAGGTCCCAGGTAGCATTTCATGTCATAGGAAAAGTTGGTGACCCTCATTCTTTCCATAGTAAGTACATTTTTCACCTAAAATATGTGTGCAACAACAGGTATAAGGTTAACGTTTCTCCTATCACTAAAAAATCATTTTAGTAGGAGTAGTACATAGCTGCATTAAATTTCCTCTTGGGCTGCCTCCACTGAATTTCTTTTTCATCAGACCCCATAAGGACTGAATACGGCACTGTCCCACATGCCGCACTATGGGCTGTCCAGTAATATTCAGCATTCACATGTGTGTCTCCAGGTTTGTTTCCTTCAGTGCTGAGGGTCATTATTTGATACTTTGAATGATTTTCAACAAATATAACTGATTAAGAGAGAGGATTATTTTCATATATGTATTGATTTGTTTGCTTTTAACCTTCCATTTGGATATTCTCTGTATACGTGCTCAGCTGGCAACCGAGTGTGTACATGACAAATGCAATAATATTTATACTTTCTGTACAGATTATGCAAATTGAATGATAACTGATTTTTAGGCCAAATACTATTTCCAGTATATTCCAAAGCATAACACATTCCTGATTTTGTCTTACAAACCAACAGCTAAATCCATGTTGCACTGTATTTTTATTCATTTTGCAGGCGTATTTATAGTGTGTTGTTTGACATTCCAAATGAAGCAGATTCAGTGTGTTTTGTTATCTGTGGCATGACAATTTCAAGATTAATGTTTTCAGAGGAAAAGTCCGTAACGCATTTGACTTGTGCAGTGATTGCCAATATGAAAACTGTAAAAAAGCACAATGAGTATTTCCATTTGCATTCAAAGGTTTATGAAGGGTAAAGTAAAAAGGAGCAAAGTACTGTAGTACCAAACTTATTAAAATAAAGGTTATTTTTCAGTATTTCAGTTGCTTTTAATAAACTTCTTGTTATGGAAAATAATTCAGATACAATTAGGAGCATACAAATAGGAGAAAGTGAGGAGGGTTAAAGAGAATAAAAGCTAAAAGTTTATATGGTTAGAGTCTTACGTTTGTTTATGCCTTTATAATACCTGTACTCTTTCCCCTATAACTCTATTTTTATCCCTTGTCTAAAAGTTTGTGCCATGCCTTTTTATAACACTGGGTGGTTGGTTGGGTTTTTTTACTGTTTTCGTACGTCTTAAACCTACATTCTTTCTAGGGAGGGTGAAGATGGAAAAAAAAAGAAAAAAGAGAGAACTCAGGAAGCAATAAATTAGCTGTTCTTGTAGAGGCCAGGCTGGGTAATGACATGAAAGGGCACAGCCCTTGCTGTGAGACCAGAGGATGAATACCTTCGCGCTGGTGGCAGGGGGAGACGAGGGCATCCGTACTATTCCAGCCCACCTGAGATGGGGAAGTGGCTGGAAGTTGTGGATGCTGTGATAGTGGGCAGCTAGTATTTGTTTAGCATTTCACTTGGAGGAGCTACAAGATGTTTTTTCTCCATTTCTCATGGAGGGAACTCTTTTTGCACTTAGAAATCATGCATTTAATTTTCAGTCCCTCAGTATTTTCAGGCTTTAAATATCTGTTGTCATCTCTTCAAACTATATTATGCTGCCTTACATATATTTCTGGAATCTCTTGCTCCTTTACCATCTGTGTTTCCTAGGTGTCCTATACACTTTAATTTCATTAATAAATTCAGTTTCAGACAAGTTTTCAATTTTTTAACTTTGTCAGTCAGTGATACCTTTGATTTTTAAGCCATCACCTCTCAGGCAGTGGCATGGAAGAAGGGCCTCCAATTTCAGATGTTCATGTTGTGGCTCTGATTAGAACTCACAATTCGTCGAGACAGAAGTAGCAGAATTTCCACAATCGCAGTACAATGATCAAAACAAAACAAAGCAGGCAGCTACCTTTTAATACAGATGAGCAACCAGCTGTCGATACATTTCTCTTTTCACTTTACACGTTATGTGAGACTTCTTTTCCCTTGCCTTCTAAAGCGCTTTGGTACGTTCATCCATCTTGCTAAACAGTATCTTCACTTCTTTCAAGATTTTGATTATTAGAATAATGTCTGTTTGTGCTAGAGCAGCGGTCTGCATAATTTGTATTTCATTGTGTCTCTGCAACTTAACAAGATGGGAGTTGGGAAAGGAGACATCCAGAGTGAACATTCCTAGTATTTTGCCAGGCTTAGGAAAGTCCTGTGACTGACGTTGGGAAAAGCACAATTATTCAGCCAACATAACATGCTGCTGATTTGACCTTTACTGCACTGCCTCCCCAAATCCCACTGCTGAATTTAACTTTTTTAAGTCTGTATATTTACTGGCAGATGTCCTAGACTACTAATTCTGGAAGAGTTCCCTCCCCGGGCTTTTCTGTTCCATATTTTTAATTTATATAGTTTCCAGAAGAAATCATTAATTTTACTATAACGAACTCAGCTGAAATGTGAAAGATTGTTTTTTCATATGTACTTTTCACACATTTTATGAGCACTAGGAAAATGTTTTGAGCTAAATAATTATTCTTAAAATCATGTTTAAAATTGAGAAGAACTTGAAAGAAGTAGACTGTAACTCAGTGGTAAAACCAGTCTCATGTCATGGAGACTGATAAAAATTTTGAGCCTGATCGTTTTGGAAACTGAGCAGATGGAGACTGATAATTTTTGTACGTTTCAAGGAAGGGCTTTTGTGCTAAACATAGTTCAGGCAAATGATCTGAAGAGCTAAAAAGGATAGTTAAGAGAGACTTGCAATTAAGAAGTGCCTTTTGCCTAACTAGGAGAGCAGTGCCACAAGTTGCTGTAGTCAGAAATGGACAGGATTGTCAATTCTGCACCTCAAGACTGTAGAACTACTAGCCATCTTCAGAAGAAGCAGGAGGAGTGTATATATGTGTGTGTATGTGTGTGTGTATATGTACATACGTATACATATAAAGTTGGCATCAAAGACCCAACTTGCTTTTACACTCCCTATTTCTGACCACGACTGAGGCAGAGAAAAGAGATAATCCCTGTGGTGAACAGTCTGAACAGAGACAGAGATAAAATGAAGAGGAAGAGTTGGTTAGATGGCAAATTTGCAGAGGAATATTTGACACGGCTTTGTTCATGAGAAGAACGGTAGCCTTTTACCTTCTAATTGGTATTAAAAATGGAGAAGATGGGAGAAGGAAAAAATGGGAGCGTGCTGAAAAGTGGCAGCTTGCGAGCTGTCAGGATGTGAGCACCGAGCTGAGTTTTGCACTAGTCATAACCTAGGTGAAGAAAATTCACCGTGCTTGATCTGTGAATACCTGAGGGAACATTTGAGCCCTCTTAAGACTTAGCCTTTAGCATTAGCCCTTTTGGGGAGCTCTATGGCAAAACCAAAATTGGGTTCAGAAAGAAGTTCTTAATTTTGATGACTAAATCCACACCATTGAGAAATATTTTTATAGATTTCATCTTCTTCTGGGGAAAAGCTTTTATGCCAAAGTATTCAATTTCATTTTTTACTGAAGGCATGTTTAATTTTATAAATATAGGTAGGTCTGAAGTATCACTTCTTAGATTTATGAGACGAGATGGATTTCTATTAATTAGTTAACATGCAAAGCTTATAAAGATGAGTCTTTTTAATTATTGTGTTGTCTTTGGGATAAAAATATCATCCAGTAAAAAGCAAAGTATATCTTACCCAAGGCATGTGCTAATTCTAATTCCTTCTTTACAAATTATCTTCTTGTTTATTTTTCCTGAATATTAATGTCTTGATTGTACATCTCTATTCTTTAGGTGTTTTTCTCTGTGTGGCTTAATTGGTCAGGTCATATTTTAAAGTTTGTTGTAGTTTATAAAGATTTAGCACTGTCCTTCTGGAAGATATGTAATACGTAGAAGAGAAATCAGTGTCAAGATGGAAGAAATACTGTTTGAAAATATGGATGGAACATACCCAGTCAGCTTTTTAGTAAATGAGTTACAGAAGTAGGAGGAATATTACTGTGTTTTCCTAAGCTAAACCACCAGAAGAGAGACCTTTTTGTAAAAAGAGCAAGTCATGCTTCTAAAACAGTTTTACCATTGCTTTTAACTAACAAAGGTATGCGAGGCTCTATACGTGTATAGATTGGGCATAGCATATTTTAAAGGAAGAAAACTGGTAGTCATCAAACTGTCTCTTTTCTTAAGGAAATACAGAGAGTTGTTGAAATATTTGGGTTTAAACACAGGAATATAGAACCAAAAGGGGAAATGTTGGTCACATGCAGTGCTCTGGAATAGCTGGCAGGCATATTCTTCAAACCATTTATAAACTTATCAAGGACCACATAAAAAGACAGATCTTTTGCCTTTATAGCTTCTATTAGAAGGCAGTTCCAAAATCTTTTTCAGTCAATGTGGAAAATGAGGGTCTTCTAATTTCCAGCCTATATTTATTCATCACCTGTTTCTGTCTGCTTGCCCCTTTGAAAGACAGTTTTAGGTGTGTTTATGCCTCATTTGCTTCTCCTATTTGTTTGTAGAAGTAACCATATACCCATGTTTCTTTGGTTTTGGCACATCCTATGTGGTGTGAGGACTGATAGTTCACTGAATCTAAAAAAGGGCAGATCTATTACTTTTCATTTTAAGTGGAACATTATTTTTCAACCACAGATGGTTTAAGCCTTTTTTCAGATGAGGAAGAATTGAAAAATTGAAATGCAAGGAAAAAAGCAGACTCTAAACATACCATTCTCAAGTCACTGGAAGCTCTGCTCTTAATCAATAGACAGACTGTATTTCTCTTTCAGAAACATTAAGTTTTAACTCATTTTTCATTTTTGAAAACTCTGACCTATTCTCAGCACGCTTTGAAAGGCTTACAGAGAAGTGATTTTTTTTTCTTTCATGAATTGTTGTATTTTTTCCTGTATTTATTTCAAAAAGATTTCCAAAAAGTCTACATGATACAACTGTGTTGTTTACACTATTAAAAAACGAGGAGACAGTGCACTATGCACTGATTAGAATATAATTTTTAAATGTGAATGGGGCAAGTTATTGTGTTGAAAATTGACTTGGATAAAAAATTAGGGTTTTGTTCCTACAAATGACATACATTTGCAGATCTCAAAAGGAAAGAATTCCAGCATTTTTTATTTTTAAAATAAAAGATTTCCTTTAAAATTATTAAATAACTATTTCAAATATCAGGAAAATTATCAATTTAATGCTGTAATTTCTCCCTAGCACACATTACAGGAACAATGATCTGTATATACATGTATATACACAAAAGTATATATACACATATATGCATACAAAAGGAGTAATTTTGAAATTTATGAGTGATGACTTTGGAGTGTGAAATCACATTGGTTATTTCATGCAATACATGTTTTAGCAAAATGAAGATTTCTTTACTTGAACAAAAATACATGTTGAACATTTCTGAATACAGTCAAGAAACTTCCAGGTGACTTTTGAAATAGAATCGCTATATGATTTGCTTTTTTACTGTAAAAAATCCCCAGTGACTGTGTTGTGCTTCAATGTCCAGACCTCCAAAGCAGTACACTTCTTTGTTTTTATTGCTGCCATGTTTCTTCAAAGCATTCAGTATTTGTTCACGTGGCGTTTCTCTGTTCATTGTTTGAACAAAAATAGCTCAATATGATGAGTGTCAGATGTAGAGTGGTTATTTCCTTACTAAGTTTAAAAACAAATCTGTTTCTAACAATAGGTACTGTTTTCCATAATTCAGATAATTGATGCAGCGTGCACTAACACTTTTTCTGAAAATTGTAACAGGATTTTTACACTTAAAGAGAGAAGGAGAAAGTGCAGATTAAAGTAGCGATCTGCTCTTCTGTATCTGTATCTGCTCTTCTGTGTTGATATTGTTCTTTAGATAGTATGTATTTTTTGTTCATGGTCCTAAAACGTTTATTCTTTATATTTAAGACTGTAAAACCAAAACCAGTATAGATTATGACGGGACACCTCTGAATCCTTAATGAATTTTGGAAAGAGCTGGAAGCAATCATAGATGTGCGTGACAAGACTATTCCTTACATGAGGTTTGTTGAACTGTGACAGTATTTCAAGTTATCTCATTCAGGACATGGTAGAAAATTAAGCTTAAATATACTCCGCATGCCAGATGTTCTCAATGACATGCTGGCCCTCCATGTCTCTCCTGGGAAGCCAACTTTACGTCTGTTGATACTTTACAGACTGTTCATTCAAGAAGCGTCTAGCCTAACAGCTGATATATAGCATTTAATTTCAGTCATACTGGTGATTTGCACAGATGGACGTAGAAAGAAGCTGATGGGACAGAGGTCTAATTTAACAGACTTTTCTGTTTTTCAAATTGCTTTCTGTGTAAAGTCAGAGTTTGTCATCAATATTGAAGTTGCAGCCATAGAATCATAGAATCACAGAATCGCCTAGGTTGGAAGGGACCTTTCAGATCATCTAGTCCAGCCATCAACCTAACTCTGACAAAAACCATCACTAAACCATATCTCTAAGCACTGTGTCTCCCCATCTTTTAAATACCTCCAGGGATGGTGACTCAACCACTTCCCTGGGCAGCCTGTTCCAATGCTTAATCGCCCGTTCCGTGTAAAAATTTTTCCTAATATCCAGTCTAAACCTCCCCTGGCACAACTTGAGGCCATTTCCTCTTGTCCTATCGCCTGTTACTTGGGAGAAGAGACCGACCCCCACATCTCTACAACCTCCTTTCAGGTAGTTGTAGAGAGCGATTAGTTGCAAGAGTTCTTTCTTCTGCATCTGTAAAGCACGCTGACCTTTTCCTCCAAATGTGGATATGACTACTGTTACCTGCCACTTCCATCATGAGGTTTAGCATGGTCTGAAATTGTCTTCATAGCCACTAGCTAAAGAGAATTTACCACTGCCTTTTATTCTTGACGAGTTCAAAGCATGACTTGATTTAAACAATTAGCTATTAGTCCAATCAGATATTTTCACCTTCTCTCTCTCCTCTCTCTCTCTCTCAGTAATGCTGTGATCATTGTCATGAAATGTCTTACTAACTTAAAAAGAAGATTTAAGATTAAGTTTTCTTTGTGAAAAGAAATCCTTCCCTTGGCACTAGTTGCAATCTTTTGCCCAGTAAGTTTGATAACCTTCAGAGTATACAAAAGCAATCATTTTTTTCTCTTTAACTTCACAGGCCTATAGGGTAGCAAAGCAGTCAAGAGTATAGACGTAAATCTCATTTTTCAGGCAAAACCATTGTGTGGATTGGTTAGAGATTATTTATGCAAATGGAAAAAAAATATTGACGTTTCATTATTGTTAAAATAGACACTGCAAAACAAACCTATATAAACTCTAAATAAAGGGAAAATCAGGACTTAGTAATTGTTGTGTGGCATCAAATTATTGAAAAGCTGGCCAATTTAACTGTAACAGAAGTGCCCATGTTTGGTAAGTACGGTATTCCATTCTTGCTGAATAATATAGATTGTGGTTTTTTTAACAGGAGCCTCCTAAAATAAATTGCAGACCCTTTAGAAATTTTTCAAATAAAATCTCACATTTAGTTGTTGCCAGGAAGCTGATTGACGTATCCGTATTGTGAGATCACGCAAAGCTTCTTAGCATACCTTCTTGAAATAGTTGACTGTTAACAGTCAAACAGAAGCAAAAATAAACCTTGTTCTTCCATTTTTAATCTCCGAATGCTATTTTTCTTGGTAATTATTTTCTCAGCTCCTTTGGCTCCTAGCTTTACATTCATCTTAGCAACAGCTTTATTCAAATCACATTCTTTGTCCCAGTAGGCTACATGAACGTATTATCATGTTCCTGGTCCTGTGCAACAGTCTATATTCCTAGCAAGAGGTGCACTGTGCAATTTCAGTGCAGAAACACGGAAGGAACTTAGGTGCTTAGTGCACTACATTATCCAGAACTCATATTGTTGTGTAGAAGAGCAGCACTACAGCTTAATGCTCGTACAGTTGTTCAGTGATTATTAGGTACTGCTAGAGAGACTAGTTGTTTTTAGGTTTAATCTGAGTCGGAGCTAGTTGAACTGTAGTGGCATCTGAATGGACCCGGAAAGCAACATTTTCGGGTTTTATTTCCATTTACTAAATCTGCCAGGTTTCTAATATGAGCTTACGGCTGAATTGAACTTTACTTACAGGACATAAATAAATTGCCAATTACTGCCATGGCGATCACATGCATTTGCAAATTGTTTGACTGTGAAAATTGATGAACAACTTGCTATTCATCAACAATGAATTTCACATTGTGGGTTAGATGAATGGACAGTGGGGTGGATAGAAAACTGGTTGAAAGATAGAGCTCAGAGGGTTGTGATTAGGGGCACAGAGTCTAGTTGGAGGTCGGTGACGAGTGGTGTTCCCCAGGGGTCAGTACTGGGTCCAGTCCTGTTCAACATATTCATCAATGACCTGGATGAGGGGATAGAGTGCACCCTCAGCAAGTTTGCCGATGACACCAAGCTGGGTGGGGTGGCTGACACACCGGAAGGCTGTGCCGCCATACAGAGAGACCTGGACAGGTTGGAGATCTGGGCAGAGAGAAACCCTATGAAGTTCAACAAGGGCAAGTGTAGGGTGCTGCACCTGGGGAGGAACAACCCCATGCACCAGTACAGGTTGGGTGCTAACCTGCTGGAGAGCAGCTCTGTGGAAAGAGACCTGGGAGTCCTGGTGGACAACAGGATGACCATGAGTCAGCAATGTGCCCTTGTGGCCAAGAAGGCCAATGGCATCCTGGGGTGCATCAAGAAGAGCGTGGCCAGCAGGTCAAGGGAGGTCATCCTCCCCCTCTACTCTGCCTTGGTGAGACCGCACCTGGAGTACTGTGTCCAGTTCTGGGCTCCCCGGTTCAAGAGGGACAGGGAACTGCTGGAGAGGGTGCAGCGGAGGGCTACAAAGATGATTAGGGGACTGGAACACCTCTCTTATGAGGAAAGGCTGAGGGATTTGGGTCTCTTCAGTCTGGAAAAAAGACGTCTGAGGGGGGACCTTATCAACGCTTATAAATACTTAAAGGGTGGGTGTCAGGACGATGGGGCCAGGCTCTTTTCAGTGGTGCCCGGGGACAGGACAAGAGGCAATGGGCACAAACTTGAGCATAGGAAATTCCACCTAAACATGAGGAGGAACTTCTTTACCCTGAGGGTGGCAGAGCACTGGAACAGGCTGCCCAGAGAGGTGGTGGAGTCTCCAACTCTGGAGACATTCAAAACCCACCTGGACGTGTTCCTGTGTAACCTGCTCTAGGTGACCCTGCTCTGGCAGGGGGGTTGGACTAGATGATCTCCAGAGGTCCCTTCCAACCCTATGATTCTATGATTCTATGATTCTATGATTCTATGATTATAAATATCTGAAGGAGTTTTCTGTCATAATATTACAGAGTATGAGCAATGTTCACTACTGATATAATAGCTGCACAGTGCTTTTACTAGTGGAATGTTAGCTGACCATATATTCAGAAATAACCTTGATTTCTGAATCCTCAACTCACTAAAAAAGAAATGTCTTAAAAACTCTATTACAGTGAGTCTTGTAAACCAAACTTCAGTTTGAACATAGAACCAAAAAGACAGATGGAAAGTAACCTTAGAGTTCAAAACATGAAGTCATACAAATATGAAATTAAATAGATGTGACCAGAGAAGAACACAGAAGGCTCATCTCCCTGTCCATCTGTCTGGACTGTTAGTACATGAATGACTGGGACGATCATTTCCTAAGAAGTGTTCTTGTAAAACAACTCACTGGGGACCCGACCATAACTATGTGTACTGTGAAATGTCTGTTGCTTTTGTATCAGTGGTGTGTTGGGGTATTATGACATAGACTTCGGGTTTTTGTATTGTATGAGAAAGCACTAGAAGGTCAGTCACAGCTTTTTTTATATAAGTGAAAACTAATTTTCTTCATTTTTAGTTTTTCACTGATAGGAGATGATGACTCTGTGTCCTTGTCTGGAAGAGGTGCTAAAAGTACACAAAACTGTTTCATGTGATTGACAACATAATAGGGAAAAGAAAAAAAGAGACAGGGAGTGAAAAAGAAATTGAAAGATGCCAGAAATCAAGTACAAACAGGACAGAAGGAAACTGATTATTTTAAAACCAAGCAGTAAACTGGAGAAGAACTAAATGGTTTTCATTTGCATTATTTGTATCATATGCTTTTCTGTGAACAATTTTGAAGCTGAATACTGAGTATCCCAATGTTAATTACTTGATGTACCATCCTCTTCAGATGAACCGATGACTTAGCTAGGATTTTCCTGACAACCAGTAACTCACAGAATCATAGACTGGTTTAGGTTGGAAGCGACCTTAAAATTATCTAGTTCCAACCCCCTGCCATGGGCAGGGACACCTCCCACTAGACCAGGTTGCTCAAAGCCCCATCCAGCCTGGCCTTGGACACTTCCAGGGATGGTGCATCCACAGCTTCCCTGGGCAACCTGTTCCAGTGTCTCACCACTCTCATAGTAAAAAATTTCTCCCTGATATCTAATCTAAATCCTTAAGTCATGGAATACCCTATGTACTTTCCAGTGTTATTTCAAATCACAGTTTATTTTTTAAAGAAGTCATAATTGTATTGTTCACCAAAATTAGACTAGAGAGCTCTTAACAAAATTGTAACAAAATGTAACCAAAGTATTTCTTTCTGGCCTCTCCTGTACCATATTGTTGGAAAAGCCTTCGAAATTAATCATGTAAAATGCATGGCTTTTCCAAGGCCAGGGGCAAAAGTTGAGCCTATGATTTACTAGGCTTCGTTATAAAGTAACGGACCAGGGTCTCTCACCGCTCAAAAGTGACCTGCTTTCCTCCATGTTGTGCTGGTCTCTGTCTTCATCCATTTCTACTGTGGCTTTTGGAGCACCTGAGTCCACCGTGCCTCTTCTGCCACATACCTCCTTCTTTTACACAGAGGGTGGAGGAGGAGTCTGGGACAGGCCTCGTAGCACGATTCCTCCCAAAAGCTAAATTTGTCAACTTCAGAAGAATTAGCAGCCAAATTGTATAATGTGTTAAGTACATGTTACCCTTGCCAGTTTTCAAAGGACTTGAAAATGCTTAGCATTTTCTATGATGATGAACCTCATGAGAAAAGTTTCATGGCTATTGTCAAAGGAATTTCTACTCTTGGTAGCAGGGAAAAAAAGCCGTATGTCATATAGCAGCCACAAAATTATAATATGAAGAAAAGTTGTATTAAATTTTTTTTCTGTAGAAGAATCTTAGCAATGTTGTAACACAGTCACAATGAGGAATTATCTTCCCAGTCTGACACACTGTTTATCCTTCTATTTATTTTTATTCTCCTGCCCACAACCTGTCTTTTCCTTTTGCAAAAACAGACCACGAAGATATGTTTCACTGTGATATTTCTGGCGACAAGCAGAAGGCATGGCCATTTTACTATATGTTTTTATGTATCTACAGATGCAGCAGCTTGAGAAACAAGTTATAGATGCTGATCGTCAAGCAGAGAGAGCTTTTCAGCAGGTATATATATAAATTGAAATATATCTCCACTAGCTATATGCATCTTACTGTTACTGTAATGAAGGGAAATTTAGAAAACTGCTGTTTTTCTTAAATATTGCTCAAGGGAGAAGACAGTTTATTTTTACATCTATTGATTTCTCTTATCAGGGATGTTCTAACACCTTTCTCTGCTCACTACCCAGTTCAGTTGAATAAAGTCAAAGTAATAGCATGAATCAAACATAATGAGCTTCTTCATTTATACGTCATGAGTCTTTGATATATGATGCACATAGAAACAAAACAGAGGAAACAGGGACCTATTTTAGAAAATCTGTAAGAAAATAAAATGAACCTATCCAATACAGTCTCTAAATAGGATTATCTATGTTGTTTGTTCTTCTTGTAGAAGTTAATGTCATCTAAAGAATGAGATCATGGCTAAATATTTAACCACAGTTGCTTTTTGATTCCAAATGTCAGATAGAGCTACTGCAGACATTTTATGAACATATCTCTGGTGTCCCCTAAAAATCCTTCATATCTTAGTGTGAGACAGATAGAAACTGAAATTGTAAGAATAAAAATGTTCATGTACTAATTTGGAGTTAGAAAATGTTCCTGACTACAAGCCAAGTACGTTTTAGACATTTTTTAGAGTGCTTCTGATAATTTTTTGGGGGTTTTGACACTGTGCAATTGTTTATTTATTAAAATGTTTTTTATTAAGCCTAACAGCTCCCTATACATAAATTGCATTATTCTTATGTTGGTGCTTCTAACAGCTTGTGTGTTACAAACCTAGATGACTCTCACTGATACTAATAAAATTGGTTTAAGGTCTCTCAGTGTTTTGCCAGTCCTGTTGGTATTAGATGCATTAGGAGACATAATGAACTGTGGAATTACTTCTCAAATAGGCTTCAGAACTTTGCAATGTTATCTTGGCTCTTAAGTGTGGGGGCAATTTTAAGAGTCCATTTTGTGATAAAATTACTACCTTTAACTTGGAGTATTATGTTTCTTAAAGTCTTATGTTTGAACTTCCAAATAGGTGCAGGTCATGGAAGAAAAATTAAAAGCAGCTAATGTTCAAACAAGCGAATCAGAAACCAGGCTGTATAAGAGATGTCAAGATCTGGAGATCCTGATACAAGATAAAAATGACATAATACAAAAATTGGAGCAACAACTTGAAGAACAGGTTAGAAATAATGATGTTAGAAAAGATGAGCATCAATTCCGTTCTTAATTACACAAAAGGAAAATAAAAATTGAGATCAACAGAGAACGGAAAAGTTCAGCATTTTTTCTGTTGTTTGATTAAAGAGGTTCCATCGGAAGTATATCATTTGAATGAAGTTTATTCACTTGTAAATTATTCTCTGGCCTCCTTTGAAAGAGCATCGAACTTTTAAGAGGGGAAAGATGTTCTTCCTCTTCACTGTCTCCTCTGAAGAGCTTTCATTTTTCCTAGAGGAAAGAGGAGCAGTAGCCTCTGTGAAGTGCCTATTCACCATTTTTTAAAAAATCACCATGTATTGCCCAGGAGACTGAGTTACTTCAAGTAATCTTAGGATTTGTGTCTGAAGATACTACTCAGGCAGACTATAATACTCAGTGAAAAATATGCTTATGTCATTTTTTTTCCAGAAGCAACTAAGACTGCAAGAAGCAAAAATCATAGAAGAAAAAGCAGCTAAAATAAAAGAATGGGTGACAGTCAAGCTCCATGAGGTATAACTCTCACTACAATACCTATACAGAAAATATAACGGTGTGATTGGATATCCTTTAGGCTTTTTGGCTGTTAAAGGACTTTGTGCCATAGTAAAAAAAACCTTCCTAGTTTCAGTGATCTATATAGTTATTTGCTTGAAAGAGGAAAAATGAAAACAACAGCACAGAGGGCAGAGTATCCATGTCACTTAAATTTCAATGTCTGATTTGGTCAGCTAGTGTATCTGTGTCCTCTTTATGGAGAAAGGGCCCAGAACTGCTCTCTGGAAGGTCTATGTATCTCCACTAATTGAGAGAGATTAGCTGGCAAACTGAGCTTGCTCAAGCAGATGCCTAAAGTGTAAGTAATTCCCAGAAAGCCGACCAAGTCTGCTGGGGCCTGGCAGAAAAAAAGGACTTAATCCTTTTTTATTTTCCAATGCCCACAGTACTCTTAGTCATGAATAATTTCAGTGGCACTGGCTCTATTCTGAAAAGAGACCAGTTGTGTCCCTTGTTTCTCTTCGGGGTGAGATAACCATGTCTTTGCCCTGCCTAAGGCTGCCAGCTTTGGTGTGCAGCTGTGCTTTCTCCTCCTTGTGTGTATAGAATTTAAAGTTGCCCATGAAAGTTAAAATCCTGTTCTGTTGTGGTTAACTGGAAATGATACTCACTCCAGTTGAAAAACAATTAAGTGATTACTTTTGAAGTAGGAAACTAGAAGTATCATTTATTATTAGTCTGCGAGGGGAGTTTTTGAAATCATTTCATAAAAATGCACTTAAGTTTAGCTAAGATTATCTTGAAAAAGTTTGGACAAAATCAAATATGACTCAAACTGTTTCCTTAGTTTGAAACCTGGAGAATCTCAAGCTAGTTTCATAGGGGTGGCTGGGTGTCACCCAGTGGGAAGCGGAATTGCTGGCTCCCCTCTCTGTGATATGGCATACTCGGATTCAGACCTTCTTTTTGCCTAATCCAGAGCAGGAGTTTGAACCAGCATCTTTTACCTCCTGGTAGTGGGCTACGGCAATGGGTTGTTGGGTTTTTTCTTGCTGTAGAAGGTCTTCTGCTCTGTATTCTTTGCCATGGGATGGTAGGAGGCGTTAGCACCATCATTCCCTCTAATTCCTCTGCCTGTTCTTGGGTTTGCCAAGTGGCACAAAAGTTTGTAACTCTAGCCCTCTGCTTTTATTAAAAATGCCAATGCAGATTTCTTTTTTCTTAATCATTAAAGCTTTTTAAAGCAGTCTTGGGTTTGCTTGGTTGGGGGAACGATTTTAACAGAAGTTGAGCCAACAGTCATTGCAGGGAATTTCATTGTTGAGAATAAAGGAATGCCTAGACCAGCATTAAGAGAAGTTGCAGAGAGGAGCTTGCCATTTGAACCAGCTTTATCCTTAGATACACAGAAATTAAGAGAAAATCTAAATGATGTAATGACTTTAAAAATTGTTTCACCATTGGATGAGATGACATTTATATCCTTTTAGTTAGAGGTGGAAAATCAGAACCTTCGCTTGATCAACCAAAAGCAAACCAAAGAGATGAAAACAGTACAATCTAAACTACAAGGTAAATGTACAGATGTTTTAAAACCTTCTCTATTGCATACTTCTTTCTGTTCCCTATTAATTTGTGCATCCACGTAATTGAAATATTCTGTGAAACCACAAAGATTTCAGTTAGTATGAACTGACTTCAGAGTGACTGTACATGAAGGTGTTAGGCAAGCAATAATTTAATTTTTATGAAGAAGACACGCAGACAAACCACAACTGTTTTTTGTTGGGTGAACTGTTTTTTGTTGGGTGAACAGGTATCTCTGTTATTTAAGAGGTTCTGTAAGTAGTAAGATTTGACTGGATTTATGTCAGATCTTTGCTTTTGCTTCTTTGTAGCATAGCTGGCCCTAGCACTGTTAAGGAATAGATGAATGTCAGTCCGCATCTGCTTTTTCTAGCAAATGCTAGCAAATCAAAATTCTGATCAGATTTTTTTAATTACTACATTTGACTACAGTGATCCAAAACCTTAATTCAGCCACAGTATCACCAGGTTCCTCTCTAAGTGGGTACAGTTAATTTAAAAATCGTAAAATGCAAATATGGGAAAGAGGACTATCCCGAACAAAGGGCATTATTTTGCATTAATCAAAGTTGAATTTTATTTGCCACTGTATTGCCTGTTCACCAGCTTTCTTAAGTCTCTCTGAAGGTTCCCACAGTCCTCTCCATACTTGGTTGACCTGACACTATCATCTGAAAATCTTGTTAGTTTGCTACCTAGCCCTCATTTCTTAATAATGTATCATCTCATGTATGTATGTACATACACAGACATTTATAATATGTGTATGTATATTTATATGCATGTGTACACAGGTAATATGTATAATAGATGAAAATATAAGTCTTTACAAAACACATACACAATATGAAGCTTTTAAATTAAGATGCACCTCTCTGTTAATGAGGAAACAGGACTGTTTTGTTTCCTTGCTATTTTTCGATCAGTAGCCATTCTACACACTTCAGCACTTAACAGCTTTAGTCATCCTCTTCTGAGAGATCTATTCAAAGGCTTTTTGAGACACTAAGATTTGTCAGCTGGTTTTCAACAAACATTTACTGCTATGCTCAAAAATATTAAGAAATTTATTACTGTTTGCAGTGTCCATGTTGGTAACAGGCTGTAAATTATGATCATGGGATACTGTTCTAAACAGTTTACAGGTATGAATAAGGGCCTTTTGTTCCTGGATCTGCCAGGACAATCTGTCCCTAAGGCCAGATTTCATATTCTCATTTTATGTTTTCACCTTCTCTTGAAATCCTCCATATATACCTTCTAAGCCTGGTAACTTACTCCTTTATATTTGCTGTAGCACCTATTACAGATTCTCTTAATATTTTTATCTGAAGGGAAGGCCACCACATATTTTAATACTATTGTTCTACAGTCTTTCCCATATTATATATCCTAGACCAATCCATACGTTTAATTTCAGTCACAGCAGAATAAAATCAGGTATTTCCAGTAGGTTTTCATTCTGTACTAAGTGCATGTTTTATATCTTATTGCTGTGAAACTGTTAAAAGAGATTTTTTTTTTCTTTCTATACTAAAAAATCAGTCCTTAAGAACTAGAAATGTAGCTCTGGGTTTCACATTAACACAAGATTTCTGAATTACTATTCTTCAGAAGCTACGGGCAAGAAATCTGTTACGTCAACACAAAAACCTGGAGAGTGTCAGCGACTAAGCAGTTTGACTTTTGGATGCTTTTCAAACAGAGCAAGAAGTCCTCAACCATCTCCTAACCTTGAAGAAATAAGCAAGTCTTCATGTAAAGAGTCCGACTACACTGAAGGCAAAAACATGATAGGTACTTAGTCACCAATACTGTCATTTTCTCCCCAGTGATTCACGGTACACAAAATTGCAAGTTGAGGTCTGTAGAAAATCAGAGATTGAAACAGATCCTATTAATATTTTATATATTTACATTACACTGAGATCATTATAAAGGTCGGTATGTATTATTATTTCCATTTTTATAGATGAGAGAACTGAAGTAAGAATCTATATTTTCAAGGGAAAGGATAAGAAATAGAACCTTAGGCTTGCCTGGATGGAAGCAGGTGAAGTTTTGCAACTTCATTACTTTAATGTGGACTAAATGAAAAATTGGCTTATCCAATCCACTTTAACTTCATACAGCTATTTAACATTAACTTTCCCAAGTGTCTGTGTCCCTAGTTCTAGCATCTGTTTTAACTCAGGGGGAGCGCATCGGCCTCACTGACACGCTGCAAGCTATAGCTCTCTCTTGCAAAACCAGGTAAAAGTGAACAGCAGAAGCAAAGCTATTTTTAATACAGCGTCTTTCCCTAAGCATTTTTCATGAGCCTCTCTTGTATATCTTAAGCATTCGCCACTGGGAATACAATAATAAGAAGAAATTTCAGTGTATAAACACTGTAGAAATGCTCAGAATTCTTGATTTGTTAATGTTTTTGCTTTTCTGGCAAGCTTCTATTAAACTTTAATTTTCCTTAGATTTAATAAAGCAGCTAAATTTACATGCCGTCTTGAGTCTTTGGAGTTTTGGGGTTTTTTTTGTTTGCTTGTTTATTTTCATACCTGTGTGGTTTACCTTAAAATATGGCTCCACTCTGCTTATCTTCACTTTTATTGCTATTTTTAGTTTGTCTAGAACTTTGAGTAATGTCTGTTACAGTTTTTTGGAAATGTCATTGCAACTTCAGTTGCATTCCAAAATTTATAATATTTTTTCTTAAGGTATATTATTTACAATATTAAAAAACATAAATGTGCTTACATATTTGAAATTATTACCTACTTACTGTTTGCAGACATGATGACAAAATCCTTTAGCAGTCAAGTTTGCTAAAGTAATTTTCTCATGTTCATTATATTTTTCCTCTAGAGAAGGATATCCTGGAAACTACCTTTGCTGGTCCTGCACACGAGACCAATAAAGGTCAGAAGTCATTGCCACAAAGTTCCTCTGGATCAGAGCAGAACAAAAACGTGCGAACAAGCTGTTTGTCCAAAGATATAGACAGCGACATGTCGAAGAACTCCTGCACTACTGGGAGCGACTGGAGCTCAGACGAGGACGGAGGAGACAATAAAGGACTGAAATCCAGGTGTGCATCGACTCTTTCAAGCCACACATCTGAAGAGAATGCAAGGTACAGTAGAGTGGGAAGTGAAATGTATTTGACAGCATCTGATGACAGCAGTTCCTTCTTTGAAGATGAGAGTTTTGGTGTGCAGAGGACTCAGCACAAGAAGTTCTACTCCTGGCAGCAAGGGTCCCAAAGAAAAGGCCAGAACAATCCAGGTGGAAAGTGCAACTCTGACTTCACAAGTAAAAAGAAAGATCAAGATAGTTCTTCAGATGAACTGAATAAGAAATTTCAATCTCAGAGGCTAGATTATTCATCCTCATCCAGTGAGGCAAATACCCCAAGTCCAATTTTAACCCCTGCTCTGACACCCAAACACCCAATTCTAGCAACTTCTGCAGGTTCTCAATGCACAACGCCATCGGATTCTCCCTCAAATTTGCCACCTCCAAAGTTACGGACTCCTAATGTGTTTAGTATAAATTCAGCATTAGCAAAGAAACACCTAAGCCAGCCCCAGCTGAGTTCTGACAAAATGTTTGGTAGAAATAGAAATGCCATAAGCATGATACGTCCCTGGAGACCTCAGGAAACAGACATTGATCTGGTAGATGGAGAAGATACTGATATTTTAGAGAAAATGGAGATTGGCTGTGATGAAGGAGTGTTTACCTATGACTGCACTGAAGCACAAAATGCTGAAGGTCAGGAACCTTGTGATACCACAAAAAAGGGTGCTAGCAACAAACCTCCAACCCCTCCGTTACATCGGTTTCCTTCCTGGGTAAGTGTAATTATAGATATTTTTCCTACTGGTGAAACTAATTAATTTTCATGCCTCTCTCCTATGCTTGTTGTTGCCTCTAGCTTTCTTATTCTCTGTTTGATGACAACACCGGGTGTTACCTTAATTGGAACTAAGATGACAAACTCAGAAGCAAATTTGATTTGAAGCACGGTATTTCTGCTGTTGAAAAACACAGTCACTATTTTTGTAGATAAGACCATTTTTTTCATGTTACATCTAAGTTACATATGTCCTTTTGAGTGTATCAAAGGAGGTAATGCTTGTGACTGCATTCATTTATCTTAACACCAACAAAGCGTAAGAATGCTGGTGTCGGTGCCATTGTACCACTCACAATCTAGACAATTAAGTTCACAGAAGGCAACTACAGATGACAGAAGTTATTGATCATATTTCCAAGTGAAATTTTAAAGCCATCGGTCAGGGAATTAAAATAGATATTAATACGTGTTACACAAAATCCAAAATTAACTATGTCAAGACTCACTGATTCTGCAGTTCCACAGTCAGAGATTTATTAATGATTCAGAGATGAATAATGCATTAATGTAACTGCTTCTCTACATATATATTTCAATGCATATTTTTTCACTATAGATTTCCTTATGTCAGCCTTTTAACACAAAACAGTTGAAAAGTTGCCTCCTAATGGCATTTCTCTGTTTCTAATATACAATCTTCCATTAAAAAATATTCTCGCTATAGCTTCTTTGGCCCCTGATAATAGTATTTTTAAAAATAAGTTACCTACAGGGCAAGAATTGTGTGAAAAAAGGTTGAACCAGACTATGGATATGATGGGTATGGCATATAAAACAAGGATGCATTTTTCAGCTGCTGCTGCTGACACCATTTTATTAATCATTTTATCACATTGTTGCACTAACACAAAGACTAGGAGGCTATGGGGAGGCTAAACAAAAGAAAAGTAATTGTTGTGTTTTAATTATCTACCATCAAATCCATTCTGCTTGTATAGGAAAGCAGAATTTATGCTGTAGCCAAATCTGGTTTAAGGATGTCTGAAGCTTTCACCACGGAATCTCTTAACAAAAGTAAGTCGTTTAGCTCTTCATTATCTCAACAAAAATTCTCTTCCTACGGTCATTTGTAAGCAAGGACCAAATGTCCCATGTTCCTCTAAGATATTTTTACGAAGATGCAGTTATCTGCTATTTAATACCTAGAAGATCATTGGTTATCTTTCCATTGTCTTCTATTACCTTGCCTCTTGACTTTGTGCTGAATTTGTACTTCGTTCACTCCAGTTTTCTTTTCAATTCATCTTGAAGATTCTATACCAGGTACCACGGTAAGACATATACTTGCAATTTGAAAAGGGTTAGTGGTCATGACTACAGTTTATTTATACTCCTTAAAACTGTTGTAAATTTCAAAAAGCTATAAATGTCACATCCAAAACAGTTCAGGAAGTAGTTTGCTTTTTATAGCAGTTACACAATGCAAAAAATTGCATTTGAATTTGGTTAACTGAGGTGTAAATTTGGAACGTCGTTTATAAAATACATTGCTTTTTTAGGTGCTGCTTCATTAACTTCATACTCCATATCTGGATTATATACATCTCTGATATATAAGAACATGACCACTCCTGTCTACACCACTTTGAAAGGGGTAACTGTATTATTGTTTAAAGGAAATTTTTAAATACCATTAAGCTTCACATCCAGGAACTTGCTGTTTCACATTTGATGCTACCATGCCAAGTAAGTCATAAGACGATGTTTAGAGATCACAGAACCCCCAAAGTAATGGAAATGTCAAATAGCTGGAAAAAAAATTAGTGCTGCTTATAAAATGTTACTAGCCCAGGTTAGTTCCTGCTGATTTTTTCCAAAGGCTTGTTAATTATTAAACAGAGCCACATGGTGTTCAATGTCATAATTAAAAGTGTGTGTATGTGTAGAAATGTCCTTGTGTCAGTGCCAAAGCCGTTCATAGTCAGATAGCCAGCAGTAACACAGCATTGTTTGTTTTCTGGCAGCCTTTTGTGATTTGGAAAGACCCATGCCTTGAGCTACCTCAGGTTTCTGTTTTAAAGTGTGGGGGTTGTTGAGTATACAGAGAGCAGAGGGAATTCAGTTTTCTGTTAATACTTTTGTGTGCCAAAACTCACAACCCAAGTAAGAACAGCTTTGAATGTTATGAAACCAGCAGAGCTCTGACACAGTATGAGGGAAATGACTGATACCCTTCACGCAAGGTATCAAAGAATGTTGTGTTAATTTCTGCAGAAAGCAACTCAAATAAGCAACAGCCCATTTATAGATGAGTCGTCAGGATCTGAGGAAGAAGACAGCTCTCGGTCCAGCTCAAGGACTTCCGAGTCTGATTCTCGAAGCAGAAGTGGTCCAGGTAGTCCTCGGGCTATGAAACGAGGTAGGCAAAAACCGTAAGAATGAGTAACTTCTGGGGAAAGTCTGGAAAACTAGGCAGTTTACACGGTCTTCTTAGAAATGGATTTCTTCCGTAAACAGCATGGACATCTTAAATCTAGGCTTTTATCTCAGCTATCAAAGCCTTAATCTATTCAAGTACAAGAAAGGACTGTTATACATGGCTTTCTTTTTATTGCTGTTATTGTAGATGTCTTTTTAAGGCATTAGTCTAGTAGCTGGCTGTTGTCATGAGGGCAGTGTGACCTGTACATTCAAAGGAAGAAGCCCCATTCTATCTATACTCTGTCATGCCAAGGAATTCCTATGATCTTTAACTGTAGGTAAGTAAAAATGACACAGAAAAATGTGATTGCCATCAGAAAAAAAACCCCACATATATTCAAGTTTATAAAACAAAGTAACAGTTTCATGTGAGTATTTTGTTCTGTCATCTCATGCAATAAAGGACTTATTTCATTTTTACAGTGATTGTCTCAAGGTCCTGTGCAAAGATTTAGTTAAAATACTTGAATCTAGTAATGTTCTGTCTTTTGTGGAAGACAGTTCTCACAGCTGTAGGTAGTCGTGTGTTTTCCATCAGCAGAATGAAAATAATGTGCTCCATAACATTGAAAGATACAACGCTTCCTCATGGGGTGACAGTATCAGTGTAATATCCCTCTGAATAATTCTTCACTGGGTAAACCAAGGGAGACTAAAATCTAATATCCCAGTAAGGCCAAGCGTTAAGGTCCTTCATTATACATCGCTTTAGAAATGCAAAATAACATTATTCGGTACTCTCTGTTATACATGTTAAAATCCCAGTTAGCAGGAGCTCCACTGAGTCACACTTGAGCAGGTAGACAGAGCCACTGGTCCAGGAGGAGTTTTCCAGTGCCAGCCACACGTGGCACCAAGTCCTGTTTCCAGTGATGTGCTTACAGTTTTGCAACCTTAGTGTGAAAGGCACTCATAGTTCCTGCTTCCCAGCAGCTCCATCTTGCTGAGCAAAAACCAGTGTCGTGGCTGCAGACGCATCTCATGTCACATGTTTGCACAACAGGAAAACTAAATTAGCTAATCTAATAGCTGGTTTCACCTACAGTTTATATCTGTCACTGTAAAATGGAAACATTCCTTTTATTCATGCTTTCTTCTCATAAAATAGCCCTTGCATTGTTTTATGCATGGAAACCTTTCTTAACCACAAAACACATATGTACATATCTTTGTTGAGATCATGTTATTTAAAAATCTAGGCAGCCACAAATTTAGGCACATAATTAACTTGCTGCATATTTGTTACTAAAGGTCCTGCTTGAGAAGAGACCACTCTGAAAGCCCAGTTGGCTTACCAAAGCAATAAAGGAGAAAAGCTTTTTTTTTAAAAATAAAATTGGCAAATGAGTTTGGAAATTAATGAAACAAAGGAAACAAGACATCTTCATTTCAATCTTGGAGAGTAACCTTTCAGAGTAGAACACTTAGTACTTACAAAAGGACATGTTCACATGTTTGAAAATAATTATTTCTATGATGAATAAGGGAGGAGTTTGAATTTTCATTGATGATTCACTAGAATTGAAAACAGGTTACATTTTGGGGGGGGATTCAAGCTAATAAACTCTAAAAAAAAATCCTGAAATCTGGAATTCAGATTTTTAGAAAACCTCAGTATAAAAATTCATAATGATTGCAAAATAAAGATAGTCATCTAGAGCGTCAACACGTAGCAGATCTTGAGCATAGCTTTTTAGTACACAAGCAGTTGCATGAGAAATCCAGACACTAGATGGAAAGGGGAAAGGGAAAGTTGCTTAGTTTAATTAAAGATCCCGTATGTGTTTTGTAGAGAATGAATATGATGCATGGCACTAACATCCTCCTTAAAAAAGCTGTAGTAATATAACAGAAGGTGATAATATATAGAAGACATTCATTTCTTGTTTCATTCACAAGTGACTTAAATTCTGTTTAATTATGAAGAAAATGGGATTCAGGTATTAGCACTGTGCTAATAGTTCAATATGCTGATATTTTAAAAAATGCTTGGTTCCTGATGGATTTATGTTGATACTTTTGTTTCCCTGCAGATCCTACTCAGATATTCTTTCTGCACAGATATTCTGATCTCGTTTGTGTCTAATGTAATAAAAAAATATAAAGAAACATGTTTCTTCTTTTAATGCAGGTGTGTCTCTGTCTTCTGTGACCTCAGAAAGTGACTATGCTATTCCTCCAGATGCATATTCAGTAGATACAGACTATTCAGAGCCAGAGCAGAAACTTCCTAAGACTTCTTCCTCATCTAGTGATAATGGAAAAAATGTGAGTACTTAAGTTCTGTGAAGAAGCTCACCTGTGGTGCTATGTGCATATTTATGTTCAGAGACTGCTACCAAATCTCTATATTCAGTCTTGCTGACTCACAGACTGCCTTAGGAGTACAAATAGCAAAATATACCAACGATAAGTTAGCCACATAAGACTATAATGATTGAAGGAAAGTGGAGGACAACTCTGAGCTTTCTATATAATGAATGGAAATAGGCAGACAACTCCAGAAGACAATTCAAAGCACTTAAGATTTACCTTTAGTGGAACCAGATCTGGTATCAGATTGCATATGAAATACTAAAATCAGCTTGGCATTCCACTGAAGGAGTTGGAGGCCTCAGTAGAAATCTATGCGCGCAGTAATACATTTCTATAGTTTCCTCATACAGGGAAAACTTTACATGTCAGAGAAATTTTAAGTATAGCAACGTGCAAGGACAGGTCAAAGAAACCAAACCGTTACAGGGTATTGGTCTGGCTCCAGGAGTTTTTTAATGGGCTGTGTTAGTAGTTAGTGTCTTAACATACAAGTGGATTGACTGCCTGGTGATATAATTTATTTTAAGCTTCCTTCACAGAGCAAAACTGTGAACTGTGTTATACAGGTGTTCACACTAAAAATATGTCTGTGCATAGCTCTGAATTACAGTGCTCTATAACTGGTCTGTAGGTTAGTCCCTGAAGTTGGGAAAAAATACATATTTACATTGTATTCATTTTATTCCTTTTTTAATATAAATAATTAGCAAGTAAAACCAGGAGTCATCATATTCTTCATTCTTTTGTATAGTTCTGGGCAAATCACTTACTCTCCACGTACTATAACTGTAAGTAGGGATATTAATTAGCTATCCTACGTGCATGGCATTTGTCTTAATTGATGCTTGTAAAAACTTTGTTGTTGGACTAAAAGTCTCATCAAATACTGTAATTATTATTTAGCATGCTTTTACGTCATTAAAATGTGGTTTGTGTGTATTTATACATATCTTTGAAGCATATAGGTATATATGTGTACCTAACTACTTTTTATCTAACTTCTAAATAATCAGGAACCTTTGGAAAAATCTGGATATCTTTTAAAAATGGGTGGTAAAGTAAAGACCTGGAAACGACGGTGGTTTGTGCTTAAAGGAGGTGAATTACTATACTACAAATCTCCAGTAAGTACATGTAACTTACCTGCTACGTAATATTACATTGTTTTTACTGAGAATCTAGAGCTGCTAGAAGGAAAAGAAATGCATTCCTGGTGGCTGAGCTGTTAGAGAGTGATTCAGGACTCAGTTCCTCAAGAGGTGTAGGAGGTACTCAATGTCTAACTAGGAAGTAGTTATCAAGATTAATGTTTAAATCAGTTCTACAATTATTTATTGCAATTTATTAGTAGATTTAAAATATTCTTTTTCCATTCGTTCCATACAGAGTGATGTCATTCGAAAACCTCAAGGTCAAATAGAGCTAAATGCATCTAGCCACATTGAACGGGGTGATGGAAAACAAACAATTCAGGTACCTGTTTATCTCATGTGTGTTTCAGTGCGTATTTATTCCCTCCATCTCCAAAACCAATCCCTTGTTCCAGTCCCTATTGCACTGGAAGTCTAAATGTGGACTTGGAATTAATCAGTGCCCTTTGTTTGAAACTAAAGAATCATTTCAGTTACAAAACTATAAAAAGGCCTACATGTAGTTTTGTTTGTATTGCTACAAAGGTCAGATCATGACATATGAGATATAAAGAAACAAGTAGTCTTGGGGCCAGCCATTAGGGTTGAGAGAATTGTTTGTCTGAAAGGAGATAAATTGAGTTTTCTCAACTTTTCTGTCCTGGAACTTTTCAGATAAAGACTTAGAAAGAGTCTAAGTGTGAAAAGTAGAAAGAGTGGCTCTCTAGTCTTTCTAGGTAGAAAGAGTGGCTCTGCCTGGCCACGGAATGTTTTGTTAATGAAAAGTACTTTGGAGAAAATAAACCCCCCAAAGTTCTGAAACTACATTGGGTAGTATATGTTACAATCCTCACACTGTGGGGTCAAATGTATAATGTTCTTCAAGTTCAAGACTTTTCTGTTACTATATAGCTGACCACAGAAAAACGAACATACTACCTGACTGCAGATTCTCCCAACATCTTAGAAGAATGGATCAAAGTACTACAGAATGTTCTTAAAATACAGGCTGCCAGCCCACTTTTCATACAGCCCGAAATCAAGCCAACCATGAAAGGATTGCTTACAAAGGTAGGAACGCTTTTCTTCCCCCAATCTGCTTTGTCCCTTATTTCTTAAGAATAATACCTAGATGAAAATGGCCCTACAACAAAATAAATACAAGCAAAACAGTCTTTCCCAGTACTTTACTACCAACTCACCTACTTTGGGCAATGTTTTTCTTCTGGTGGTTTGATTTTATTTGGTTTTTCTTTTCGTCTTTTTAATTCATTAGTTCCTGTGCTGGAGTTCTCCATTTGCAATTCAGTGATGTCCTAGTTCAGCATATGTTTCAGTAGCTAATTGGCCTACCTTATTTCAGTGGAGTGCTCTCTTTTTCTATATTACTCACTGGGACAGATTATTTCAAGATAATAAGAATACTGTGTAAAAGGAATTTTTCTCTTTTAATTCTTCCATTTCCTTAGCTTCCACTAATTTAGGCCTGATCCAAAGCAAAATGAAAAACTCACACTGGCCTTACTAGGCTTTAGATGAGCATCTAATGCTTTAATTCTTACGCCCTTAATAGAGTTATGCAGTTTTAATTATTTGTCTAGTAATGTGTAAAGGAATTTGAACCAAGGCATTTATTTCCAACATCACCAAAGTTCCAAGATGGTGAAATGTAGTCTGTATTTCTCTGTTCGTGCTTGTTTGTAATGTTCTGTAATTTCAGGTGAAACATGGATATTCCAAAAGAGTTTGGTGTACCCTAGTTGGAAAAATTCTGTATTATTTCCGTAATCAAGAAGACAAGGTAGGTCGCTTACTTGTTTCCTTAGTGAATGGAAGATAACATACTGAAGTAGAATATAAACAGTAAGTTACAGCTTTACTAAGGTACAATTGGCCTGGGTAGTATATGATTACCAAATACTCAGATTTCACAGATTGTCAACTTGAAAGGTTCCTATCTAATAGACAGTAATCCAAGGCACGCCCATGGGTCTCCTTCTCCTACGGGACGTGATATATATGCTGCATCTTCTTATCCATAGCCCAAGGGGCACACTGATTTGCTGATTTTGTGACATCAAAGCATTTTATTTAAATTACTCTTTAAAAAAGTGTAATACAGGACTGCAGAATTAAATTACTAGAATATTAATTTCTGGCTCATCTTACAGAGACATAAAAATTAACTTGCATTTTCTCCTATGAATAAATCTATGTTTAAAGTATCTGAATTTACACATTTTTACCATTGAAGATGTTGGGGGTTTTGCATGCCCTTTAGAAGCATTTAAGAATTTTGCTGGATTCTTGTGACTATTTCCCTCACATTTGGAACAAGTTTTGCTGCCCTTTTAAAGCAAAATTGAAACTAATTTGCTAGCTTGTAATAGAATAAGAATTTAGCTTTTGTAAGCAGAATATGTATGAAAAGTTTCCCTAAGCTAGTTCTTTTCTAATGTTCAACAATTTGCTAATGAAAAACATGTTTGCTGTAGCTGAATGTGTCTGTGTGGAAACAAATTACACAATCTGCTGCGGTTAATACAGTAATGGAGTCCATTTAAGTGGCCTCCTTTCAAAATGGAATTCAAATTAAAAAATCAGCCAATGGTGTTTTACTTAAACTTAGTGAATAAATCAGTCTTGACTATTTGTATAGTGGCATCTCATGATTCTCAGAATCTCATCTTGTTCAAAAAGTTGAATGCTTCAGAAGCACCACAGAAAATATAAACCACCACATGCATCTTTAATCCTTACTAGTGAGAGCACTGGAATAAAGAGCCACCACTATGTGATGTTTTCTTCAAAATTATTATATTAGTAAGAGCTCATTTTATCAAATCACTATTCAAGAAGCCCACCCTAGATTTGAGTCAAACTTGCCAGCTGCTCTCCAGGACAGTACTTTCAAAACAGTATTATTGAGAAGCCTTGTCTGCTTTTCACTGGTGTTGATATTTCAAGACAATTTACACTTGAATGTGGCAGAAATAAGATGCTAGTTACTGTAGTGCCCAACTATCCTTTTACCAAAGGGAAACAAACATCCCTCTGTTTCTGCTGAATCACTGAGCATTGCTAGACATCACAAACAACACAGAAACCATAGCCAAGTCTTCTTCACTACACCATTAAATAACACTCTCTTGAACATCCTGATGTCTGAATGGCTAGAGAAAGAGCAGTGGTGCTGTGGGAAGGGAAAGGGAGGGAGCTTTGCATAAATGAATGACTTTTCATATAAAATATTTCCTGATAGATCATCATGACTACATATACGAACAAGACTCAAGTACTGTGATCTATCAGACTG
Organism: Chroicocephalus ridibundus; assembly: GCF_963924245.1. Lineage (NCBI taxonomy): Eukaryota > Metazoa > Chordata > Aves > Charadriiformes > Laridae > Chroicocephalus > Chroicocephalus ridibundus. The sequence continues at coordinate 30,567,329 of NC_086286.1, forward strand.
GAGAATGAAATCAACTGAGAAGGTCTACCACACAAAAAGATTACCTTTTGAATTTATAGCATGAACAAAATAGATACATCAACAATACACTGGTGTCCTCTGAAATAACAAGATTATAACTGAAGTACTAGGCTTGACTCAGGGAAATTTTGCTTGGAACCAGGTCTGGAAACTCTGGAGAACTACTTCTGTCACCCTAACAGACATCTATTAAATTAACCAGATGCAGCAGTAGTTCTGGAAAAGAATTTTTGAAAATCTCACTTTCAGACTTTAGCACTTAGCATTCTCTTTCTGCTGTCTGCAACAGCTGGCTTATCTGGCATTCCTTGGCAGGACTGAAAATGAATAAATACAAATGGGTATTGATGGTAGTTCATGTTTTTCTTTCTATTTGTAGAACAAGAAATATAAAATCAGTGTGCACCAAAACAAGTATTTGCTCTCTCACCACTTCTGATATTTACTTTTAGTTTCCTCTTGGTCAAATCAAGCTTTTTGAGGCAAAGGTTGAAGAAGTTGATAGATCATGTGATTCTGATGAAGATTATGAGGCTAGTGGTCGCAGTTTATTATCAACACATTACACTATTGTTATCCACCCCAAAGATCAAGGACCCACTTATCTTCTTATAGGATCCAAACACGAGAAGGTAACAAAATGACTTTTTAATTGAGTTCCAGTAACGTGTCTATGAGTGTGGTGCTGTGATACAAATATTTATTAAAGAAGAGGAGGAGGAGGGGGACCTACAAGTCATTGGCTTGTAGTTTGATAATAATAAGCAAGGAGAAGGTCCTGCATCATTAACAGGGCTTCAACAAGAGTGCATGGTAGTGTTTCAAGTTGAAAGCAAAATGCTGATGAAGCAGCTCTTTCCAACACAGAATGAGTGAGCTGCTGTGTTTTTCTACTTCAGGATACGTGGCTTTATCATCTGACAGTTGCAGCTGGAAGTACCAGTGTAAATGTTGGATCTGAGTTTGAACAACTTATTTGCAAATTATTAAACATGGAAGGTGATACCAGTAAGTTTGTTTTGTTTCAACATATTAATCTTCTAATACTTATTTACTGAATGTACTTATGAACTGAATTAATTGCAGAACCTATATGTTTTATCTGCTTAGCTTCTCAGATTTGGAGACATCCTACTCTTTGCCACAGCAAAGAAGGAATTGCTTCCCCTCTTACAACATTGCCATCGGAAGCCTTGCAAACTGAAGCAATTAAATTATTTAAGGTAAAACCACGGCAGATAGCTTTTTTTATTAATTGACTTACGAATTTAACTCTTAGCTAAAGAATGGCTTACTAGAGATGTTCAACAGATAAGAAAAAAGAAAAGAGAAGTTAACACCTTTAGTGGAGGTAACTAATGGACAGTGGCAGAATGTCCCCATATTATCTCACCAAAGACTATCACTTCCGATGTAGAGAGACCACTTTTAGTTATGAGGGAGCAGTTTAGGCTTCAACTTTTGGCCTTTCGACTGAGGTATTGATAAAGTGCAAGTTAGTAGAAAAATCCACAGCCATCATGGATTATAATTTTATCACAAAGTTCATAAGCCCCAGCGAACCTAACAGCATGGATGGATCTCTCTATTCAGAGAACTGTATCTGAAATACTATTTTTTAAATTAGATTTCAGGAAGAAAAAATGGTAGATTAAAGTTTTGTTCTACATATATTTAAATCAGCTAGAAGACATTTTAAAAATCAGAAGAAAAACAAAGCAAAGTTTAAGCAAGTCATGGGTTATTTCAAATTGAGATAGAAGCTAGAGATTCTACTGCTCTTTTTAATAAAAAGAAAATCTTTTAAGAACAGCTACTTCATATGAAGAAAAGACTGATTAGGTATTCTAGTAATATAAACAGAAAAAATATTAGAGATTAAAATTATTGAGAGTATTTCACAACAGTTCTTTGAATTCACTTTTAAAGATTTCCATACACCTTTAAAAATACACAAATGTATACCTCCCAGTAGTAGTAAAAAGGCTTTGTGATTAAGAGACACATAATGCTTCATAACTGCTGTGCCACAGCTAGTTTCTTGAGAATTTTTGTATGCCAGTAAGACCTCATATCTTTCCCAGTTAAAGGCCAGAGAGGTGGTTGGTATCTCTAGAGAGGGTATGCTGCGATACCATTAAACCTTCTTTTTCCTCTCTCCTGCCCTCACCCAGGTAAAACTACTCCTCAATGTTAACTAATAGCCAGGCTATAAAGTCTATTTCAGAGACAAAATCTTGCTCTTCCTTTTTCTGTACATTGTGAAATAAATTACAAGTTGGAAGGCATGGAGCTTGGATGAATGAACTTCCTTCACAGAACTTACACAAGTCTAAAGACCAAATTCCCTGAAGCATCAACTATCTATCTATCTGGAGCATTTTGATGTAATGGTTTGAATCTAGAAAGGAATTCAAGACAAGCACTGTATAATCAGTCACAGCTATTTGTAGGCAAACTTTCCAACTTGTTGCTCTGAAATGTTTCGAGCACTTTAAAGAAGTACACGCATCTTACTTTCTGCAATCCTGCAGCATGAAAATTTAGAAGGAAATACACTTATCTAATGAAAATAAATGTATATCTATTTGGAAATCACTCTCTGAAGTATATTTTAGACCTAATTCAAATCACAGACACTTGCCTAAAATAAATAAATAAGAGATGACTTTTATGACCTTTACTGAAACTTTGTATAAAATCAGTTTAAAAGTCAGGAAGGGAACTGATTTAGAAACAGATCAAGTCATGTTTCAGTTATTCCATTGCTGACAAAAATCAGTCCTGTGCATCCAGATATTTTCAGATAGTCTAGAAATAGATTGGGCTTCCATCCATTTCTTGTATTTCGCTGATATACCTTGAAAATTCATCAGCTCTTATATAGAGTAAATGCAATGAGTGGTAAGTATGCGTTCTAATACAGCATAGCAAATGCTTAACACCTGGCTTTCCTAAGACAGTACTGGGGATATGAAAGGTTATACTTACCCACAGTAAAAATACCAGTGAAAGCCAAGATGTGAAACAGGTGGCTCCGAGTTATGGTTTTTTATCTGTGTATATTCTGCCGTGTTGTGCTCACTACTTGCACAAGCATTTTACACTGGCTACCATTGAGAGCTGTACACCTTGCATTTTAAAGTCCCGCAGAGGGGTAAGTGATGTTCAGCATGTCCTTAAGCTCGCCTACCACAACTGTTGCAACTCCTGCTAGAGCTCACTCCATTAGATACTGAGCGAAGAGTGTTTTTTAAGAGGTGTTTTTATCTGAAGTCTCTCTGGCTAGCTTTTCATCCATTCTGGCCCCTTTTCACCCCTTTTTGGGGGGCCAGCAGGGTTTCCTTAGTCTACTGGTAAACTGACTAATTGTGACTTCAGTTATAGCATGCGTTTCTTACGCAGAATGTCTAAAAGATTTATTTTACCTTTTTGTATGTAAACTCACTTGCTTATTATTTTATATCTAGACCTGCCAGTTGTTTATAAATGCTGCAGTTGACTCTCCTGCCATTGATTACCATGTATCTTTGGCCCAAAGTGCTTTGCAGATCTGCCTCACACATCCTGAACTTCAAAATGAGATCTGTTGTCAGCTTATTAAACAGACTAGACGTCGACATCCACAAAATCAGGCAGGACCAATACAGGTAACCCAGTATTTGTTTTAATGGCATCTATTTCAACAGCAGTGAAGGAACTACCCAGACTGTTTAAAATGGTAAAGGGGCTCCGCTCTTCTGTAGTATCTGCTTACTTAAAATCACGTAAAACACTGAACTAACATCTTACTACTGCTGTGTCTTCCTGAAATGAAGCTGATGCTGTTCTCCATCAAAGCACATGTATCTGCTGATAAGAGTATATCTGTGCCTCTGCTGGTTTAAAGGCCTGGACATAAAATGGGCTGTCTTCAAGTTAAGTGTTGAGTAAGACACCATGTGTGGAACTTAATTCTCTTTTAATGGATCTTTCCTAAGAGAGGTGCTGCATCAGGAAGCTTGGTGGGTTAAACCACATGGCAGATGTCTCTATAGCACGAGTGTGAAGAAAAGCTGTGTTGTGAAATCTCAGATACACTGAGGGTTTCTGATAGATGTCACCTTTTGTATGTCATGCTGTTCTGCCTGCACCCTGCATGCTACATTATAAATACACACTTAAAATTCTTCACTTTGCCCACTGCCAGTTATTCACTGGTATTCAGATATGTAACAGTTAAATGAACTGCAATTGAAAGGAAAGCCAATAGTTCGCATAGAATTAACAGAACTGGAACAATATTGCCTATGATGGAGCAATACCTACAGAACTGGGAGATGGATCAGAAAAATGAAAAAAGAAATTACCATATTAAGGCTTTTGTAATAGACATATTTTTTCTTTTTCCACGGAACATAGAACATGACCAGCAGACATACCTGTTATCTAGAAAGAGCCTGTATCTGGGATGCCCAGTATGTGTGCATTGCTAAAATATCTACAAAGCTTCTATAACAGATACAGCACGCTCACGTCAGTTAGCACACACTGAAGTTACATACGGCTGATGGAATTTAAACTAACCATCAGCCTTCTTTGGTACTTTTCGTACCACTGGCAAGGCCTTCCCTCTGATACAGATAAATAAATTGTTGCTATCGTAACCCACTGGCATGATTTTTAAGAGTTAACATGTTTGGTAAAATGTTTGCAGCCTCACACTAATTTTTGAAATCCTGAATTCATGCTGTAGTCTTCGACACTTGCCTCTACTGCAGTGTCTTCCCAAAACAGAGCCGATGCTATCCTCCATCAAAGTACAGGTATGCGATGAAAGGGAATATCTGTGCCTGTGCTGTCCAGTTTCTATTTGATACCAGGCAAGTCAGATAAATCAAGATAGAGAAACCTCATTTTCTAAATTTCAGTATGATGCATTGATACAATGCTGAGAAGAGTAGTTGCAATGTTGGTAAGTGTGTAACCAGAGTACGTGAGAGCAGTCTGTATTAAGTGAAGCCTATGGATACATATTGAGAAATGAAAATATAATCAAATATTGAATAATTTTTTTTTCCAAAGCTACTGTCTACTTGGTAGGAGGAGAATGTCTTATGGGTTGCTTCATTATATATGTAACAGGAAAGTTCAATTAAAATTGCGTAAGCTTCTCCTCATTTCTTAGTGCTTGGCCTTGCAGCCTTATTTTTTTCCTGTGTATTAAAGCTTTTTATACAAACTGATCTGCTTTCCCATTTCCATCCCTGAAAGAAATTTGCTGTACACAAGTAAATAGAAAGAGAGCATTTTAGCCTTCCAGTGAGATGACGTGCTTATTTACTCAGCTTTTTCTCTGTGTTTTGATTTTTTATTCCTATTTACAGCTGGCTGTTACTCGAGTTGGCACAGTAAGTTGCACTGCTGGCCAGCAGCCCCAGCAGGAAGTTTTACTTTGTAAGATGTTTAAAACAGTGAATGTCTTCCTTTTGTCCAGGGCTTGCAGCTCTTGGCTCTCTGCGTCGGACTCTTTCTGCCCCAGCACCCATTCCTTTGGCTTCTTAAACTTCATTTAAAGAAGAACGCAGATTCCAGGTGTGCCTGCATATTATTACCCAGCTAGTCGACTAGCCTTTCTGAAGTACCTTTTTTCAATCTTTCATTTAATATTTCAGATCTTTTGACATATACTTGAAAATAAATTGGAATAGAATTGTGTGTCAGTGCTACTAAAATGTAGTACATGTTGCTTCTATGCATCACTTGCGAAAGTTATCCTTTGTTTTGAAAAATACTCTGCAGCAGAGCTCTGACTGTTATGTTGCAAAACCGTGAAAACCAAAACCCTCTGAGCCATGTTCATCTTTGGCACAATTCTGTTGGTCTCAGCAGACTAATTCTCTTTATAATTCCACATGGAAAAAGGTGTTGGAAATCTCACAGAGTGAAATGCGAGCGCTCCTCCCACCTGGCATCCCCAGAGAGAGATACTCAAGAGTTTACTATCCTTTCAGTCAGTCCCCAGGAATTGCCTTATTTCTCTTTTTGTCACAGGACTGAATTTGGGAAATACGCAATATATTGTCAGCGATGTGTAGAGCGTACCCAGCAGAACGGAGACCGAGAAGCCAGACCTTCCAGAATGGAAATCCTTTCCACTCTTCTAAGAAACCCCTACCACCATTCATTGCCCTTTAGTATTCCAGTTCATTTCATGAACGGCATATACCAGGTAATGTCGGGTAGACCACGAAATCTGAGCTCTCCTAACCCCTTCCTATTAACATATACATGAAGTAGTATATCAGAAACAGAATTATTAGTGTTAAGGTAAACATGGCTCAAGTTTCATCCTGTGCCAGCACTAGCAATGGCACGCACAAGGTACTTGTGATCTGATTTGATCAACAAAGAGTAAAGGTTTGGGGAAAAATCTTTAAAAGAAAGAAAGAAATTTAAACATTTTAAGAGTGAGAAATACTAAAGTTCTGTTTCTTATTTAACCTGACCACCAGATGAATGAATTAGACTGAAGAAAAGGGAAAGGTATTAAATTCCACTTCCTTTCATCAGACATCATGAAAGTTAAATATCTCAGTGAAGGCCTGGAGGCACAGCTGTAACTCCCATTATCAGTCATGAAGGATAACCGTATTTGTTACAGAACAAACACAGCTTCATTCTTAACTCTTTTGGGACTTCATCAGTCAAAGCCTGTAGGAGACTTTCCATTGGCTTCCACGCGTACTGCTTCACATCCTGGTTTGTATTTCTAACTGCGAGAGCTGGCTGAAAGTTGTTGTTTAACAATTCACAGTATTCTTAGACAGAAAGCAAGTTTTTATATGAAATCAAAACTATATCAAATAAACTTTTCATTTTAGGTCACAGAATAACTCTGCTTTTTTTCCCCTTTAAGTTTCCCCTCTAAGCTTGCTGCTTGCCCAGTAAAACAGAAAAAGCAGCATGTATTTAAATCATCCTAAAAGGTTTCAAAATTGAAGTTTGAAGAAGAAAATTAGTAACTGCTCATTAGCTATTTACTGCTGAAAAATATATACTTCCAAGGGCTATGAAAATTGTCATTAAATACCTAAATTACTTCAGTGGGATCAGCAAATAACCAATTATAGTGGTATTGAAAACCCTTGTATTCATCTCTGAAGCTATATTCGGCAGATTTTTTTTTCATGCCCACCATTGAAAAGCCCAAAACAGAATTCAAGATCCATTTCCAAGACATTTCTTTACCAAAAGAGTAAAGCATCTTCCACATGTCAAATACAGGAAAACATACTCAAAACAGATTTCAGTGAACATCAGCAACTAGTATCTGTATAAAAGCCATTTGTCATCTCTTGCTAAAATGCTTTAATACTAGTAACAACAGACAAAAATTCAGATTTGGGGAAATAAAGTTTAGAGGCTCTACATATTACTGACCTATGTAGTACCAACAGGGCAACATTTGTAAAATATTTTGGATCTGCCAATGTAGATCTGCCATCTGATATCCCTCTGAAGTTGCACATGATGAAAAATGATTAATGGATCTCATTTGTTTCACCACCATTTGTTTCACCACCATATTGAAAAGTGTAGAAAATTATAGTTTTCTCCATTTTTCAAGCAGTATTTGGCACAAAAAGCTCAGACACTAGACTGCTTTCTGTTACATAAATTCTGTAGCAGAAATTCAAGTGTAGCAAGTGCAAAGAAACCAGTATAAACAAAGAAAATAAACCCAAAAGTATTACATTTGGAAGCATTTTGAATTTTGATAGTGATTCTGATTTAATAAACAAAATGCAGTACGATACAATCTGCTGGGAATTTAATCATTTTCTGCATGAAGAAAAACACCACTAAACTGACTTCCCATGTGGAAATCTCAAATCTTTTCCAGACCTTTCATAGAAATTTTAAATTTCCAATGACAATAAGTTATTCACAGAGGATGGCATGGGTCTTATATTCGCACTGTTATTCTAGAGGTATTATCTTTTAAAATCTTAGATTTAAGGATGGGAGACGGGGTGGAGTTAGAAGTTTGGTAGCAAAATACATTTTGGCTGGTTTTTTTTAGGTTGTTGGGTTTGATGCCTCTACCACAGTGGAGGAATTTCTGAACACCCTAAACCAGGATACAGGGATGAGGAAACCAGCTCAGTCAGGATTTGCACTGTTTTCTGATGATCCCTCTGGCAAGGATATAGAGCACTGTCTTCAAGGAAACATCAAGGTAAACAAAAGCCTTTAATGAGCTATGCATATAAAACAACGAAATATCTTCATTTTACAGACCTCTCTTCAGACAATGTAAAGGAAAACATTTTTGAGGCTGAAAGCTGTCTTTAGGGTTTTTTCTTCATAACGTAAGCAGAAAGATTTTAAAAAAACATCACTTTTTCAATTGCTGAAATTCATTCAGTGAGCTATATTTAAAAGCTTTGTCTAGGAGACTGATACTATTCAGAGAAGTAACAGGTAGGTTAAAAAAGAAAAAGTAAGCGGTTACTAATCACGGTTCTTTAAAAAGCAATTGGGAGTCCAACATGCATTGAGAGATTTCAGTTAAGATTTCTGGTATAGCTCCAAAAGATGACCATTTGAGGGCCAAAAAGTCATTGATACTGGGGTGGAAATCCTGGGGAAGAAAAAAAAGAAAGGGTTCCTTATCTAAATACAGAATAATTAGAATTCAGTTGAGGAAATTTCCAATGATGTTTGGTTTATCATTGTTCTGAATTATGAATTTTAGTTCTCTCTATTGCTAGAATTAAATTATTTTCAGTAAAGAGTGGCAAAATGCAGTATAATCTGTGCTTTAGTAAAAGATATTTTTCAAGCCTTTTGGCAACTAATGAATAATGAATTTTTTGTGCTTCCACCAAGTAGTCTTTTGCACCCTTTGGCCAATGTTCACAGCTGCACTTTTGCGTTACAAGGTGCGGTACAACCAGGCCCTAGTGACAAACAAGAAGAGTCATCACAATCAGCTCTCTCCCTCTACCAGAAAAATTACCATATGGAAAGCAAAATGTATAAAATATGTACTTATTTTCTTGGTAAATGTAACTTTAGAAGCATTACTGCTTCCAGGAAGGCTCTTTTATGAAGGAACAGTGACACAAAGCCCAGCAGGGCTCCCAGGACCTCTGTTCTGCCTCCTCCCCATCTTCCCACCTAGACCGCTGCTTGTGAGCTGCTCTTGCTGCACTTCATAACAAACTTCATAAAAACTTTATAGCAGTTACTAGAAAGGACCTGAAAAACTCCAGTGTGCAGCAGAAAGAGAAGGCAGAGATCAAAGGCATTTGATTAATTATATAACAACTCACTCTGTATAATTACACATTCATTGGCTGCTGCTAAATCAAGTACCTGGCCTTTCCATACAAGCATGTTATGGCTCATTTCCAAAGGTAGTGTGTGTGTGTTGCAGGATAAACAAACAACAAAAATGTTAATTACTAAATGTTCCAACTAAGAAATGCAAGTAAAGTTATCTTTCAGTAAGTTTAAAAATTCAAGCTATGTATGTTTCTGATATGTAATAGGTAAAAGATATTTTAATAAGTTGACAGTTTCTATTCTAAGGTATTTTCAAAGAAGAATGCATGGCAAAGCCAGCTTTATATTTCTCTCCTTCTAGATCTGTGACATTATTTCAAAATGGGAGCAAGCCTCCAAAGAACAGCACCCTGGGAAATGTGAAGGCACAAGGACTGTCCGCCTTACTTACAAAAATAGGTTTGTTTAGCAAGTATAGCATCTCTGCCTTGTCCCAAGATTTGTTTTTAAGTTTAGCAGAGTTTCTTCATCTGAAAAATACTGGCTGACTCAAAGCTTGCAACAAAAATAGCAAATGGGTGTAACTGGAGAATTTAAAAAAAAAACCATACAGTTAATTTTTGCTAGTTTTTAAGAGGTGAGCAGGGCTGCCAAAAAAATCCAAAAAAAGGCAACACTGAACTCAGAAGACTGAAATTAAATATTTGCCCACTGGTTCAAGTCCAAGTGTTGCTCTGCTAATGTGTTTTGACACTGATGTAAACATGTCACATTCGGAGCAGATACTGCTAATCCTCAGAGCTAATGCATTTCCCAATCTCCTTTATTTAATAACTTTCTGTCTTTTCTGCAGGCTTTATTTTTCAGTTCAAGTCCATGGGGAGACAGAGAGAGAGAAGCTGCTGCTAGTATATCAGACAAATGATCAAATAGTCAATGGACTTTTCCCTGTAAACAAAGAACTAGCGATGGAATTGACAGCCCTTTTAGCTCAGGTAATCCTTGTGCATTAGTGACTCACACAGCAGTTTTACAGATGAAAAACCTGAATAAAGAAAGGGGTGCAGGACTGCTTGACAGTCAAGTGACCTCCACCTTTTATAGGTGATAGTGCAGGAAATAGACTGGGCTGGAATCTTTGTGTAAGGCTCACTCTGTACTTCAGTGGAAGTGCTGCTGTTAGCACCGGTACAGCTAAAACGCACTTTACCTCCTACTTAGTCAGGCCCTCTGATTAAATATCATGTAATCATACACCCTTTCTTCACTTACTAAGCCTTACATGATTTCTGCAAGTTAATGCACCAAAGTAACAACTGTTTAATCACAGAATCATAGGGCTGGAAGGGACTCTGGAGATCATCTAGTCCAACCCCCCTGCCAGAGCAGGGTCACCTGGAGCAGGTTGCACAGGAACGCGTCCAGGCGAGTTTTGAATGTCTCCAGAGATGGAGACTCCACCACCTCTCTGGACAGCCTGTTCCAGTGCTCTGCCACCCTCAAAGTAAAGTTCCTCCTCGTGTTTAGGTGGAACTTCCTATGCTCATGTTTGTGCCCATTACCTCTTGTCCTGTCGCTGGGCACCACTGAAAAGAGCCTGGCCCCATCCTCCTGACACCCACCCTTTAAGTATTTATAAGTGTTGATAAGGTCCCCCCTCATCCGTCTTTTTTCCAGACTGAAGAGACCCAAATCCCTCAGCCTTTCTTCATGAGAGAGGTGTTCCAGTCCCCTAATCATCTTGGTAGCCCTATGCTGTACCCTCTCCAGCAGTTCCCTGTCCTTCTTGAACCAGCAAGCCCAGAACTGGACACAGTACTCCAGGTGCGGCCTCACCAAGGCAGAGTAGAGGGGGAGGATGACCTCCCTCGACCTCGTGGCCACACTCTTCTTGATGCGCCCCAGGATGCCATTGGCCTTCTTGGCCACGAGGGCACATTGCTGGCTCATGGTCATCCTGTTGTCCACCAGGATTCCCAGGTCTCTTTGCACCGAGCTGCTTTCCAGCAGGTCAGCCCCAACCTGTACTGGTGCATGGGGTTATTCCTCCCCAGGTGCAGCACCCTACACTTGCCCTTGTTGAATTTCATAAGGTTCCTCTTTGCCCAAATCTCCAACCTGTCCAGGTCTCTCTGTATGGCGGCACAGCCTCCCGGTGTGTCAGCCACCCCCACCCAGCTTTGTGTCATCGGCAAACTTGCTGAGGGTGCACTCTGTCCCCTCATCCAGGTCATTGATGAATATATTGAAGAGGACTGGACCCAGTACTGACCCCTGGGGAACACCACTCATCACTGACCTCCAACTAGACTCTGTGTCCCTAATCACTACCCTCTGAGCTCTGTCTTTCAACCAGTTATCCATCAACCTTACTGTCCATTCATCAATCCCACTCTTCTTAAGCTTCCCTATGAGGATGCTGTGGGAGACGGTGTCGAACGCCTTGCTTAAGTCAAGGTAGACCACATCTACCACCCTCCCCTCATCTATCCATCCAGTCATGCCATCATAGAAGGCTATCAGGTTAGTCAGACATGATTTCCCAAGATTCTAATGAAAGACCAAGACGCCTTTACTAGACATGGTCTTGGTAAGATCTGTTTTCTTTTTTAAAAATTAAAGGCTCAAGGGAAGGTTATTGAGAAAGTTATTTGATGGTGTTACTCAATAAATCTAAACTGGTTTGTCAGCTGGAGATGTAGCAATCTTAGAGCAGAACTAGTTAAGTATTATATTTTTACAATTTATACTTGATATTTATCTTTTTTCCATGGTAAATATAAAATAAGAAAAATAAAATTACTTGCATGACTTTTGTATCAGTGAAAAATACATATCGATTAACAAACTGTTTTTCATTTTATACTTGGTAAGACAGAGGAAAAGATAGCTCATAGTACCCAGCTAGAAAATTACTCTGGAGTAACAGAAAAATTTTTTTTCATGGTCTTTCCCTTAGGTAGAGATTGGAGATTTTGAACGGCCTTTCTCAACTCCAGCAGGGCAAGTCACTTCCCAGTCCAAGTCCAATCAAACATTAAAACAAGTTTTGGAGAGATTCTACCCTAAGAGATACAGGCATGGTTGTTCAGAGGAACAGTTAAGGTGAGATGTATTTTGCGATTCATATTCTCTAAAAATCTAGAAGTGAAATGAGGACGTTTTAAATTGCCATTAGGCACAATTTACTGATATGCCATATTTGCCTAAACCCGTGTTTGAAACTCATTTTCTTACTAAATTGAAGAACCCATTTCCTCTGTACATTTCTAATCTAAACAGAGGACCATCATTAAGCACGCATTCGAGCAAAAGCTCTACAAGTTACTACATAATATTACAAAACCCAGCAATTTTGAAATTTTTATTTTTCTTATTCAGCAAATCTAAATAAAGTCTGGGCACAGACTAAAGAGCTACTGAAAGTAAAGGACATGAGGATCTGATCTGAGTGTTTGCTATTCAAATGTGCAATCTCTGGCAGCCAGTCAAATTGGCAATACGTTAACTTAGTGGACTTGCTAACTAAGGTAGTGATGTACTTTAAAAGGTAGAATGTATTTTAGAAGGTAAACAAACCCGCTTTGGGACAATAGTAGCACTTAATTTAAAATTAATAACCTGCAAGTTATTTCAACCAACATCTACTAACATGAGGAGCAGAACAGTGTATTAAATTATCCAAAGTCAATGATACCGCAATTTTGAAGTCCAGTAAACATCATAGAAATGTTTTTCGCATCCTTCACTACAGGGTTGAGAAAGTTTAAAGCTATTATCATACGCACAAAGTAACATTATTACGTACTCAGAAGATAACAGGGACATGCAAAAGCATACACACAACAAATAGAAAGTTGTGCAATTAATTTCAAAGAACAAAGTGTAAGAGGTCCTAGATTAGATTAACTCATGGAGGATAAATCAAACATCTGTTAAAACTGTTCAGTTAGTCCCTAAACTACCAATTGCCAGAGCTGGAAGTCTGTGGCAGGGAAAGAATCACTCTATACCTGCCCCGTTGCTTGTATTCTTTTGCGAAGGGTGGAGTTTGACTTCATAAACTTCCAGTAAGAATAAGTGCCAAGTGAAAGATCTCCCTGTACTACACCTTCCCCCTCCCTTTTCTTGGGCTGCATCTAGTCTTGTGGCTGCTGGGTGCGTCATTCCTGCAGGTCAGCGTGCTAGGAAGGTATTCGGGGATGGGGTTTTTCTGAGGATTAGTTTTCCATAGAATCATTTTATTGAACCAGCTCACCATGGGGCCACAAAAGAAAAGAGCCAGCGTGCACACATCATGCATCAGAAGCACCCTTTTTGGTAGCAGAGCCCAGATACACTAAAAAAGAGTAGTGTTAAGCCATATCTTCCACATCTACTACTGGCCACAGGTAAAGAACTGTGCTAAGCTGGATGGATTTTTGGAATGACAACTGGCATAGCTGTTGAGTACTGATAAAGATGCATTGATTATCTGTAGAGACACATTAGACCCTGCCCTAGACTTTTTCCCTTTATACTGCAACTGCAACATCAATATTTAATCATAACGTTACAGAAATTAGAAGATACTTCATAATTTTCACGTGCATGAAAATATTAAATGATGTTTTGGATTTATTTAATACTGTATAAGTGATAGTTGTTGTATTAAATTATCATTTTAACAAATGGATTCTTTTTTGCTCATTAAACTCGCTATGGGTAAGCATTTAAATTCCTTTCAATAACTAAATTACATATTTAATTTCAACAGACAGCTTTGTCAGCGATTGTCTACAAGATGGATGGCTCTCCGGGGGCACAGTGCTGCAGACTGCGTGCGCATTTATCTCACTGTAGCCAGAAAATGGTCTTTCTTCGGTGCTAAATTGTTTGCAGCAAAAGTAAGAAACTTTACTGAGCCTGAGTGGTGGGGGTTCTTTAATATTTGCATAAATAGTAATTTGCAAATACCTTTTTGTTGAAAAAGAGTGTGTTATACATGTGCTGATTGAATCTCTTGTCAAATTACTAACTCATTTAAGCTATATACTGGTGAAATGTAATAGCCATAGTACTAAGTATACCATAATAGTAACTTTCCAATACACTTACTGCTTGTTTTGCATTATTAATCTAGGTGGTATCTTTTAATTTTCTTGTATCTTAGTTTGAGATAGCTTTTTTGTTCCAGAGTTTTTGTACCTGATAACTAGTAGAATATTGAAAAGGAACCATTAACTGGCTATGGAAGCTGAACCTTGCAGAAAGATTCGCGGTTGTTAAGGGTATTTAGAGCACTCCTTTCCATGCTGGCCTCTCTCAATTTCTCTTAAACCACTAGTATCTTAATTCTCTTGATTCAAATAACAGCTATGTTAAACAGAACTCCCGCCTCACCCCTTAGGTTTTATTAAGTAGTCCCAGTGGATATATATATATATATAATTGCTTACTAGCACTCTGTTCTTTGCATATGTAGACAATATGCGATAGTGAACAAACTTTAAGACACCTGATTTATTTATTTTTTTATTAATGAGACTATACTTTTTTCTGGACTAAGCACCAGGGCGGGCTTCAAGAGTATTAGGTTGAGTTCACAGTTCTGCCACTGGCCACCTACATAGCTTTGGGCAGTTACTTCAATTCCTTCACATCAGCTCCCTCCCAGTGTAAATCTCAGTAAGATCTGTGGATGGAGAGAGCTCTATAATAGCTGAGAGTTAATGGTTATTTTCATACTGCCTCATTTTGAAGTAGTAATTGAAGAACGTTCCTCTTTGTAGCCTCTAGCAGCATCCTCAGTTGAAAAGTCCTTCATATGGTTTGCTGTACATGAAGACGGCATAAGCATCCTAGATTACAGCTCTATGGTAAGTGAAATTTCTTTTTTAATTTTGGACAAAGTAGATTTTAATACTGACTATATGGAGAGATTCACCACCATACTACATAAAAGATGGCATTAGCCTTCCATGCTAAGTTATCTAGTCTTTCTCCTAAAGCAAAAATTCATTCCTTTCAAAACGCTTTAATGCCATCATCATTATAGTAGCACTAATAATAGAAATAAGTAATGAATTCTTTGCACAGAATTTATTTTTGTTTATCAGATACAGTTTTTATATCTTTTAATGAAATGTTAATGTTTTAATCATTCAGATGTCAGGAGATCCATAGTTACAGTTCTTACAATAACATTAATTTTCTTTTCTTGAGGCTTCATTTTCCATTATTATTCATAATACATACACTCTGCAAAGAGCAGTTAGTTTAAAAGATTGTTATTTTCATTGTATTATTTTTGTTTAATAGTAGGTAATATAACCCAGTGTTGTTTAATTATGTCATTTTAGGCTCTGATTTTTCTTTTATTTGTAATAAAAGTTTTCACAGAGAACGACTCATGGTAATCAGTGTAAAAAAGCAGTGCCTGAGAAGATCCCTGCTTTAATTTATATCCTGCAAAGAAACAGAATGGCATGGTGCTATTAGCAAGTGCTAATATTGAATATCAGAAAATTAAAATCTCAACTTTATAATTGTACTGATACAGGCCTTTTCATTACACTTCTTTGCAGTTAAAGAAATAATAAAACAAAGAACACGAGGAGAGCAAACAGCAGCTCTGTTCAGAGACCAGGCAAAATGAGCTCACATCAGACTGCAGAAAGCTCTATAAAGACCATCTACTTAGAGAGCTAGCTACGGCGTTTCTGCAGAGCGCTGCCAGTTTACAATAGCAGCAGGCCTTACTCACTATTCAAGAAATGTTTGGTGTCCAGGGAATGTTCTGATTTTTCTGTAGGGAGGATCAAGGGTATCAGAAATGTTGTTGCAAGGGGTAGTTAGAGAAAACACTATTTCAAAATAAGGGCAAAAACACGGTTAGTGTCTAAAGGACGTTAAAGTCAGTTATTGTACAGATATTGTCTTACGATGAATTTTAACTGTGAACATCTGCAGCAAATTAATATGAGTCGTAATGATAAATTAAATGCTAATCATAGACTCAAAGGCCACTAGTGTAGTGTTGAACACTGAACAGTAAGAGCTGAGGCATGGAAAGCAGAGGACCCTTGAAAAGCATTTATGTTTCATCAGAGATGTGAAAAAAAGAGAACAGATTTCTGTTTCATTTGTGTGTATGTAAACTACATCACTGCACAAAAAGGTGTCCTGGCGTTAAATCCCTTTAGATGTCTCATACTCTGCCATTTAATTCAGTTAGTCGCTGCTTCAATTTCAAATGGAATTACTGAGATTAATTTCTCTTAAAGTCAGTCAATACTTGTGTAAATTGAATAACACACTTGAGCTGAAACCCGCTTATAATATCTTTGATCTAATTAATTTGGAATAGAAACAGAGGTCAAAATTACAAGAGTTACCATCTGCAATGGAAATTCCTCATAGCAAAGGTCTGAATGAAGCTGTCCCAAAATTTACAATTAATTTCAAGATTCATAAGAGGCTAGAGGCTAACAACAGCGTTTTGAAAAATACACATGTAATTTTATTTTAAAAGAAGTATTTGTCCTAATCTGTTTTTCCTGCATTGTCCTGCTTATATCTTTGCGTTTTGGTTTTTTGGTTTTCGTTTTTAAGCGATTAACAGTTACATACACATATAAGAGTCTGATGACTTTCGGAGGCTATCAAGATGATTTTATGTTGGTTGTTAATAATGCTCAGACGAAGGACAAATCAACAGAAAAACACCTTTTTGCCATGACAAAACCAAAGGTTGGTATATTCCCTGAAATAGTTTCCGACCATCTGCTACTTTTCTGCTTTTTCTAGTGGGTAATCCTTAACAGATGTGAAAGATGAAACACCTTCTTTTTTCCTAGCATTCTCAGATTATTGACTTTTGCCAGATGGTTTTAGAGCAAAACAATTAGTAATGTAAGAGCTAACAGTGACAATACTGATGTGTTCCCTTTCTTTTCATGTCCCTGTCTATAACATTCCACTTTTTTCATAGAAGGACAAAGGCTATTAAAGACAGGAAGTATATGCAGTACCTAAAAACTAGTCTATTTGCTTGATTGGCACCAGAGATAATGTTTAAGCAGGTACATATGTGTTCTACAGTGGAACTGTAGAACACAGTATCTGAAAGATCAGTCCCTTCTTAACAATCCTAGGATATTTTTACTTTTGGTAAAGAAACTGTTGCTTTTTAAATCTAGATTCTCTTCTTTACTGGTAAGGTTGACTGTATCTTTTAAAAAGCAAAGGTTTTGAAGTCTTTTGCTGTTAGTCAGAAAAATTTATGAAACAGAATACAAAATTCCAGATATAAATTTGGGTCAAAACACAACGCTTCATACAAATAAGCATAGTAAAATACATCTGTTCAAGTTCCCTTCAGATTGTGCCCTTACAGGCGAGGTTGTGTGGATTGCAAAGAGAAACTACAGTAAAAAGCTCCCAGAAGTCTTTATTCCTTTTATCTACGCTGTGTCTTTAGTTCTCTGAGCACTAGATATTTTCTAGCAAAATTGAGGGAACACATCATGAAAGTTTTTTCTGAGAGCGACATCTTTCGGACTTCAAAATCTCTCTTGAAGGGGAAGAAACCATCTGTTTGAATCATTTAAGACTGTGGCAGACAAAGTATCCAGCATACTCATGGGAATAACATTACATTACTGGCGAGGAGCGATAGAGAAAAGCTCTATTAGGCATCTCCTCTCTTCCCGTCATTAATTTATTTGATAAAGTACTTTTCCAGTTGGTGGTGATTGTCACTTGCTAAAAAGTTAGCTTTTTTTTCAGCAGTCAAAACACATCACTGTATTTTTCAAAGACTTTTGTCTGTTCCTGTTATAGATTCTTGAGATCACCCTACTGATTGCCAGCTATATTAACAACTTTCATCAGCTGAAAGGAGCTGCTCATCACCTCTCTGCTCCAGCATTACTGACACCTCAGAGTGGACAGAAACTCAAGGAAATGGGGAGTCAGCCACTTCTTGCAAACAACAGACCAACGAAATGTCCCACTTTGTTATGAAAGGATTATGTATCGTGATAAGGCATCTTTGTTACAGGGTTTCTACACTGACTGAAAGCTTTTTGATGTACAAGACAGAGAGCATAAGCGGGTCTGTAAACAAGAGAAAGGCGGACAGGTTTACATTCATTTCAGTGGTTTATAACAGGAGGAGCCCTTTAATTAAAGCCCTGGCCTGAACTGGAATGATGACGAGCCAATTTAAGGATTGTGCTTTACTGTGGGTGGCTTGTGCCTACAGCTCAAAAATAAATGTGTCTGTTGATAATGATGCGGAAAGGTGGCCTTGGGAACAGCTGTATAGATTTTAGTAGTTTTCCAGATATTTTCTCAGGGACCAAACTGTCTTCAACTCTTCATGTCTATTTTTCAAAATTATACTAAAGTTGTATAACGTTCATTTTGAAAAGGAATTTTTGTTTCAAAAAAAAAAAAAAGTCAAACAGAATATTTTCCACTTCCAGCGTGCCTTCTTATTTGCAATACAAGCACCATGGGACTAAAAGGAACAAATTGTTGATTTGTATAATTGTTTCTTCTTTAAAAAAAAAAAGGCACATAATGTAACTATTATAAATTTAAAGAGTATTCTCATGATACACTCTAGCCTTTGTTATACAGCTATTTTACTTGGCAAATCTTCAGCCTTGGTCTGGTAAATTTCTAAATAATCCCTCTCTGCCCCAGCCTTTTGGAAAAATCTAAATTGGACAGGCACTGTATTTAGTATAGTTTTGTTAAAGAAGACCCCATACTTAATTTCTTCTTTAATCCATAGTAATAATATAATACAGATGCAAGACAGACTCACAATTGAAAACACAAGAATAACACAGAAAGACATTGCTTGAACTGTTGTGTCTAAACTTGGAGACATATGCGACATAAAATCCATGTATAATGTGTATAATGTATATACAATGATTCAGAATAATATTTTGTAAAAGTTGTACTTCGTGTTTTTCATTTGTATCTATACATTTCATATCATAATGCTAATATAATGTTCTTGCACACTGAAGACATAATGCTGCCTCAGTGCTACATACGGTCAAATATATAGAAATTACACCCGTTTTTTCTTCCAATCCTCATATTTTCACTTCTGTGCAATGAAACCATCTCTGCAGGCTCTGAAATGGATCAGCAGCATACTCTAATAGATAATTTAGGTCCAACCATAGAGAAGGTAGTCAAAGATAAATCACTGATTTATATTCATTTCATAATTTCTACTTGGCTCATGCAAATGATTAATGGATCGTTAATCCTTTGCTGCTAGCCCTCATCATTTTGGATTTTTTTAATTACTTAAAACTGAAGTAATTTCACAATGATGAATTTTAATATTTGAAGGTTGAAAATCATCTTCTTCGTTTTATGACATTTGAACATTTCAGATATATACATACTCATACTGAGAGAAAAGGAATTTTCAGCTGTTTGCCCTCTATGAAAGGTAAGGAGTTTCCTCCTGAAGAATTAAAATAGGTTGGAAGGGAGATACAGG
Organism: Chroicocephalus ridibundus; assembly: GCF_963924245.1. NCBI lineage: Eukaryota > Metazoa > Chordata > Aves > Charadriiformes > Laridae > Chroicocephalus > Chroicocephalus ridibundus. Next base: position 30,587,139 of record NC_086286.1, read on the forward strand.
TTCTGAGAAGAACATGCTCTTAAAAAGTGGAAAGACAAATTGGCAAGCTGAGTTGATAAATAAGTTTCTTCTCAAAGCTCTCAAAGCCCTGCCACAGCTACTTAAGTCTGCAGGACTCAAGCACTATTTTATGAATGGCACTACGGGCCAATGCTTTGTCTTGAAAATGACAAGCAAATAACAAGCATACTGTATCTAGATGCTTTCACATTTGCAATGCGGGAAGAGCTTTGTGGTACCTTTTACCCTTTGGTGCTGGTTGTGGCACTAGATCCTTCTCTTTCAACGAGGGAGGGCCAGCAGCAGGAGTTTTACCTCCTAGTGGGCGCCATCATCAAGGAAAGCATAGTGGAAGCTACATAAGACCTTGGCACCAACTGCAGCATCTTTTTATGCAGCGCCCCACATGAAGTGATGCTGATACCATGGTGAAATTGAGTTAGGAATTAACATCCCTTTGCAACCAGCAGAACAGTTAACTTTCAGAGATTTAAGGGGGGCAGGGTGTTTGCCAATTCAAACATGCTACTGCATCGGTTATATTCAGGTCATAGTCTAAACCTTCTCAAATATGATGATCAGAAACTTCGGTTTACAAATACAAAAATCTTCACGTCATCATGAAATTATGGTAACTGTCAACCTAAAATACTCCAGCTAGTAATTCTTTCCTAGTTGTCCAGTTGAAAGTGAATGTGGCATATCAGGTTCTATTAGAAGGCAAAAAAAGTGGAGCATTTTGCTAGTGAGCTTGTTCACGTAGTTTATAAATCCTTTGTTAAATTTGGAGACAACATGATGCACAATACGAACAGCTAATGTGCAGATTTTGAGTCTTTTAAACAGTTTTCATTAACACAGCTGTTTTATAAAGCAGTATATAATCTACGAAGTATAGTATGATGTTCCTGCCTGCCTTTGGGTAGATAACTCTAGACATTGCTTTGCTTTTTAGTGTTAAGCTCTTGCTGTTGCAGTGTATCTCTACATCATATTGCCAGAAGCAATCCACGCCTTAGCTTCCCTTTTTTTGGCAGCACTTTCCAGACTTACTACCACTAACTGCTCATTATAGGTCACCATTATCCCATACAGTCACATTATGAGAAATGCTGTGTTAATTTTTATGAAATAAATGCGCTCAGAATCACAGTTACCATGACAACACTACACTAAACAATGAAGTTTCTTCCAGGATTTTGATCAGCACGAGTAAGGGTTCTGTAGTACGATAGTAACCTCCTCAAGCAGACGCTTCCCTTCAAGTTAACAGAGTGAGCAAGTCTCTTACTTGCACAAGCACGCTTCAACAGCTCAGCTTGCAAACACAGCTATGCAAGTCTCGGGGTGACTATGTTAACATAGCTCCACACAACATGAGCAACACAACCAAAGCTGAAAATTTCACAGTCCAGGTAGATAATTGTTCTGCCTTCTCCATTCAGCCTGAGCCTTATGAGTGATCCACATCTCAGTCTTAATCTTGAGTCACCCACCAAAACAATTCATAGCGTGCTACCTAATCCGTTACTAAAGCCCCGGTAGGAATTAGACCTTTCTCACCTTCTAATCTTCAGCAGCGATGACGTGATGGGAGCTGTCAAACGAGCAGCGACCTCTGGGACTGATGCTGAAGAACTTCCCCTGCTCAAGGCTTGCAGAACCTAGGTTATAAAAATATTGTCAAGATGAGATTAATGTGTTTGTTAGCACATGCAAGGAGACTTCACCTTCTATGATGAATTTCAGAACATCCTTCGTGCTTGCTTTGAACTAGTGGTCGGTTACAATGATCAGTTTGAATGGTCGATGAATCTGAGCTTGACAATGAAAGATCACTGGTAACTCTCTGTATAAACAATTGGATTGACTTGAAAATAATATCTGGAATGCAATGTAAATTAGTATGTTACTTGAACTTCACTTTACCTTGTCAATTTTTGTGCAGCATTATCAGTAAGCAAACTGCTCATTTCTAAAACAAGCAAGACCTATTCACTCCTGAAATACAGCAAGAAAATGACAAAGCTTTTGAGTTTTTAATACAATCCCCAAAATTAGTGTTTTTTCTGTTATTTTAGATTTTAATTTGGTTTATAGTTAAATTTAAAATAGAGTCATATATTTCCCTGTAAAAGCATGCTGGTAGATATTTGGTGTTGGAGTTCCTTGTTTTTGTAACGGTTTTTATAGGTTAGGTCCTGAAGGAAAAAAATCATCCGTGCATAAAGGAATGCACCACTTAAAGCTTTAGGTAGAGCTTTAATAGTCCATACAGCTTAGTCCAATCCATTAGTTTGAGTTAATTTTAACTAAGATGATTAGTAACTCAGTAATAATGAATTAGGAAAAAAAAAAAGGTATTTTTTTACATTTTCTTAGGGCAAAGGAAATGAAACTGAATGAGGTGAAACTTAAAATACTGAAAACTCCATTTTCACTTCCAGATTGGATTTCTGTACAACTTATTAATTGTACGCCCAGCTCAGATTTGGACTGCAGCAACTTCCAGATTCGCCACCTCTCTGACAGTGAGTAAATCACTGTAAAAATACTTTGCTTTTTAGCGTTACACTCTTGCTGTTGCAGTAATATATGCCTAGATCATACTGCCAGGAGCAATTCCTACCTTAGCTTTGCTTTCTTTGGCACAGCAATAGCAGCTTTGTCCACAGTTTTCACCACCTCTAACTGATGATTAAAGACCAGCACTGGCTTCATATACCAAGATAGCAGAAACATTCTGTTAAAATGAAATTGATGAAAGAAACACACTCAGAAGGGCATCAGCATGACCTGCCACTGTACAACACTAAACAATGAGGTTTCTTTCTGGATTTTAATTAGCGAGACCATGGTTCCCATAGCAGGGTAGCAAATGCTATAGAAGCTCCGTGTAAAAACATGGAATTAAACAAAGATAGGGTGGAAATAACTATATGAAGGCTTCTGTAACTGAAACTGAGTGATTATGCAAGTTAAACAGAAAAAAATGCTCATTTAAAGAACAAGTATTACTTAGGGTCTGTAGAAGGCTACATAAGCCTTCTTTGGGTAAGGAAGAAGGAACAGTTAAAATTAATTCTGAGTTAATCATTATGAATGAGGCCACTTTCCTGGTTTTGATTAAACAGGTAAGAGAGGATTTTACTTCATTTTTTCTGCCTCCAGTCTCTCAAGACGCAAAGCAGCTACTCAGCTACAGTAGCTGTAATTGCAGTCCTGGATTTTGGGTCACTTCCCTGACGTTGGACACTTTTGACTTCTCACATCGGGTTCACCTACATCCTATATCCCTTTCATATGCTGGGTCACCCCGCAGTTTTACTGTGCCCTATAAATCCTACTTTCTAATATAACCCTAATGTGACCTTTGGATTTGATCTTTGATAGATCTTATTTGAAATAATCTAGCCCGCGTGTCCTGTTTGTTAAAGCATCTTACTTTTAGTTATGTTTGTAATAGTTGCCCAATGTAATAGCATGCCCAACTACAGAACAATTACATTGATTTTCTTATACAATGTACTTATTAGGGGGTGGGAACGATCTCAGGTCTCGTTTTACTCCCTCCACTGTTAACAAAGTTATCTGGGGACCACCAGTTTATCAGGAGGCGATGCTTTAGGCTGAGGTAAAATAAAAGGCTCCCGCCATTTATGACTTGTTTATTCGTCCCTGGCTTACTCCACAGCTTAAGTATTTTGTCGCTTAACAAGGGCTAGGGCCGAGGTCCCCCCCTCCCAAGGGACCCAGCCACTCTGCCACCCCTCACACCAGCTCCGCTCTCTCTGGTAGCAAGGTGGGGCGCCATTTTCACCACCCGAAAAACAGAAGCTCCTGCGGGTCCCACAAACAACTCCGGCGCCCCCGGAGGACCCTCGGCGGAACCGCTGCGGCCCTTCACTCACCTCAGGGGCGCGGCGGCCGCGGCCCCCGAGGCGGCAGAGCCCGCCGCAGCGCGAACAACCGCCAGAGAAACTCCCGCCCTCCGCCGCACTGCTACCGCGCAGGAAGAAGGGCTGAGGCGAACACAAGGTCGCCACCCCACGGCCAGCGCCGGGCTGGAAGGCGGGGCGAAGCCGCGAGACGGGCCCACTGGGAAGCGGCCTCCGTCCATTTCCGTGCCCGTCCCCCTCCGAAACTACAGCTCCCAGCGTGCCCTGCGCCGTCCCCATGGCGACGGGGAGCCAGGCCCGGGCCCGGGCCCTGAAGAGCAGCGATGCCCAAGGCCAGGTAACAGGGAGCCCCCGCTCGGGCTCGGCGCGGGGGGCTCGGTAGCCTCCCCTCTCGCCTCCGCTGCTGTGTGAGGAAGGAGACAGCAGCCGGGAAGGAGAGCCTAGAGGAGGAAGGGAGGGAGGTGTATAAGGGGTTGTTTCGCCCCGAAAGCGAGCGGGGCCGGGGGCAGGATCGGGGCACGCCTGGCCCTTGGTGCGAGAAGGCGGTCGCTCCCCTTAGGGACCCCATAGAAAAGGGGGAGGCCGCAGGTGGCTCCGAGAGAGCCCGAGAAGGGGATGCCCCGTTGCCTCGAGCAGTGACACCCCCGGGAAGCCGGGGGCAGGTCCTGAGCCCTCCCGGGCCCACTGAGCCCGGACCGGCCCCTCCGGAGCCGCCGTCCGGGAGCTCCCGGCTCCAGGGACTGCCAGGCTGGGCTGCAGGGTGCTGCGAAAAGCCTTAATCGTTACAAAACCTTTTAAATGTGCCCTAAATGTACTCAAAACAAAGCCTGCCGCCACAGGGCTGTGCCACGAATGCCTGTAGAGGTTACCTGGGGAATTTTACTTAACCTGGTTTTGTTAAAAGTAGTTACTTTGACAAGCAGAGGGCAGGTGACGTGAAATCATAATAACAATAATACAATAAAGCACAATACCCTTCATTTATCCATTTACATATCTTCATGAATTATGGTCTACTGACCAATCTTTTTCTCTAATTGACAACCTTTGTTTTTTCTAACTAGTGATACTTTATGGGACCTTGCTATAGCTGAAGTGGAGAAGAGAGAAAAGCCTGACGACGATGGCAAGCGTGTGGAAGTTTGGGAAAAATCAGTATTATTTATGGGAAACAAAAATGGGGTAAAGTTAAATCCTGTATGATTCTGTGCTTTTTTTGACCGTAGTTCGTGTCAGGGAAAATATCTGATAAGTATGTGTCTCACTTAATTCTTCTAAAGACAAAATGCGTCATGTTCTGATTCTGCAGAGAGTGTGCATTACACAGAGTGTGGACCAATTAGACATTATTACAATTCAGAAGTTCAAGTTTATGGTTTGGAGAGCCAAAACTTCAACCATTGTTATCGATGATGTGCTAATTCTTTGAGGTTTGGCTTCATTAATTTTTCTAAAAGTAACTGCCAGTAATAATGCTATCTATCTTCTTTAATTCTTTGACATGTCAAATTTCCCCGTGTAAACTGGTAACAATCCAATTTAACTGCATTGATTGATACCAGGATTGTCGTAAATAGAGGCCTTGGCATCCTGCTATGAATTGTGTCTGTATCTGTGTCAGACAGATTTGAACATGGGTTATCAGTGATTGCAGGCTTATGATTCTATATGTCCAAGGTTTTACCTCATTGTCCCATAAGGTGGGTCGTTAGTATGTTCATATTTTTCTTCTGTTAGCATTTATTTGAAAAGTAAATAAGGAAATGTTTGCCTTTTTGACCAAGTGAGTAATATTTTTAAGAATACAATTTTTAATTTAGAAGGATTGGTATATGTACAACCTATGAACAGCAATTTTAAAAATACTTTTTTCAGAGAAAATGCAGTGACTTTACACAATTTCAGATTTACCTGAAATTCACTGATTTTAAGATAGGAAAGGACACAGGAGTAAATTGTTGAAGTGCTAGCCCCTTCAGTGTGGCATGCTACTCAATGTCTGAATTTCAACAGCGTAAAGACATATTTTTCTGTATGTTTATTTGTATTTTCAGCATTCTTTTTATTTCCATCTCATCAGTAATAATTTAATTCCAGTGGAAACCAAACATTAAATAATTGTATTATTAATAATTAAAAACTGTTAGGCAGTTTAACAGAGCTGGCCAGGTTGATCACTAATATCTAAATTTAAGCACACTATTCCTATTAATGCATTTATCACCTCTATTAGTTTATAATTATAATAATGGTAGTGCAACCTGATTCTGACAGAAAGTTGGCAGTTAAGTTTCCACTATAAGGCTACAAACAATTACATGAGTTTACACTTTTCCGGTACTTTATTATTGGAATGTTAAACGAGCGAGTTTAATTTAGTGATACAACTTCTATGCTTTAATGACATTACAGTAGGGTTATTCTTTGTTTTTGATTTCCAGGGAAAGACCACTATTATACTGAGGTGTCTTGAGAGGTATGTGTTACATTTTTAAAAGTAGTTTTCAACCGTGGATTAGGATTTTACATACATAATATAATTATATTGTGTGATAATTCATAATAAATGTATACAGATATTGTCTTCTGTGACTGGTTGATCACTTACGGATAAACTCATTTCCCTTCATTACTACCTGTAATCTGACCCCTTCAGTCCTTCTTCTGCGGTATTAGAGAGCTTCAACGACCCTGTGTTCAGACTGGTGCTGTTCCTTCTGTCTTTAGCAACTGAGACCTGTTGTCTTAAAGCATCCTCTCTGTGCTGCTTTTTCTAAGCCAAATTCTGAACTGACTGATAAATATAATTTAGTAACTGTGGCATTAACTTTCTTTATTTAGAGGGTCTTGACAAAATGAAGTTATTTTTCCTTAACATAGGGAAGAGATTCCAAAGCCAACGTTAGCCTTGGAATATACTTTTGGAAGAAGGGCAAGAAGACACAATACAGTGAGTATCCAGAAAGTATAGTTTACTATATCTTTTTATATATATATACTCACACACACAAACAAAATAAATAAGTGTTTTATTTTTATGTATAAGAACCTTAGGGTTTTTAGCTTATTGTTTGTGAAACTTAAAGGGTTTTTTGAATATCACTTTATTAAAATTAGCTAGCATAATTTTGTATTTTAATCTGTAATATGTTTTTCCCTCTCACTAAAATGCCGTAGATAAGGGACCAAAGTGTAACACAGAGCAGTCAGAGTCATTTCTAAAACCTACCCTGTTAGTCGTGTTTGAGTAATATAGGATGCATGCCTTTAACTTTGTCTTTAAAATACAAAATGAGTACAAACCAATGAAGATATTTTACAACCATTTTTATGAGAGAAGCAGTCATCTTAGAGGATATTAAGTCATAATTAAATTTTTGGGTTACGTGTCCATATCGCTTAATTTTGCACTGCAGATTGTGTTAACAGAAATATTGAACCCATTCCCATCTCAGCGCAACACTGCCCAGCAGCAGGAAGCGTTCCTGTAGGTAATTGCTGTTTCTATTACTGAAGCAGAGAGTGGAAAATCTGCCTCTGTCTGAAAGATAAAAATCACTTAAAACTTTTCCCAGAAACTAAATGCAAAAGTAGAGATTCATTACTTTTCCAAACTTCTCAAAAAGCATTAGTCTTGAGCTGCAATAAACAAAGAGAACCTGATTTTTTTATGTTTATAATTATTTTTTTTTATGTTTATCATTAATCATGCTGCTTCCTGACTTTTATACTTTACTCTAGTCATTTATCAAGAGTCATAAGCATGCTAAGAGTCTTTCCTAAGTGTTGTATGGGTTTTCTTGAACGGGGGGGAAGTTGTTTGGTTTTGGTTTTTAGAACATACTAATGAAATAGTATGTACTCTTGTTCTAAGTCACTTTCATGAAAAGCCAGATGAAGATCTTTCTTGGTGTTGCATGGAAGCACATATTTCTAACATAAAGAAACTCTTTTACAGCCTAAAGATATAGCTCATTTTTGGGAACTAGGTGGTGGAACCTCATTACTGGAACTGATTCGAATACCAATCACTAGCAACAACATAAGGTAAGTGATTGATATTACAATTCCAAAGTTAATTTCAGCTTTCCTTCACACATAAGTAAATCTCTAGACCTTTTATTGTGTGAAACTCTTTCAATATGTATGATAGAACACTTATGAATTTTTCTAAAAATCATGGTAATACTACACATACTCTGCTTTGACCTTCATTTTCACTCTTCTTTCGTAACAAGCCAAGTTCTTAGCAATCTCCAACAACAAGAGAGAGCAGTAATGTGAAGGAAATGGGTTGGCCTTAAGCAGGTAGAACAAGAAATACAGAAAAAGAGAAGACTTAGTATCTTTATGCTCAGTGAAAGAGCAGAAAAAGCAACTTCAGGGCATATGCAAAATAAAATCTGGCTTCCTACTTCTGTGTGCAAACACAGATGCTAGCTCTGTGAGGGGCAGTATTTTAGGATGAAAAACAAGGCAAAACACGGTGAAAAAAGAATCTCTGGATTTTGGGAGGTGAAGTGACCATACAAAAGAGATGATGTTTCTAAGAGGGACTAAAACTACTGAAATGATTTGAAGACAAAAGGAAACAGGATTTTAGAGAGAATTAAGAGAATGTAGTGAGAAAAATCCATTAAAGTGATGGAATAGCATAGGAAGAAAAATGCATGAAGAGAAGTTGAATGAAGAAATTAGAAGGTGATGGGGGATGCATTTTATGTTTTTTCTGGTTAGGGAAGATGGAGTTGAAAGTGGAAGGGGGAAAAAAAGGATCAAAAGATACTGTTTGTATTATGATGCTGTTAAAAAAAAAAAAAAAAAGGAGGGATACAATTTTTATCGTGTGCATTTGCTACTGTGAGAGACTAAGAAGGAAAAATCCCCACTTCTGGCACGTGAAGCTTTTTGTTTCTCGAAGAGCTTGGGGGAAAAATCAACTATTGTTTTTCAACTATTGCCTGAATGAACTTAATTGAGCTCTACCTCCATCAGTCTTTTCTTCCCTTTTTACTGATAAGGAATCTTCTGATGTGGATGATTTTAAGATTCTTTGATGGGATAGCAACATTGTTCTCTAATCACTTGTGTTCATAAGGCAATATTTTAACATACTAGTAAAAAATTCTACCATTTCAACTTAAATGTAAGTGCTTTTCACTGTTTTTTCTCATCTGTCCGTAGTCAAGCAATTTGCTTATTTAAAAGTTCCATGAACCATATCTAGTTTCACGGAGAGACGTTTCACCAGATCTTCTTTTCCCCCACAGCATTTTAAAATGAAATTGGACATTTACTTTGCTTTGTCGTCTTTCTAATACCACTCTGGTCTGGAATCCCCTTTTTCAAGTCAGGATGGAATGTGAAAGGATGGTGGCATCCATTTAAATGGCTGCATTTGCGATGTTGTTGTTTACAGTTGCACTTTAAGGCAGTTAGAGTTTTGGAAGGCAGGGTTTTCAGAGGAGAGGGGCTTATATGTAAACATTTCTCATCATAATCTGCCTGGTAATTGCTAAGTATGTCGTGAGTACTCTGACTTTTTCCGTTCATCTGTCAGAAGACTTTCTCATATGCTTATTTGAGGTTCCAGCTAATTCCGTGGCACAGAATATTGCCCTTAATCAGTTTTTTCCATTTCATATTACAAAAGAATAATGTAAGTATAGAACTTTCTAATACATTAATGGTTAGGAAAGATTCTAATCGTTTGCTAACATTGCTTCATCTGGGATTGCAGAGTTAGGAGATGGCAGGGATACCTGAGAGTAGAAGTCCCCAGTCATACAGGAAGAAGGAGCTAAATGGGCTCAGGATATTTGCGTATTTTACTGCTTTGAAACAAAGTCTCCAGAAACAAAATTTGATACATAAAATCCCCCAAAAATTCTGATGGAAAGTTGCCAACATAATAGTTCTGAGCAAGAAACGATCAAAAGATTTCTTGAGAGCTCATAGTATCCTTAAAAGAGCCATCTCCCTTTGTTGGCACATTTAATTCTCTCTTAGCATTTGTATTTTCACATTTGTTGCTTTCACCGTTTGTACTACAGGTATGAAACCTGTATATGAAAATGTTAACTGTCTCATGTGCTAAATATTTGACCAAATAATGCCTTTTTAATAGGTCATTTGCTGTAGTCCTTGTATTGGATTTGTCCAAACCTAACGAACTCTGGACTACTATGGAGAAACTTCTGCAGGTCACCAGGAACCACGTGAACAAAATTTTAACCAAACTAGAAAAGACAAATCCCGAAGTAGCTACTGAAATTAAACAGAGGATGCGGAACAATCTGCAGAGGGATCATCCAGTAAGTTACTTCTAATATTTTCTCCAGATGTCACGGGCCTTTATACAGTTAAAGATAATGCTTTTGAAAATCTTAAACAACTCTTTTAGATTTTTATGCATGACTGAAAATCCATTTGATGTAGATGAACCTGTTCACTGGAAAATTATAGCAATTTAATAAAAATTCAATAAGAGCAGAAACAAGGAAAGAAGGTTTCTTATATCTTTTTGTTAGATATCTAATGTGATTGTTATGGCATGTTACACCAATCAAAAGAAATAGTTTTAGAGTAGCAGTTTGCTTTTTTCCCCCCTCATCTTTTTAAAATGAAGATGAAAACTAGAATGTACAAAAGTCATCTAGCAAAAGACTAGCTGAAGGTACAAATTTAAGCAAAGAATATAGTTATAACAGCCATCAACATGACTATATACTTTGCATTTATTTAAATGTCTATCACAAACTCAATGCCTTTTGATAATCTGACAACTAATTAAATTATAAAGTTTCAGAAATGTTAACATCAGTCCTTTAAACATAATTGCTAACTAAATCTCTCGAAAAGCTAAACTAGATTATGCGCAATAGAAATGAAAAGTCATTGTGCATTAAACCTCTGCAAATGTTGTGTGTATATAATGCATAAATAAGTATTCAACAATTCAAAGACTCGGCACATAAATCTAGTTACTGAAACTTCTGTAAAATGCTGCCATACAGCAAATGCTTAGATAGCTCAAAATTGAAAAGTAACTTTTCAAATTTTTGAGAAAGCAACACATGCACCACTCAGTGGATTTAGAGCATAGGCTTTATGGATTGGATTATGGGCTGTATTATGATTTCAGTTTTTACTTATAGAGAAGGTAATTCACAAAAAGAAAATGCCTACAAGCACTCTTGGCAATAAATCATGACCACAGTGTCAAGTTTACATATAGAGGCTTACATATCAGAAAACTGCAACCTCTTTTTCAGTAAGTAAAAAGAATAATGCCATTAGCTCTTAAGACGAGACGACTTGTACTTGCCCTATAGGGAACACAATTATACCTTCTAAACTAGAATTTCTATACAGCCTTCACTTGCAAGCAAAATGTTATGTTACTGCTCGGTTCCCTTTAAACTTTCCTCATCGTTCAAGAAAAAATTATGTCAATTTTGTGGGAGGAAATACTATCTTTATAGTCAAAGTAAATGACAGTTTACGCAAATTTTATTTGCCTTTTTATAGCTAAACATATTTTTATGATAAACGGGAACTGATGAGGTTCTTAGAGGTTTTTTTAAGGATTAGATATATTCCATTGGCCTGGATAAAGGATTACTGGCTATGATGATAAAGCATATCAATTGCAGACCTTGTTTAAAAAGGCTGGATGCACCTATAGGAGTCCATAGTAAAAAAAATAAATAATTCCATAGTCAAAAGATTAATAGGGTTCAGTATGCCAGTTTAAACGTTTCTGATGTTATCCCAAGTTAATTTTTTCTTAGTTAAGAAACTAAATGTAATTTTTAACATCCACTGTTAAGTTATGATAATTTTGCTCAAAGCCTTTGCCTTGACAGTGTATGAATGAAGCCATTATTTTGCCTCTCAAAGTAGAGGATTTTCAGTATGTGCACTCCTTCCTGTCTGTCTGACTGACTGTCATTTAACCCATATGTGAAATAACCAGTTTTCGAAGGGAACAGTTAGGTTAACCTCTGCTACAACACATCTCTTTTCCACTCTGCTGCAGCCAAAGCAGCTTGACTAATTGCATGAGCACATGAGGGGATTGTCTCATTTCATATGGACTACAGGAAAGCTTTCCAGATAACTTGAGAATTATTATAATCTACATATTAAAACTTTTATCAGAAGATAACTATTTAACTGTTAAATCTACATCCCTATAGCTGTTTTCATCCATTGGTATTGATTTGTATTTTCATGGTTGTTAGGTGACATTTCCTCTTGCTGCTGATATCAAACATTTGAAAATCACATTAAATAATTTTTAACAGTTTGGAAAATGTGATGTGGGGAAGACAAATAGGTAACACAAGCAAATCATCCAGCTTAATTTTCTTGAGCTTTTTTCTGCATTACTTTGGATATGATGCAAGGAGCGGGAATGTGTCAAAGAGCCAGTTCTACTAATCCAGTCTGGCAATTGTTCTGTGACTGTATGGGGGTTTTCCTCTCTTCCCTTCCCATTTAATGTTGGAGCTGGAGTATATAGTGTAAGAGCCCTTTTATGCCAGTAGGTGTTCTGACTGCTCAGAGGGATTACTTCCTGACCATTTATGAAGAAAATGAGAAAATTGTGGAATATGGTATGGCTATTGCGTTAAATCTATTCATCTAACATAAGGTTTTAAAAAAATAGACCTCATCTTCTGTGAATTAATTTTAACCGCTTTCAGTTGTCTTAACAGTTGCGATTTTCCACAGTTTGTTTACACTGCTTAACTGTCATATATCTCTTTAATAGGATTATGAGTTAGTTGACCCTTTTCCAATACCCTTGGTGATAATTGGAAGCAAGTATGATATTTTTCATGTAAGTAATACTTAATTTATTTTTTTAATAATTATAAGATTCCTGGTAAAGGTTCTATATACTAAAATCTTGGTAATAGAATAGTAATAATTTGAACGAAAGTACGTCCAGTCAGCTTTCTACCACAAAAAATCTTCCACCCAACAATATTATGAAAGGTGTACTGTCATTCCTTCACAACATACTCCCAAACTGATGATTTTTGTGCTGTACTTGTGAAGTGTTGAGATATAAGTTGCTGCAGACCAGAGAGGGAAGCAAGAAAACATGTTGATGGCTTCCTTTTATAATGAGAGAAATCCAACTCCAGGTGTGCATTCTGACAGCAGCTGTAAGTTTATGGCAGTGAAACAGGTCTCAGGTCAGCTGGCCAGATTTTTTGCTAGTTGTGGCAGCATGAACAGTATCATTTCAGTCTGCAACTTTTTTTTTTTTTTTTAAAGTATTACTTATGTTTTTAGAGACAAGTGGGTAATTGCATCATTTAGAGAGGAGAGGAAAGAAATGTCATAGTACTGCTGGATTCTCCCCCAGGACATTAAAAATCCAAACAAACGCATACTTAGTTTTCAAGCAGCACTTGATCATTAGAAACTAGAACAGTATGTTTAATCTTTAGCTGCAGCTGGCAGCCTGTGCTTCTCTGGATGACTACACAGTGCATAGATACTTGGCTGATTCTTTGAGTTACTTAATTCGTTATTAATAAGGTACTGTGCCTTCTTTCATACTGAGGCTTTATGCTGAGCCATGACCTCTTTAAAAATCTGTGACTCTCATGTAATAAGCACAGAATAATATATAAGCAATAATTCCATTGGAATCTATGGACAGACTCCTGCAGGCTTCACTGGGATGAGGTTTTCAGCCACTTTATCCAGGCAAGGCCATCATCTGTATGATCTTATATTAAAGAATCATTTATGAAAAGATATTTTTATGCACCTTTCACTTATTGCAGGTATTAGAATTTACCCAAAATATATTAGAATAAAATATTAGAATATACCCAAAGGTTTACTGCAAGTTAAATATCTTCATGAAAAGAAAAAACCCTTGTTCTTCTGGTAGGCAATACTTCTACTTCTAAAAATTTAAAACAAAGTGAAACAAGTTAATTGAAAATTGAATACATATTCCCAATTAAGAAACTTTTTCTGGACTAACATCTTCCCTGAATTAGGCTCCCACTATAAAAAAGAAACAAAGGGAAATTGTGACATTTCTTTTCAGAGTAGGCTGTTACTGATTCTATCTTAAGATATAATTATGCTGACAGCTGAAAGTCTCATATATATTGTCGCCTAAGTGCATTGCAGTTTATACTAAAAATGAAAAGTTCTAGCTGTAATATTTTGTTTTTTATTTCTTATGTATATGTTCCAATGTCAACTTTTTCAGGAGTTTGACTCTGAAATGAGGAAAATTATAAGCAAGACACTTCGATTTGTTTCACATTATTATGGAGCATCATTAGTGGTATGTATATTCACCTTCTAACTAATGATAGAGAAGATGAACAATATTTGTGTTACAAAACAATATTTTAAAAAATTGAAATGTAAAACTCCAAGAGAAAATGGGATTGAATTGGTTTTACACTTCATGAGCTAATCTGTCAAGCAGGTTACGGGTATTTGCAGGGGATGGATGGGTGGATGGATATACTTTGTGAACAAACAAACTACATAATTCCCAGTATCAGCAGAAACTAAATCCAGATTCCCATTGAAATGAGTGGGAGAAACTTTGTTTCCCACAGTAGGGATCTGACTTCTTTCTCAAAGCCACGAATCTGTTAGGTTACAAAAGCCCTTAGACAGGAATAAGGATGTTGTTTGAGAAGATATTCTGGGAGCTGCTTTCTGATAAATCTGTACTTGTTCTGCCACTATCAAGCTGCTTTTATGATGTGTGAACCATTGTGAACCATTTTAGTTATTCATTACATTTCTAAATGTTGATGGTATTCTGGATAATTTTTAATGTATTTTAAAATCTTAATAACTCATGAGTCTTGGGAAAAAAAAATTGTCTCTTAAAGGGCATGCTTCAGAAGTTGTGAATCAATATTTTAAAATTTATTCTTTAACCTTTATTTTTGCTATTTTTCATCTAATCTTTCTTGATCTATATATTCAGTGACAAATACATTCACGTTTTGGAAAGGGAGGGTGAGATTTTTATTCTAGTAAATTCAGTGAACATATACCAAATTTACTGAGGTCAGGAATTAGCCAGGCTCTATCTGAAATCCTCTATGTAGATGACATAATGTAATAATTCTATGATGGAAGATCAAAACATATTTTTTGTTTTCTGATTCATTTAGTTTACCAGTAAATCTGAGGCTCTCCTCCTGAAAGCCCGTGCTCTTATTAATCACCTGGCATTTGGCTACGATAAAAGGTAACATAATTACTATTAAATGTCTTGCCTAGAATCTAAAAGTACTTAATAAAAAATATTTTAATTACCAAAACTTTTTTTTTTCCTTAAATATGATCTCTGAAAGATTCTTTTAATGGAATTTTACTCCTGTGTCTCAGCTGCCTATCTCTGCACAAGTGATAACTCCTTGTTTTTGATGCCAAAACTGATGGATTAGAAACATGGTCACCACTAGAATTGAGTATATTTTTATTTACCTGTATTTGTACGCAAAGCCCAGGAAGAGTCTAATCTTGGCTAGAATAATGTCATTTTTCGTTGATTGCTAAATGCTCATTTGATACATTTTCTTTTTTTTGTTTAGCAAGTCTGTATCAGTGGATCACAGCAAACCTCTGTTTATACCAGCAGGCCTGGATTCGCTCAGCCAAATAGGTTAGGACATTTCCTGTTCATCGTGTTTGTTGCTTAATTGTTTTTGAAAAAGAAAAAAAATTTAAGCAAATCAAATATAAAGTGAAATTACAGCACATCAGCATCAGTTTTAACGGATTATTGAATGAAATGGCTTAGAAAGTTTAGAATTACGATTCAGTATTTATATTATTGAGAATTACTTGTGCAGTTTTTGTTAGGTAGTGCATCAAGTATCGTGTCTTCTTCAAATAGTAAAGTACCAACAAGTTTAGATCTAAAAGAAAAAATAATATACAATACCACTCAGCCCGTTTCATGGTAGGAGATCAGTGTTCTTTGAAACTTGTTGCAGCTTACCTGTAGAAGGTAAAACATTAAATTAGATGGATCATTATCCGAAATTATTTGATAATTTATGTTGTCATGACAACATACTAGTATTACTTTGTGCTGTGCTGTAATCCTTAGGACCACCACCTGCCTCTGATAGTGACATTGGAAAGATGCATGCAAACACACCGTTGGAACTGTGGAAGAAAGTATTTGAGAAAACATTTCCTCCCAAGGTAGGTATTGACACATCTGCTGCACAGCTTCTTTTCCCACAGAACAGTGGTAATATCACTACTAATTTTTGTCTTTCAAGTCCAGTGACAGGAATTTCAGTCTCACTCAGCAGTCCTGTGTCTTCCAACCTCTTTAAATCATACGTTTTTAAAAGATACTGATTTGTACGTAGCAGTGCTTTGGTTATTAGCTTCTGCATCTTCAGTCATCTTCCTACATTTAGTAATAATGAAAGTACTGATGTAGCCCTCTGTTTTTTCCAAAGTTATACCATTGCCTTTCATTATATTGAGAGACAAGCTGTACTCAACCCATTTGGAATTTTATAAGGTGACATATCCCCGAATGCCTAAACCAAATGACAGTGATGTTCCAAGAGGAGAGCCCTTCGTGGCTGCAGCAAGCTGTTGATCCTTGTTCTCCTAGGGCATGAGGTTTTAAATAAGGCGAGTGTGTTCCTTGCCAAAAAATCTGTCATTTTGCTATAGGAAGTGTTTGGATTTGCAAGGTAATTAGAATCCCTTGATCCCTTGGTACTTGATAAATTTTGTACATATCTCAGAAGTTTCTGGTCCCGAGAGTCAACCCCCCCAAATACTTCTTTCAATAGAAGTAATTGCTGCTGTTAGGAAATCAAAATTCTTTTCTATTTGATCTGAGCAAACACAAGCTGCTGCTTTCCCCTTATGTACTGGACTGTATCACGGTTCTTTATCTCTGTTCATTCCTTGCCCTACGGCGTACCTGGGCAGGCAAGGAAGTCAGTCAAGGCTATGAAACTGTGCCTTAAATTATGGTGCACAAACCTAGAGTCTGTGGATCTCCATTCTTAGAGAGAAGGAGTCTGAATTCACCCTTTCACCGATACATATCAAAGCCTACAAACTATTTCAGGTGGCTTGTGACCAGAATAAATTATCACTGAGATGCTGCTCTCAGTACAGTATGCCCCAACATGATAAAGTCTAAACTTTAGTTTTCAGAAACTTTTTTTCATGTTTTTTTTCCATGTTATTTTTGCTCGTAGCCTTTTAAAACACAATAAACAAACATTCCCTCCTCCACTCCCCACCCAATAACTCCCGAACTCCCCCTGAAACAGCTGGAGAAATGACTACATTTCTCATCTTGCAAGATCCAGCGGTGTTCTAAAATACCAGTCTAATTAAAGAAGATTTGCCAAGTAGATTTCCAGTCTTCTGTTTTGTTTCCAAAATATGCTTTAAACTTTAAAGCTGTTTTTATGCATTGTGAATTTTTTTTCCACTGCCTCATCTAATAACACTGATTTATTGTATTCCATCATTTACATAATTGCATTCTTTCTATTTTCTGCTTTCCATTTTTTATGAGTAAGGAGAAATATGCGGGACAACATTTAAAAATAGATTCTTTATTTGATATTGTTTCTTTGTATGAATATATTTGCTTCTTTGGAATTAAACTTATAGTTCCCTCAAGGTTAGTAAATGACATTTCAGGTATTTGGCAAAAAGATAGTAAGCAATTTCTCAGCTATTGAAGTAATGCTTCTGGTAATCGGAACTGATTTCTAGCCTTGAGTATGAAATGCTCTAGCAAGAACAACCTTAACTATGCCCAAATGTCATGGGCCACAAAGGCTATTTTTATTTTGAGGAGAGGATAATAAACTACCAAATAAGAATATTTTCTTTTCATTTAAGATCTAACTGCACTATCACTTTCTCATCATTTTACCAGTCTAAGGTGTTTTTTTATCTAATCTGTGTCCTATAGCACAAAATTGTTCCTTAAATGCAGGATTTTAATATTTGTTTTTATAATATTTGCTTGTATTAAAAGCAAATGCTTACATTAGATCTACAGCATGGCATTTTCTTGTTAAAAGAACAGAAGATAAATTTCATCATTTGGGGTTTTGTCCTGTCTTCTTGTAGAGTTTTTGTGATTTACACGATACCAAGGACCCTGCACAGGATTTACAATACGCTGAGTACGAAGTCGATGTCATGAGAGCTCAGAAAAACCAGGTGTGTTGTTCTTCTCCAATTGCTGTTCACAGTCAGGTGTTCCAGAACCACCAGCATTGCTGAATTAATTGTAGAATATACCCATAGTCCCCTTTTTGCCTTTAAATAACTTAAACTTTATTTTTCAGCTCAGTAGTTGGTTGATTGTTTTGGGGTTTTTTTGTTTTGTTTTTTTTTTTTTCCCATTGCTAGACACTAAGCTGGTAGAGCATTGTTAGATCTCAAAGTTTTGGCTCTCTAGTTTTTTTAGAAAAGAATAATTTTCTCTCTAGCTCTCTCCTAGAATTGTTTCACTAAAATAATACTTAAGCAAAGCTGTGGAGCTTTCTTGGCAGTAATTTCTTCATTTCTGCACCCTCTACTCTCATTTGGGTGTTGACTAGCAGAAAGCTTAGGAAGCAGCATCAAGGCTTGGGGTGGGGGCGTTCACTTTTTTTTGTCTTCCTCATTCAAAACTTCTTATTTGAACTGGAAGGGTACTGAGATGGTAACATTTCTGACTCGAGTGTGCAGGCTCTGTATGTTTTATCTTAAAGAGACCAAACAGAATTATTCCACATAGTGATATTTGGCTTAACCCCTGAATTCCAGGAAAGAGCCTTAGTGGGGAAAGGGTCTCTTATTTTTTTGTATTAATTTTGAAGTGTTTCTGCACTTCCCTACACTTGTGGTGAATTAATTTTACAGAAAAATTCTGTGGCAAACGAGACAAAGGTTAGAACATTGCCTTATAGATAGCAGTGTATAACGTCACGTGAGTAGAAATACTGTATATAGTCTTCATCAATATCGTAGGCACGGGTCTGTTAAAATCGATCCAAGATTATAGTGTATTTTTCTTTGTTTGGAAGAGGTATATCACATACTTATTCTGGAAACTCTTTCATATAGAGTCTGTTGTTTCACATGTGGAAAATTCTTTGCTAGAATGACTGAGAAACATTCTGCTCTATTCTCACAGCTTATATGTGGGCTATTTGTACACCATTTAACTTCCTTGTGGACCAAGTTACTGTAGTTAAAAGAGGTTTTTCTAACAGTGCTTTAAGATGATGGATTGTACCAATCCCATGCTTTTACAGCCACCCACTCTTAAGATGAAAGGCAGTTTTATTGAATTGCACTGTAGTTAATCTCAACTAACCCTAAAATACCATGGCAAATTTCATCTTTTTGCGTGCTTGTAAAAGAAAGCCAAAGGATTAGATTATTAATACTATCGCGTTTTTGTAGACTTTAGTTAGATTGCATAAAGCAGGAAACCTGTAGTTACCCGATCCAAAGAAACACGTTAATAACGTAAAAGAATAAAGCAATTTCAAGAATCCCCTGCAGTCTTTGAACTTGCACATTACCTGTAATATCCTGTTAATGTAGGCATCAGTTCTGAATTGCTGTTACATCAAGAACAGTCTTAGAAATCATTAAAATTTGTAAAGCACGTTGCTTTTGGAATTTATAATGTAATCTCACACTCAGTGTATCTATATATCTCAAAGTAACTAGATGGTGTACTAGGTTTGTTATTTTTAGATAATACTTATGTCTTGCAAAAGAAAAAACGGTATGCATTGATTATATCATGCTTAAATCATACAAGAAATTATTAATTTTCTGTTTTTAAACAAAAAAGACAAGCTTTTAGAATCTTAATCTGTTCAAGGGCATTGCAAACCAGCGTAGCTTCTTTTAGTTGGACTACTACAAGTAATTTAAGCATTAAAGAGAAAATTACTTTTGTTATCTGCAGCTATTTCCTAAACTTCTCTATCGTGAAGTTCAATTATTACAAGATTATTTGCACATTATCAAAATGTTTTATACTCCAAGAATTTAATTCAATTTGAAATGCACCAAGATAGCATATACATCTAAAATAAAAGAACTCTGTAGTTGCAGTGATTCTTGAAGTGTCTTTGGATTTCCCGGTTACATGGAAAGTGGCACAAAAATCCTATTTTTAATAAATGCATCGTAAGTCTGATATTCTTTATGGAGTCTCATGGTATCTATTGTGTAGGAGGAACAGTATATTAAGATGTTTAATATGCAACATGTTGCTATTGAAATCATGCGACATAAGGCAATGTGAAAGTTTTGTATGATGACAGTGTATATTTTAATATCATTTAAGTGCACGTTATCATTTTTCTCGGTTACTTTCGGTTAATTATGTCACTTTGGACTCTAGGTGATAACCAGTTTGGTTGTTTATCTTAAAGATAAGCTTTAAAGGAAAAATAAACACAAAACGCAGCAACCGAAACAAAATATAGCCCCTGTCAGTGACTCTGATAGAAGAACGAGCATACCTGACTGACTTAGTCTTGGTCAGACTGCTTAACAATACTGCAATAGATTTATAGATAACTGGGGCAATACAAAGTTTAATTAAATCAATTCCAACTTTGCAACCTTGGTTGAAGGGTTTGTCTGCAGCTACAGTTTGTACATTCTAGCAGAGTAAAAAGTTAAATTCTCGAGTATAAAATTAGAAAACAGTTTAAAAAAAAAAAGTACAGAAACAAGAAAGTACCTGGCTCCCTCTCATGTACTAGCTGCCAGCTGGTATTTATCTGATAGGCTTTTTTGGCTATAGAAGTTAAAAGACTCCAGCTCATCAGCACCCTGTCACAAGAGAATTTTTGTTTTAGACCAGATTATTTTGCTTCCTTAATATTTTCAGAGTTAACTATGAGACCCACCCGCTTTATTTCTAGACCTTTTTGCTCTATAAAACTGTTGGAAGCTATCTTTTCCTCACTGTGCCTTTGTTCAAGATAGATAGAGCACATCTCTCTTTTTCAACTGTGTCCTTTCAGAATTCTTTTCCTAGTTCTTACCCTAGAGACATACAACGAGCAGGTTTAGACCAAATAGTGCTGCTGCAATTGTTTACTGCTCTTTCATTCTCTGGAGTTACGCTCTGAGAGAGAGACAATACAGCACCTGGGACCTTTTTGGAATTCACATTTTTAATGTATTTCTTGACTAGCTGGTTCTCTCTGGGAATGACTGGAATTTTGTGCTCTTTGCAGGGCTTTCAAGAGTCAAGAAAAACATTCATTTTGCATATTTCTTAGGCCTTAAACCTGAACATACGTTACAATTGTTCATACAGCCCACATAAAACATAAACAAGATGGCAAACTTGTCATCTATTTCCCTTCATTCTCTGCCAGCTTTTTGGCTTTTGATGGTTTTAGGTCACCTTAATTTCACTTTAAGTACACCCATAACTTGAATGAGAGAGATTTTTTTAAAATAATATTGTTGATTAGCGCTGCACATATACTATCTGTGTCTGTAAGCACCTAGGATTGCATGAAAGACTTGTTCCTTAGTTCCATCTAAATGTTTGTGGCAGTGAGATGGCACATGCAGGTGTTCTCTACCACAGAGATATCTCTCTACCGCTCTGTCTTTTTGAAGGTTTTGGTTTGTTTCAAGTCTCAGCTATCCTGTTACACCTTCTATTGCTAATGCTCAAAACAGGTGATTGGACCTTTTTCATCTGGACGTTTGACTGCAGCTTCATGCGTAGAAGCAAATGATAAAACTAACCTTGAGCTTGAAGAATTGGATAGCCTCCCAGCTGGGTACTTAAGAAGTCAGTGTCACGCAATGCCAAAGTTCACACTGACTGGTCCTTGTTACACAAAGGTACTACTTTAGGGATTGGTGCCAGTTTTAGGTGAAGCCTAATGCCATAAAGCATACTCAAACAAACAAAAAAAAAAGCTAGATGCCTGGTGCTGTTAGGCATCAGCTAACAAGAAGTAATGGAAGCAGATCTCAATGAACAGGGCTGTAACTGTTAAGACTTCAGCAAGTTTTAAACAGAAGAAGGGGAGGTTCTATAACATCTCGCAAGGAAGCTTAGCTCTGTTTCCCCTAAAATAGGACTGAGCTAATTAACCGTGTCATTCACAACTGAAAGTCATCTTGGTGTCAGATCTGCAGCTGGGACTGTGGTGGCCAACAGAATGAGAGCTATATTTTTTCAGCATACTTCTCTGATGTGACCGTATTGCAGAAATTCAGGAGACAATTTCAGTCTCATTCAACAAACCAGAAGATTGTATATTGTGTGATGAACCTCCTTGGTCAGACCACTGTTACTGGGCAGAGAAGAATGACGGGCACCTTACCGTGGGTAACAGAGCACCAGCATCCGTTGTTTTCTTCAGAGGAGGAGCAGTGCTAGTCTTCATATTGTGGAGGAAATAGTTATTTAGGATGTTTACTCAGCTGCCAAGAATAAGCTTTCTCATTTTCACATGAAAGCATGGCCAAAGGGGTACAAAAGGTATTTTTTTTTTAAACCAACTTAAAGACCATTATTAGGGCACTGTTATTAAATTTCCTACTGAAGTTTGGTGCTTCAGATTTTTAATCCCTATTTCAGAGTACATGGCTATTTTCACCATGGTCCAGATTGAGGGCACTTTCAGTAAGAAACTTAATGAAAAAGAAAGTTAAAGTCTTGTCAGTCCCTCAGAACTGAGGAAATGCAACAATTAAGGCTTTTCTTACAATCTTAATTTTTCCTCCTTGTTTGTAGGCATTATAGCATTGTCTTTAATTACATGATCATGTACTATTTTGCTGATGTCTCAATTCAATTGTTCAGTATTTCTTTTCATCATCCTTATTCTTTGTGTACCTTATTTCTCAACCTGCCATTCAGACACTTCAATGAACACAAAAGTATTAATTTTTTTTCCTCTGAGAATGTGTGGTAATGTTATCTTATCTGAGTGCCTCACAAACATCAGTTAAGTCTTTCTTCCCAGTCCCTTTATGAGATTAGGTGTGATCTTCCCCATTTGACAGATGAAGATTTTATAGAAACACAGAAGTACAGAAGCATTAAGGTTAAAAATTCTTTTAAAAAAATCCACTTTATGCTAGTGTTGAGACATCTAGGACAAGCTTCTAGGACTAATAAAGCTTAAAGCACTCAGAGCACATTGAAAGCATGTTTAAATTGCAATTGTTAATTCTTTGTAAAGCTGATCTGTGCCCCCTACACTTGGTAGCCAGAAAACGAAGCATAATGCTAGCGTAAGTATTTTGGCATACTTTGAGATATATTCTTTCATAGGATCTTCTTTCAGTTTGGAGAGAGGATCTCTTAGCTGATTGCATAGTTACAGTATATTCCAGAATTCTGCTTGTATTTGCAGTATAGGACATCACGAGCAGGAAGGTGCCCTTTTTCAGAAGGGTCTCTGGAGCGATCTTTAAGTTGTATTTGCAACATCTTTTTCCATTACATTTCTGACTTATGGGGATCTATTTTACTTTCTATTTTACATGAAAACTAAGAAGGTGTACTTTCCTGACAGCATTTTTCCTCCTGAATCACTGAATTTGTTAAAGATTATTTATTTGTAAATATCCTCCCATTCAGTCCCTGGTTGTGTTGGGTTTTTTTCTTTCATTTCTCATTGTTTAAACATTAGTCCTACCTAGATATGTCTCTGAAATAAATATTTATCGTTTTATACTTCTACACGTAGTGGAATAGCTATCCAGTTTTAATATATGCTGTGTTTTTGATACTTAGCATTTCTGTATTGTTTGTAATTGCCTTCTACCTAGCTAAAATTACAGCAAAATAAATTCTGCTAAATTATCTGCCTCTTTCTTGAAAGAGTTTAGCCAGATGATCAATCTGTAAGGCTAATTATTTAGGCAACACCTGTAGACGTGACCCCCAGGCAGCATTGTCTTTATGCGTAAAACTTCATTGTCTAATTTTACCCCTTCCTGTAACCTTTGAGAAAGTTGTTAGAATTGAAGTTATTTACTTAGCATAAATCAGGTTACGTGCGTCTTAAAATATCACAGTATTCTTTCTATTCTTAACTGTTGGCAAGTTTCCAACAGTTCAGTATGTTCCAAGATCATAATTACTTTGTATTAATAATGAGGGAGTGAAAATACTGAGTAAAGACTGGCTTAGAGAAAGAACAGTTCAGTAGTACTACAGTTGTATTTAATAATGCAACTTAACTAGATTTAGACTAGACTCGGTATGTTCTGTGTCACTCATGAGTTATTTAACTGTAAAACTAGACTCCTGCAAGCAACATGAAGAATATGCACTAATTAAAAATCCTCTTACTGCTCGTAAATCTGTGGTGCTTCCTGAAAATTTTGCACTGCTGACAAAGCTGCTGAACTGACTTTCCTGAGAGAGACACAATTCCATTTATTATTTCCATGCAAGTTTTAGATGATGATTTCTTTGTTGCTCTGCCCTTTGTTTTCTTCTTCCTCCCTCTGTGATCTGGATTGATAATTAATACTTCTGTTAAATTCACCGGGTGTGAATTTTATTATACCTACAGTGAAACCTCCCTTACTGTGTTAAGTCCATTCTATTAAAATCAGAATAGCAATCATATAAAACACATGCCTGCTTTTGAGGCTCTTTGCTACATTTACACTAATCACTGGCTTATATCCACCTCTTTTCCTGATCTAAGTAAGATACGCTGACTTTTTTTTACAAGCCAGTGCATGGTTACATCTAGCAGTACCTCATTAGATTATCCTCTTCCTGCAAATACATTGAAAGCCACTTTATTCTTGAACAAAAAGCAATCATAGTGCTTTCTAAATTAATTTTTGCTGAAAAATCTTCAGAAATAATTCCTGACAGTACGCACCACTACATAAAATTCAGGAGATGAAATTATTGTTTGATAATGTTGCTAGAACTTTTTATTATAGGCTTCAAAATTCCCAGCAGCACATTTGACTGAAATGAGGTCATTTGTCTACCATGCTAGTACTCAGCTGATGTCAAGTATAGCATAACGTAGATTGCCTCATCTTTCATACCTAATTTGCTTTCTTTATAACTCCATGATTTGAGCCTCTGCTTTTAATAATCTAATTACTATCTAGAAGATGCATATTTTTAATTACCACATTGGGTTTGCATTTTATTTTTACACACAGACGCTAACTTTTCAATCCACTAAACAGTACAACAGAATATTTTAAACTACTAATTGAAAAACTAAACAAAAGTAAAGGCAGGGCATCATTGTCATTAGTAATACACTTCCTGAAAAACTTCAAGCAATGATGAATAATATTTCTGCAAATATCCAGTACCGTAGATTGAATAGATATGGTATGTCCGTTTCTTTACACCCATTGCATTCCCCTAACATATGTATCTGCTTACTGCTTCCTGGACAAGCCTGTGTTCTGCAAGGGTTTCTAAGGTCCTCTGTTAGCTCTCTCAGGTTATCACCACTGGCGATGTATAAACTTACAGAAGTTCAATTCAGTCCTGTGCTTAAAAAAAAAAAAAAAAAAAAAAAAAAAAAAAAAAAGGAGAGAAAGCAGGCTTTGTTATTCTAGTTTCTTTTCTGTAATCTTAAGGAATTATCAATCCGTTTTGCATCTTGAAAGGGCCGGACTTCATGTGTGTGAAACAGTAATTTCTGTTCGGTAATTCTACTTTCCATTTTTAAAGCACAGGTAGCGTTACATTTCTGTATGTTCATAGGGAGCCTGGTTTCTCAAACTGAATGTCTAAGACACCACCCAAAATTTCTTCTACCCTAGAGAGCAAGTATCTAGGCTTAAATAAATAAATTCTAGCTCCTTAGGTGAGAACAAATGTGGCAAATAATATAATTTTGTTAAAAAACATGTAGTACATTTTTTTCTACAGTGAAAAATGTTTGTACATGCTTCAAATGTTTAGGTGGCCAATGTTTGAATGGTATCACTTTTAATAATGAGGAGATTAGATTAATATGTCTGTCTGTTTCTGTTTCAGGAACTTGAACAATACAAAAGAAATGCCTCTAAATCCTGGAAAGAAATGGATTTTGACTGATTGATGAAATGCTATAGGTGTCTTCAGGTTAACACAAAATTATTTAATCATTTTAACATGGTACTAGCAATTTAATCTGATGCAGTTGAAGATATACAATATCAAACTACAAAATTAATATTTATTAAGCATTCCTGTTACTATTTTTAATAAAAATGGCTGTTTATTCATTCAATCCAAATTTCAGTGTATCTTGGTACTGACACAGAGTTTTAAGAAGTGGGGAGAAAGGAGTTCTAGATTATTCAGAGATGGGTCTGACTGCGAAGACTGGCATTAGTCAGTTCTACCTATAAGTTATAACACATTATTTCATTAATTTTTGAATGCTTCTGTCCTAAACATGTATTTATTTCCCACCCAAAACATGAAACTGCATAGTAAATTATGCTAGGCATCTTTTCCTAGTTCCTTCCATGTATAATTCAAGAGCAAAGCTTAAGAATATATTTGCATCATTGTTCGATGTATTTGAATAGGATAGTTCCACAAAAACTGGCAGAATAAAGTGGAATTAAAACCAGGTTTGACGTGATCTAAAATTCAGAAGTTTTCTTTATCTCTGTTTCAGTATCATACAGATTAACACAGGAATTATTTCTTGCAATGTATAATGTTGTAATAACTTTGCACACGATTCAGAAGGCAACATTTCTGTCAAATATGCAAATGCTAGGAAGTCAGTCTAGGCAATTTGTCAGATATTTGGTTAGTGGTGGAAGTATCATTGATTCACGTACAGCCTAAGCTGGTGAAATGCTACCGTAAACCAGATACAGCTTTTTGTCCATGGGCATCCTCGCTGTTACCAGATGGCCTGAGTGTTTTGAGAATACGCAAGAGAAGATCTAGATTAAAGCCAGAGGTATCTCTTGAGAGCTAAGACTTGTTGTTAGAGAATAAATGGCTGAACAGTCACTTGGCAGATGAGATCGTAAGAACGTTCCCTGACAAACAACCCTACGTGCGCATAAAAATGGGAAAAACAAACTAATGTGGTATCTTTCCAGCTCTTTAAAGTTATATGCTATTTTTTAACATATTTGTTCATCACATATTTTTCTGATATAACATTTGTATCTTAGAATATTATACATAAAGATATTAGAAAAAAATCTGGCCTTACACTGAAGTGGAGAACTTGCATTAACTGGAGGATTTGACATTTTATTAACAACAAAAAAATTGTTCTGGTAATTCACAAACTGTTTCCAAAACAATAATGAAACAACTCAATAATGAAAAGAAGGAATGGATATAAATAACATAATTGTCTTCTGTGATTTACCGTCGTTTACAAGACAAAAAGATGTTAGGTAATTTTTATATTGCTTAAAGATCCTGTACTCGTTGGTTGTAAAGTATGCATAAGATTAAAATGGAGTGATTTCTTGATTTTGTCTTTATTTACACATAATTGATATGTTGTGTTTCTACAAATCCCAAAAATGGTATCAAAAGAAAGCATAGGAGTTAAAAATACGAAATTTACTAGCTGTTATACCTCTCTGCTTATTGGTTACAGTTAAAAAACAAAACAGTGTGAAAAAGATTATGGCACCATTGATACATTGTTAAAAATTGACAGCAACAGCTGACTAAATTAAATTCAAGAAGTCTTTTAAAACATGTAGTACTGTTGATTGTGGCTGACTTGGGAGCGGGGTGCGAATACCAATAGCAGGAAGATGTTCACACTCGTAAGAGAACATTGTTTTTCAAGATGCAAAACACCCAGTTGGAAACAAACATGGGAAGGTGAACGTGTTTCTATACCTATAATCACTTCAATTCTATCTAAAATCCATCAATTTAAGCCTTCAACCATAATCCAGTTAGAAGTGTATTATTAGACATTGTTAATACGGCTACTTTTTTATTGCCTGCCAATAATTCTCTCTCTTATTTTGAAGCTCAGAATTGCTATAATGGCAAGTCCTGGTAGAAAAGCATAGAGTATTAAGAAATCGATTGTGAACCGGGACAATGCACCAGGGAAGTTTTTTTCAATGAACTGAACGCCATGAGAGAAAACACACGCAGCATTACTGGCAGTGGAACTGTTGGCTCCACCTGTCAAAAGAAAAAGTTCATTTCTTTAGTAGGTGAATCACTGAAATTAAAATTCAGGCTTCAGTATCTAGCTCGTACATTTAATATACCTAGCCTTCACATTATTTTAAGGATGAACAATACCCACAGCAGTATTTCCCATCATTTTGGAATAAGAACAGACAAGCCATATGTTTCTGCAGTTAATCTATGCCATATTTCTTTAAGAGAAGACTAAAGGGTCACTAGGAGCTTTCCGTGTTGTTCATGCCACACAAAAGATTTATGTCTTTTCAGACACAGTATCTGGAGGGGCCTCAGGAAGCAAGCTGCCCAATATGGTAGACTTACAGTATTTGTTGAGTGCTTCCAAAATTCAAGAAATGGAGACTGTCTGAAGGGCACATTAAAAATCAGCTGGTTTTGCTTACTACCAAAGTCACGGATTTGTTGTAATAAAGAAAGACAGGAGAGATGAATGGATAAAGAATATATATAGCCCTGGAGAAGAGCACAGACACCTGGCTACAAAGCCCAAATTATCTTAGTGTGAGTCCAAAGCTGGGAGTTTCACCCCCATCGATGTATGTCAGCTTCTAACCCTGCCAGCCTGACTGATGCTCATGTTTTGCCAGTTAGCTGGCTCCACAGCCTGACAGATCCAAGCTGCTCAGTACGTGCCATGGTAACATACTGGAACTGAAGCCTGACTTCCAATGAGAGGGAACATCTGGTCAGGTGTTACCTGTCAGTGCTCCCTGCACTGACGTTTGATCTCACGTTGTGCAATTCTATTGATCTTCTGTTTGTGTAATACTGCTCTGATAAGCAAATCACAGGCTGCAAGGTTTACTTTCCAAAATGCCCCCAAAGGGAGGGATAAAAGAACAGATGAAGAAGAGAAAGATTAAAAAAAATGAAAGAAAGAGAAATGATTGAAAAAAAAAAAAGTCAAACTTTTGTCTAGCTTCCTGATGTGGTGTTAGAAGTCTTTACTAATGAATAAGCTTTTTTTAAACAACTCACAAGTTATCTTTAACTTATCAAGATACTTTTATTGTACGTAGAAGGAAAATAAGAATCAACATATTAAAATTATTTAGAATGGACTTAAAGGCCTTTTTTTTTCCCTTTTTTGGAACACTTACCACATGTGAAGTTTAAGCCATAAAATTCATTGACTATAAGAACCTCACTGCTGTATTTTTGAAAGGTAAGATAACTGAGAATTTTAAAAGGTGTCGGCATTTCTTCGATGGTCCTTAAAGAAACAGAGAAGTGAAATTGGCTTTTGCTACAATTCCGAGGGCTGGTTCTAGCCCAAATTAAAACAAGCTCTCATCTTTAGTCGCAGCCTGTTACAGTTCTTGGCTGTACCTGTAGGGTTTTCAAATACAAAGTCCATTTTAGTGCTAAATGAGGAGACACCCATGAAGGCTGTCTCTGACTTTGGTACAGTGTCATAAACATTCAGCGGTGACTTGTTTATGGACAGTCACAAATAATTCTATGAAGTTGTTTGCTCTTCACGTTGCAGTGATAAACTGAACATGACAAGACCCAATACAAACCTTAGTTGCAAAAATGTGTTGCTTCCAAAGTAAGAACACCCCTCCCCCGCCCCACTCCATCTTCAAAACCAAAAAAGACTGAATATCAATTCGCCGTAAAAATAACAACAACACAAAAATGAAGCAAAGAATAATGAGAAGAGAAACAGAGTATGAATATTTTCAAATAACATTATTCAACAAGACTGGGCAATTTCTGCACCTAAAATACTGCAAGACTTCATAATGAAACGAACAGAAAAAACAGCAACCCAAGTCTCAATACTATTTTTAATATCTTTAATTGCCTGAAACGTGTAATCAAAGAGATTCACAATATTAATTAGCAATGTCTCTACTGTAAAATAAGATTAGAAACCACTCTAATACTTTTAAAAAGTTATCATGAAGGCATTAGACTATGGTAGCGGTAATAATTGTCTTGTGACTATAAGCACACATTTTCCTGAGATTAGGCAGGGACCAAATTTATTAGATATGAACTCAGTTTTATTTGATAAGCAAGTATTAGCTGAGATCTACTTTGAAGAAACAAAGCATCATCAGCTTTGTGAAGACTCATGCTTTTCTTGAGGACAATTCAATGTCATCTTTTGTTAGGCGTACTTCATTTTCATTGGAAAGATCTCAGTTGAGCATATCCTACTTGCTCAACATCTCAAGAAAACTTTTTTGACAATAATTTATGATGATATGTTTCTCAAAAACCAGTAATTTCAGTATTGACAAATACAAGAAGAAAACTGTTCAAAGTTCATGCAGTTACAATGCAAAAACATTTTTTGCACAGTAACAGAGCAAGTGGATCATAATTTTTCCTCATCTTTACTACATGACTTTTTTTCTTTATTATTTTTATGTAGTTCAGTCTGCACAGGCAGAAAAAGGTGTCTGAAAAGTTTACTGGCTAAACCAGAGAATAACACTAATAAGATAGTTGAGAACAACTTTTATTTAAACCCTCATTCCCAGTGCTTAGTTTCTGATAAGTTCCAGATGTTACTAAAAGTTATAGGATTTTATTTTCGTAGGCTCCTTTAATGAGGACAGCATTTCACATCATAATGTTGGCATAAGAAAAACAATTCAGCTGAGCTGATAGGTATTAATTTTTCTTCAATTTATTTGCAAAAAGTGAAAAAAAAAGTTAAGATAGTTGTTGATATCTAAAGTTATTAAGCGTCTGTGTTTTGTCTTTACTACAAGGTCTAACGTGATTAGGTATTTCTACCTCTGAAGGCTAACAGCTGCACTTTCTTTGCATTGCTACCTGTGAATTATTGTGCTTTTGCAATACAGGCTCTTCGTGACTCTTCTACAGGCAGATTATTTTAACATTAAAACCATAATAAAATAATTTCCTACCTTACTAGTCCAGTTCCCACTATCACACCTGCGGAATTAAGTAGCACCACTCCACTTTGGACTATATTTGGGTTTTGAACCACGCCAAGTATAACAAGTGTTAGTAGTTCACCAATTATATGAGATGCTAAGACAACAGCAAAGAAAATCCCAAATCTGGAAGCATCAGGATACAGCCCTACGGTCCTGTATAAAAATGAGCAAAAGAGTATTTAAAAAAACAGCGGTTCGGTACTAAACTTGGAACATAGCTTTAATTTTGTTTTGATTTATTTTTTGCAATTACAGCTCATTAAGTGAACAGTTTATGTCTTAACCCTTAGTATGTTGTTTGGAGCCTTAAAGGACAATCAATATCGTGAGGTAAGTGCAGATATATTAGGTTTTCTCCATCCAGATTAAAGAGAGTTATGCAAAGATGTAATTGTACTAGAAATCCATGTTCTTTCAAGATAACCACCATGGCTTTTAGAATCCCTCAAACTAACATCCTCCTCCTCTGAGATTCTATGCAGTGGGAGTTATTTACGTAAGTCACATATTTAAAGAACGTCTTTATGCAGATAATTAACAGCTGGAATTTTGCACTTCTGATACTGTGCATGCAAATGTAAAAATGAATATACTCAATTAAATCGAAGGCTAATTGAATTCACCACCCATGTAATTCATCCAAATGCAATTTCCTCTATACTCCTGCACTCTTTAATACAACACGCTGTTTCCAGTTTTTCCTGAGCTCACCTAAGGATCAAAGTCGTTCCCCCCAACCTGTACCAAACATTAAAAAGTTAAGAAAGGCCAGCAATTGCTTGGCAAACTTAATTCAGCCCTGTAGTGTATACGACAGATGACAAAAAATTTTATTTCATGGTGACATACTCCTTTTTCCAAAATACTTTTTACCAAAATTGTCTCACGCTAGGTACAGACTGCATGCTTTGCTGAGCTAACAAGCAGCTATTCAACATTTTATTTCCTTTTTCATTGATCAATGCAAGGCCCTATGTCTTTTTTTTACTCCACCATGTTTGAATATGGTCTTAAAATAGAAGTATTAATTTTCTTTCAGGTTTCCTGTAGCATTATTGCATATAATACCAAAAGAATATCTATTATAAACAGAGGGCTGAACATTGACTCTTCAAGTATTAAACATTCAACAAGCTAGCAGGTATCTAACAACTGTTAATCACAGATTGGTGCAGAAGGAACAGCTCTCTGAAGTCCTAGCATAAAAATATCACCTTCTCTGAGGTGCCCTAATACTTTACAGAGAGCTATGTAGATACAAACTACTACGGCTGTAGTAAATCTGGGGTAGGAATAGAAAGAGAAGAAAAAGAGAAGGGGAAAAAAAACAACTCAGAAGAGAGACTATTGCAACAATTGAATGGTAGGATAATATAAACTGTTAGAACATTTTCCAGGATTACCTTTTAACGAGGAAAATCTGCATAAACAGGGTATATTTACTTGATTGCAAAAGTGGCTGTATTTGTTCTTGGCCAGAACTGCCTTGTTTCTGAACAAGAGTTTGGATCTGTCTGACCCTACAAACACACACTCTGAGAGAAATGGCTTGTAAGAAGTTACACCAGGGTCTATCAAAGCCTCTCCAAAAGTTAGTCCATCCAGAAAAGTTTAGTCCTGCACAGATACAATCTTCAAAATTTCATAGAGGAACTCCTTGCCCTAAGAAGTCTAAGGGCACTATGAAATCACTGACGGCTTCCAGACAACCACAAGACAGCAAAGATATGCAGAGTCTAATATCTGTAAATATTACCCATTAACCAGCACGCACTCTTTATTGTTGATTGTGTTTGAAGCTGCTAAAGCATAAGGGCAAAGTCTCTGCCCATACAAATTTCCTGTTCACTAAGGAGTGACAGGCAGTGGCTCATGATCTTCAAGAGCTCGACAGACTTTCCCTCATTCAACCTGAAAAGCTGCTTTCCAAACGGCTGCCTTCTCAGCAACCAGCTCACTAGCAAGCAGAAATGGAAGGGCTCTGGTGAGCACAGTGCATCCTCTAAACGCGTAGAGGGAGGAGGGGTAATTTCTGTTTGTCTGTGAAAAAGAACTTCTAAGGGAGCACTGCCTGAAGCAGGCTGCACTGGCAGCTTGCAGAAATAAAAGCTCAGGTAGCTAAGGGGACACAGAGAAAGACGGCCTTGCTTGAACAAAACTGCTTCTTTTAATATCAGCACCAAACTACAAAAGCACCAAACTGTGCACGCAAGTCCTCACATCTGGAGGAGCAGAAATCTCTCTCTCAGGGCTTTTGTCTTTTCATCTAGGAGCTGACAGTTACTGAGATCTCAAATGGAAAGAACTAGGTAAATGCTGAACATTTCCCCTCATTACCTACTACAGGCCAGGAGAAAGAAGAAAGCAGCAATATTTTTCCTGGGATTTTCTAGATGGGAAAACAGCTATTGCAAAATTCCCATGGCAGGCTAGCTCCCTGTGCAGAAGCTCTTACTCTGTAGTCCAAGCGATTTGGTGCGGTTTTACTCCACCATTTTCAAGCTGCCCAAGGGCATATTATTACAGAGTAAGAGCACTAACACACTCACCTACCGCACAATAGCTCCCATACTTTATGTCTTTTACAAGGGTCTATCCACTTACCATTTCTCAACAGCTAACCAGAGAACCTTCATCCAGGACACAAACTAAGCCAGCTATTCATTTGTACGCATTTCACTATAGACTGCCATCTGATTGCAACTTTATTATCAACTGTCACAGGAAAACAAAAATTAACTTTAGTGCACTACACACCTCTCCTTTCATAATTAGGAAAACAAACAAACAAAAAAAAACACAACAGAAAAAGAGTGAAGGACAGAAATTGGTCCTTGTTGCTTTGCTATTATCTTACATAAACAGCCATGGTCTCGGTTGAAGATGAGAAATCAATGGAACAGAGAGGAAAAGCAGGCCTGTGTGACAGATAAGGCAATGACCAGATGAAATATTTCATCATCCCATTCTGAGGTACTACTTCACAATGATGTGAGGAAATGAATGTTTTGGGGGTGAAAAAGCAAGCTTTACCCTTTCTCCCGCTAGCAGAAATCCACTTTTGTGCCTTTCTCTGGAGAGTGGAAGAGAGAGATCCAGCCTCATCACTTCCATATGCTGTAGCTGAACCCCAAATATCCCAGGAAATATGAAGCTTTATTACTGTCACTTACCTACTGTTGTCTTTCTCACTTTGTTTCCTCTTATTTCCTATATTTCTAAATGTAATGTAAAATGACACTTCCTGCTTTCGGTATGACACAAGAACTATACATGTCCCAGGCCCATTAAAACTTCCCAAGTTGCCTAGAGAACTGGTAACTTACTCAGTAGGTGTTTTAACACTGCCCGAAAGCGAAGGGTTAAAATTGCATCATCTTCCCTTAAGCTTTCTCTGTAATCAGTCTGAGAGACAACAGCGGGAAGACACACCAAGAGGCCTGATGCTGACATGGGAATTGAGACTGATAACAAAAAGAAGATAACAATCCAATGGATGGTACAAATGCTTACCAGTATATGAAGGTGCTGAAAATTGCCACGCTGATGACACTGAAGGGCAGGAAATGTACTATATAAGCTAAAAGCATTTGCCACTTCTTGTACAAGCCATCTTTACTTTCTTGGTCACTGATGGCACGTAAAGGCGAGACTGGATTAAACATACAAGAAATAAATTAAATCACCATTGAATAAAGAGACCAAGACTTGTTGCTAGCAAAAATGACCTGAAGCACAGAGGCAACTTTGAGAATATATCAGCAACATTCTGTATGAACCAGTTTGATCACTTTTTCTCCCACTATAAATGAAGATTGCAAAATTTGGTAAACTTAATGAATGGGGCCTAACTAGGCAGCGTGCAGGACAGCCTCTCTTTTTGCAGATAGAAATTAAAGATATGAAAAAACCGCAGTCACTGCATAATCTCTTGAGGTGCTCTGATCTTAAGGTGATGACAGCAGTGTATGTTTCCTGCATGAGCAGAACAGTTTTTAGGGCTGTAATAGAAACTATGATTGGTCTTAGTATGGCAGCTGTAAGAGAAACACCCTCTAAGAAAAATGTAATCATCTCATAATACTCTTAAATCTAATTATGCTTAATTGTTGTCAAAGCTGTTTTGTGCTTCTGTCCTTTCCATGTGTTTGGTTTTGATCTCAGTTAGGATGTTAACTACAGACCTAGACTTTGTCCTGCCTTTACACTGCTACATGCGGGCAAGTTAAGGACTCCTGCACAGTTCAGAATAAAAGCTCCATACACCAGCCAGCTGCGAAAGGGGGAGACAGGGATCAGGGCATATTCCTTCATTAAGTACAGTGAACCCGGAGCCCTTCTGATGGGCTAATCTTTTTCTGTGCTGCGAATCTTCCTGTTGCTTCGCCTTTGAATTTTGTGCTTCTATATCAGCTCTGACGTGATCTAAAACTGTTAAGATCCTTTAAATGACTACCTTCAAAAAAGACTTTTTCTTATTTACAAAGTAGTGGCAGCAATACCTGCCTGCTGCACATAATACAGGACAGAAACTCACAAAGGGCAATGGCATTGAGCATCCCGGTGTAGGGGGGGGCACTCACGCACTGGTAGACAAGCCCCACACGGTCCTGCACAGCTCCTTTTTCCAGGTCATTCCTTAGTCTAAGAAGGAAAAATGCTACAAACAAGCCAAATAACAGATTCTGGAGGAGGCGCATGATGATGCCCATCTTATCTCTGGAGAAATTTCTTGTTGTCCTCCTGATAATGAAACAAAACAATAACAATATACTTGTTAGCTACGACTGACCACGTATTGGTAGGGTATTTAGCTTTGAACAAATCTTACACGCACAATGTCCATAAGGAGGGAATATTAAAAAAAGATAGTGATAAGTACAGTGGTAGACCAAAAAACCAAGAAAGCGCATTTACATATATGGGGGGGGAAACCTGAGAGATTAGTGGATAAGAAAAAAAAAAATCCTTAAAAAAAGAAAAAGAAAAAAAGAGTCTTACCGTAAAAGAATCCATAATTTGTAAAAGGCACTGGGTGAGTCTTTGTTTTTGAACGGTATTGGTGGCAGCTCTTTCATACACTTTGTTCTTTCAATGACTGCCAGTACTTTGCTAAAGATCTCCGAGTTTTTGTAGGCTGATACAATTATCTGAACCCTACTGTAGGTTTCAAGTTCACGTTCCTTGCTTCGGGTGTCCACAGATGTCAGATCCACTGTAAATTTACAAAGTGTTTACCATATATTCAATCACTTTCCCTTCTTACGTCTTCCCCTCCTTGCAAGTAACCTTTCCCTGTCTCTATCCTAAAATATGCAAAGAAGAAAAGGTCCACTGAAAGTATTCGAGGTTTCTTTTACTCTTCCCTTCTGTTAGAAGCAGCATGTAGTGCTGTAGACCCTGAAGTTCGAGTCCTTTATCTGGAAATGCAAGGACTGAGTGGTGCGCTGGTCAGACCTTCAGCGTTCTGCTTGCACAGCACAGAGCTGGGCCCCTGGTGAAGTGCCACTGCTGCCAAGAGCAAGACAGAGCACCAGCTGAGGATGAACATTGACAACGATGAAGAGATCGCTTTATGGTCACATGTTTCTCAGGTTTTCAGGTAAATACTCAGACACAGCTCCCTGATTCTCCCTTGTCCTCTGCCTGCTCCTCCATAACCATGGAGCTTCATTTTTCCGTTAGTCTGAGCTCATGCTGCAGAGACACCGCTCCTCTCTACTGAAGCTGTTACTGCATTGTTGCACTGGGTTTCACCCACCTACTTCTCAGACACACTTCTGCTTTAACGTCAAGTTAGAGGATGTTCAGCAGGCCAAATTTCCCTAGCAGGCAGAAAACATTACTTACTGCTGTGGAACTTACGAAAGGTAAATACTTCACAGAATTAACGTTCCTTTCTAATAAATCCACCTATAACTGACCTATTCCTGACACCACCAGTTCTTTTATTGGCAGATGGGAACTTTGTGTGTGCTATTTGTACAACTCATAAGGATTCACGAATAATGCTAATTAGACTTTTCCCTAATAGCAAGGAATTATCTAAGGTTTCAAAAACTAGATCGTTGTTCTCAGGAATAGCTGTTCTTACAGATTTTTATATTACTTTTCAACATCTGATAAGACGTCTTTATCAGTTATTTATTCCTAAGGTCCCTATCATTCTTAGATTTCAGTTTTACGATGTTATATTCAACTTCAAAATACAAATTAAACATGAGAAAAGGGGTCCTTGCCCAAGATTCTTAGTTTGTCCTCAAAACCTGAATTAAGCTTATGAATACTTCCCCAGTGTGCTGAAAACTGGAATTCAGCAGAATTGTCTTTAATGGTAAACACATCCAAAATGAGGTCTTCACTTTTGTAAATATGTAAAACAACTGAAACACAGACACACTTTTTAAAACTTGGCCAGTGTGACTTGCTGGAAGTCACACAGGAAATAAATGGCAACCATGTGTGTTTTAAAAAAATGGTAACACTGACTAATAGGTAGACCAACCAACTAGCTAATGCCTACCATGCATTTCTACTTTTTTTTCTTTATAAACACAACATGTGACATTTCAATAACATAATCCACACAATACATAGGATCTAGTTTCCTCTGCTGTTGGTGTAAATGATAGCAGAATCTGTCCCTTCATTCACATCATTAAATCACACAAAAAATATAAACTACCAATTTTCCATAGACTAAATATTCTGATGATTCTTTGCTCTAAACTGTATTTTTTCCTTTTCTTGTCACATTCAAAGGTTGACATTTGAAGAATGCAGCACTCTCTTTACCAAGCTTTTTAAAAAGGAGGTCTAAATCTCAAATCATCTATGCTTTTCAAGACTACTCAAATTCATAAAGGCAAAATTATCCTCACTGTCACACCAGTATTTTCAGCTTCATCCCATTCCAGCTTCGTGTCAACAACAGTCCTCTCTTCCCTCTGAGTTTAGGATGCCATCTAGACAATAGAAAAACACTGCCTCCTCTGAACGTGCCACGTTTCTGAATACAGCTTTTTGGATTGGTCAGATTCCCTGGTTAATGCTCAGCTAGTATCATCAGAAATCAGCCCACGTACTAGATTAAAAAAAGATAGATAGATATACAGACACACTTACGTATGTACATGTATACACACACAAACACACACATGTGTTCTTCAAACACGTGTCTGCATGGATCAGGTACACACATGCCCTGCAGCAAAACCAAGCCTCATTTCCAAAATCTCATGCTGATACTTTTTTTCATCCTGAATTTGTAAAACAGGACTCTTCAGCTTTTGCTAACAGCTCGCTATCATCACCTCGTGAAGCATTGATATGTTCTGCTCCAGTAGCTCACCCTGGTATTAGCAACCCCCCAAAGTTTGGGAAACCTAAAACTCAGTATCTC
The DNA here is from genome assembly GCF_963924245.1 of Chroicocephalus ridibundus. Taxonomy (NCBI): domain Eukaryota; kingdom Metazoa; phylum Chordata; class Aves; order Charadriiformes; family Laridae; genus Chroicocephalus; species Chroicocephalus ridibundus. The sequence goes on from NC_086286.1 coordinate 30,625,566, forward strand.
TGGAAATTGATGCCTCATTCATCCCATATTTATTCTACATCCTTCCCTCCAGGCAACAACTGTCTTCAGTTGCTTGGCAGCACAGAGTCCATAAGAACACAGGACTTTCCACAGTTTTGGAATCAAATTGATTTTCCAACGTCCAGCCACAGGGAGATGCCACTAGGAATCCAGAGGTTGCATGAAGTTGAAATTCCTGTTTTATTGGTAGTCTACTCCTTTCTGACGTGTTTCAAACCTACTGCAAACTTTTGCTGTTTTACGGACTCAGTGAAGATTACACGGGCCCAGCCCTCGCTTTTCTCTGAGCTGAGAATAATTACAAAGTTGGGGAAGAATTCAAACACATTTCTATCTCTCGAAAAACTTGGGGAAGAAACCAACTTGTTTGTTTAAGGAAACCCATATTTTTACTGAAACAACTTGGACAAACTTACCATAGAAGTCAAAAGGGTTTGATTGCTCAGGACAAGAATAGCCGCAGTCACTAAAAAATGTGATCATTTCCATAGGGTTCCCACAGAAAACCATTTCTCCAAAGCTCATGATGGCTATTTTGTCAAATAACTGTTGGGAGCAAATTAATATATTAGCAATACATACCTAGAAGCAGCACGTTAATTCTCGAGTACAGCTACTGTCTCGATAATAAAAATGCTTTGACAGGAAAAATAGTTTTGACACATTCAGACTTCCTTAGTATATTTCTGTCAAAGGACATTTGTCCTTTCTATCACACCCCTTGGTGGTTACACAAGATGAAACGTTTGTAAGCTCTTAAAACTAGTGGTTCCCAAAGCTGTCAGAGCCGGCAGCATACAGAGGTAATCCACAAACAGAAACGGGAGCTGTGAACTTCTGACTTCACTTCTAATGCATCTTCACTTACTGACTGACTTCCTTTGGCACATAATAGCCCCAGCCTGTAAAATCCCCAAATTCTTGGGAAGATTACCCTGAAGTGCTTAAGGACTTTAACAGCATGGCTCTTTGGGTGAACATTTGCCAGGGCAGCGTTCCCACCAGCTATGATCAATCCATATTCCCGAGGCACCAGGACTGCTTTCAGTCCAGAAAAGCACCGTGGCTCCCTTCTGGCTTCATGACCACTTACACTCAATTCGGTCAGCCAGGGAAGAGGTGCCTTGCGTTCACGTGGTGGGTGGTGGATGTGTCAGAAGAGCAAAGTGCAAAATAGCTATGGGAAAGGAGAAGCACTCTCCAAGCCCGGCAAGGCAGGCATACCCTACCACATGACCAAGGTGTACCCACACCACTTGACACAAAGAAGAAAAAATAAGACTTTTTTTTTTCTTTCCATTCCAAATCATGGTTTTATCTGTCTCAAGTTGCAAGTGTTACTGAAATATGAATATGTAAAGCTAAACAAAGAGCTAGTTTTTTTACAGTGCCTGCACACATGGGGGATTTACATGGCTTCTCCCAGGGTTTTTGACTTGGGTAGCTACATACCACAAAGGTTAGGCACACAGTCAGTGTGCATGCTATTTTCACAGGGCAGTATGTATCTCAAAGTGTCCTGTGGCGGGCAGACGATCAGAGCTGTAAAGTTCAAGACAAGCCTGTATTTATGCAGAGGGGGAAGAAGAGAGCCTTTTAAGACAACTATACTGGATCTTGTACTTTTATCCTGAAAAGATACCTGAAGAGAACCTAGGTACTAAAAAGCCTGGTAAAAAAAGCAAATAGCGAGTAGGTATCATTTACCCTGAAGAGTTCTGAGCGAGGCTGATGAATTGTAATAATCACAATCCTGTCTCTGTGTGCAAGCTCTGAGAGAAGCGAAACAATCTGGTTTGCAGTCAGGCAGTCCAGCCCTGTTGTTGGTTCATCGAGAAGCATAACCTCTGTGAAATGACAAGGAATAGCATTAAAACTCGGGTAAATGGAGAGCAAATGTTATAGCTTCTGCCTCTGAAGCTAATTTGGCAAATGTTATAGCTTCTGCCTCTGAAGCTAATTTGGCAAATAGTATAGAAATTACTTTACATGTGAAGTTCCATGTGTAAAGCGGAGTATGCATAGATATTGCCATGATGTGAGCTTTTAGTTTTAGTTAGCTTCAGTGGTTCAGTTTCAATGACTAAGAATAAGGACAAAACAAACTACTGCAGGATCAGGGCATAAGCATTTTTTTCTCACTTCAGGTGAAATCTGAAAATTACCAAAATAGATTTGATGTACACATCAGCTTCTAAGAACAGTAATGATAAATTTCAGCATGTATATGGATGTAAATATAATTGCCATAATTAGATAGACATTATAATCTGAATTAAATCTATATATACACACAGAATTTGTTATGAACTAATTAAGAGTTGTTAAAATACAGTATATATAATTCCATAGATGAGAGGGGTGGTTTTTTTTTTACTGTATTTTCTTCATTATTTTATTGCACAAGGAAGGGTAAATGATACAGTCAAATCCATTATTTTTACATAGATGAGACATAGCGGAGAAGAGAGCAGTTCAACCTTGATCAGGATAAGGGGGGGAGGAGAGCTTTCTCTATATGTTTATCTACACAGAATTACTATAGTGTTTACTATAGAGTTTCAGAATTACTGTAATGTTTACCATAGAGTTTAGTGAACGTACTGAGCAATAACTACACCCAGCGAACTCTCCAGGAGTCACCAGTAGCAGTGATAAACTTCACTTTGCTATTTACTTTACCTTCCTGCCTGGTATGCGGTCCTAGCACATCTGCACCGCTGTGAGGACTCCAGAATCCAATAAATGCATTCTATCCATTCACTCCATAAGATTCTGGCCCCTTTAAAAAACTGTCTCAAAACTGACAAAATTTATAGTGCTGTTTCCCATGGCTAATCCTTCTAGTTACTCTGCTTTGATTTTCTTTCATCAGAATTTTTTTTTGCTCTGGAACGTACGTGGTGCTCTCACATACATGGCTCAATGGCAGCTACCCCACTACAAGGCCCAATGCTTGCATATGTATGGCTTTAATGTGCTCAAAAGACTATAAATTAATGTGCCACAAACAACATTTCATACACAGGAAGGGCGAGCCCAGAAAGACTTAAAATGGATAAATGCAAGTCTAAACCGATGTTCAGTCCCTAAGATTTTAAAATTGCCTACTTTCCAAGATCAACTAATAGATTAATGGCAGACCTGAGTTACCGCTCATCCTCTTCTGTCATTACTAGACTAGCTTTTGCTGAATTACAGAATATAAATACTTTTGTATTTTAAAGTGGTTTATGGAGGCCCATGGTAGGAGTGCGAAGTGACACTGCTTTGTTTTATTTTTAAAATCCATGCAGTGGTACTTACTAGGGTCTTGTAATAGCTGAGCTGCAATTGAAACACGACGCCTCTCACCCCCAGAAATTCCTACAAAAATGCGGCTTCCAATGATTTTGTCAGCAATGTGGCTGAGACTCAGCTCAGCCATAACCGCATCTACCTGAAAAATAATTACAGTTTAGAAAGACTAAACACAGTCCAACTCAGATATGTGTGTACAAAATGAAAAAAATCAAAGAAAAAACCACATAATTTTAAGCTATGGCTTTCCCTATATGATGTGTGCATCCATTCTAATTGGAAGGTATCTGGTTTCATTTCTATTTGATTATTTTTAATATATTATTTCAATTATTATCTTTTAAATTTTATTTTCATGTATTCTGAAACAAGTTCAATTTTAGATTTGACATTAAGAGATGAAGAGCTCAGAGACAAGACTAGAAGTTAAGGTATGAAGCATAATGTGCTGGTCTGGCTTACAAAATAAGGGAGCAGAAAGGCACATAAATTCTGGGGAAGTATAAAATACTGAGTGGAAGGCAGGTGAAGAGAGAAGACAGGGAGCAAGTGGCCTTTGGTCAGGAATATCCAATTTTTACTCTCAACAGAGGCCAAAAAGAGTCCTTTAATAGACTTGAAACACATCTATTTTGTCAAGAATATAGCTTGTAGGGGGCTTATTAGACCAGTGCTTTTTGGAGCTGTTCCGGTTAGTGAGAGACATCCTACAGGAGCCAGAGTAGTGTCAAAGTCACCTCTGCTGTCCAGGAGGCTTGACAGCAGACATAGCCCTAAACACCCCAGAGAACTGGGTTTCCCAGCTGGGGAAGGGGAACTGACCTCGATACCAACAGCAGCATCTCCTGCAGCAGTAACTGCTGCAGCTTTGGGCGGGAGAGTTTTGTCCCAGCATAATGGTGATTCCCTGGGGCATCAGCACAAGCCCCTTGCAGCGGTGGGGAGCACCAGGGAGCTCAGCAGAAGGATTTATCCCCATTTGCAGAATGAGGCAGATTACAAGACCTTATAAATGTAAAACACAGCCATGGATGGAAAGTGCTGCTGGTGAAAGCATTACATGACATCACGTCTGCCTTTCTGGTGGAAGACTATAAAATACAGACCTTCTTTTTGATGATGTCGTTGGAGCATTTCTGTAGAGTTAGCAAAGCGGTGTAGGTCAAAGACTCTTGTATGGTAAGGAAGCTTAACAAAGTGTCACTCTGGTAAAAGAAAAAAAGTGAAGAGGAAGAAGCAGTTAGTCCTTTAGTAATGAAGGTCTTGCCCCTGCTTGCACCCTTAATTCAGTCATACAATTTATTAACTGCTTTGTACCAAATTTACTAGGAAAATCACAATCAGATTAGATTACTCCATTACACTAGCAACTTTACTATCTTTACATGAGAGGAAGCACAGTGCACAGAAATAAATGTAGAAAATAACCTGTGGCACATAGGAGAAGCAATCTCTAAACTGTTCCCTCTTCAGCTGACGCCCATTCACGTACACTTCACCAAAGAAGTTGTTTTTATCTCCCAGTCTTCCTGATACTGCATCCAGAAGCGTTGTTTTCCCAGATCCTGTCAAACAAAAGAAATTAATCATGTGATGAGATTAATTTTATGATTTCAAGAGTTGTAGCCTCACTTGGATGGAGATGCATGAAAAGATGAAAATGCTTTTTTTCTCAATAACATTAAAATAATAGGTCCTGAAAATGCAGCTAGTTAAGGGGAAGTAAATGGGAAACCTAGAATGTGTGTAAATTAGCATGTAATTCATACAAATTCACACTTCATAGTGAAACATTTGTGTCTGGAAGTAACCTTTTCCTTTACTGAAGTTATAATTGTTAGTTAGATGACAGAATATTGAACTCTGAAAACCAAGCACCAGAGTTTTGCAAAGCAGAGGTTAAAACCAGCTACAATTTCATTATTTAAATCACAGATCTCAGTCACATTCATACCACTGTGGAAGTCTCTGGTATTAACTCCAACCATATATCTTTTAAAGTACTGGAACAACTTACCAGAATTTCCTAAAATCCCCATAATCTGGCCACTCTCTATGTGAAATGAAACATCCTTAAGTATTTGCCGGGTCCATTTTTTATGATATAAAGAAACATTCCACCATGGGCCAACACGCTCTCTTGGAAAACAAACACCAAAAAAAAGATGAAACAGAGAAGATTTACATTTTTTGCATAAAGCAAGTGAATGGTTTATAGCTATCTGCATGTGGGATGGGAGCCTGCAAGGATTTTACAGTGTTAGGGGTTAAAAAAAAACCCCAAAAAACTCTTTCCTCCTTTCCCCAACCCCCCCTCCACCCTGGCTTTAACTTTTTAACTTCAGTATTATCTGGAAGGTACGGATTTTTCAGAATGACTGCTAGGAGGCACAATCTTTGGAGATCTCTAAAGTGTCTCCTTCAGAGATGCGAAGAAGAACTGGTGAAGCCTCTGGAGGACTGACCGGCTCTGCCTCCCTCAAGCCGCGTACTCTACCCCTGTGGCAAGTGGCCCAGTGCCATGAGGTGGGCGGCCTGGACAACGTCCCTCCTTCTTTACTGGACCGAATCCACATCCCGCCGGTCCCAGCCCCTCTCCCCTCGGTCCCTGGGGTCAGGAGCAGTTCGCGGCGGGCAGCGTCCCGTCATGCCGCTTTCCCAGCCCTACCTGACGGTGTAGGAGACGCCCTGGACACTGATGCTGTCGGAGGGCTGTGCCGGGGCCTTCGCCTCGCCTGTCTGCCCGCTGCCGCTGCTCCTCTCCAGGGCGGGAGACCCTCTGCCCGACATCCTTGGGTGCTGGGACTCCGCGGGCTCCTTCCCTCCCTCACGCTGCTGGCCAGGTGCCCGACGTTGCCACCACCATGCCTTGTGCCACCACCGTGCCCGGCACCGGGCAGGGGCAGCTCCCCGCTGTCGCCGGGCCGGAGCAGGTCACTGCCCTCAGCGCTGGCCACCCGGGGAAGCGCCTGAAAGAAAATAGAGGGGCACTCAGTTCTTTCTTCTTCCTGAGAACAACTGATAGGCGATTAGCTGAAGCCGCTATCTGATGTACCTTTAGCCCGAAATGATAGTGTCCCAGAGGAGGGGAATATTTCCCTGTCCACGAGGTCACAGCGGCTGCAGAGACCCAGTGTGCCAGGAGAAATGGTGCTGTGGTGAGGGTGCCTGGAAAGGGCCGAGCTCAGAACCAAGAGGAGAAGGATTTCCACAGCTTGCAAAGAGCCGATAGTGGAGCCGCCTGCAGGGAGCGAGACCTTCCACTGCCAACATGAAGGAAGCCCCTGAAAATATCTCTCTGGAGGGTGCCGGCTGGAGCCAGGTGGCATGCAAGGGCTTGCCGGTGAGCGAGACCTGCGGGGAGCGGGGAGGGAGCCAATGGGCTCAGCCATCCCACAGCTACAGCACTTGCCCGGGAGCTAGGAGAGGTGGGTGGCCAGCCTGTCCACCGGGCTTTCACAGGCAGCAAGCCCCTTATCTCCTTCAGCTCCCAAACGGGGAGCAGAAAGCATCCTCACCCCCCACAAGAGTGCGGTGGGGACAAGGCCGGTGCCACCTAAGCTGCGCTCAGATACCACGGTGGTGGGGCTGGGGGAGGGGATCTTCAAATCGGTGGATGGAGCAGAAAGCCCCTGAGCACGGCGGGACTGGCTTTCCCAGGACCTGCCTTCAGGTTGTAAAACCAGCTCTTCACATTTGCTGGGGACCATCTGTTTTTTTAAAAATTAAGTTCAATACAAGCAAGAGCACAGAGTGCTTTGGCAGTGGGGGGGAGCTTGGAGGGCTTTAACATGGCTTTTCAGGCTGCTTTGGTGTCGCGCTGCTTTCCACTGCGTATCTAGGCTGAGAAGGTTATTAGCCTCATTTGCTGTGAGGGTAGGAGGTGCACACAAAGACTGTGGATAGGGGCTGCGAGACAGGGAAGAGGTACGCTTGCCTTGGCTAGGAAATGAGCCTGACTCGTAGGAAAAGCACAAGGCTCTGGGAGAGATATGGCTGTCTGGAGTAAAAACTACAGGCATGAACACAGAATTAAACCCAAAGCCAGAAAGCTGCCTCAGCAAAGACTTCTTAATTGCATTTATATGCAAAAGGTTAACGAAGCCACGTAGAGACTCTGCTATTTTAACTCCTATCTCAGAACATCAAGTTCCAGTTGACAAACTGTGAATTTAAAAGACAAATGAGGAAAGAGAGAGACTGTACTCGTGGTCACGCACCTACTTGTTCATGAAGCCTCCAAGTTAATGAGTCTCTGTGGAATTCAATAACGATCATACTTCCAGTGAACCTTAATTTCTAGCTGCCAAAACGTATGAATTTAAATATGCACCACTTTGATCCAGTAGACTAACATTGCAGAAGCATTACATTTTTTCCTCAAAAATAGAAAGAGTCCAGTCTCTTTATGGTGGCATGAAATTTATCTCCATTTTGAAAGTGATCCCATTTAAACTAAAAGTAAATAGAAGTGCATAGTAAAGCACATTTTGCCCTCACACATGCCGCTAGAACAAAGTACATTTCACACTGATTAACAGATAACTGATTTCCATCCCTCAGACTTCTGTACTACAGTAACTTATCAACAATACTGTTACATCCCATAAAATATACTTCCCTTTCTGAACTCATGTTTTAACAGCACTTTAGGTATTTTAATTAACTATTATAATGAACTTAACTTTTCCAGACCAAGGCCCAGGACAGTATTTTTTGCTCTGAAGAAGATAACAGTCTATATTTCACATACAGTGGAAAATCAAACGTTCTCGAGGTCAAAGAACTCAACTACCAGGTAAAAGTTGTCCTTTATATCTTCTTTTCAGCAGGGAGCACATTCAGCAATATCCGTTTCTATATGCAAACCATTTTAAAAGCCATACAAAGTTCACAACACTAATTCAAATGACCACTGCACAGTCAAATACGCAGCCTTTTTGTAAGGAGAATCATGCTCTTGGCTGCGATATTGACATCAGGCTAAACTTTCCATTGTAAATATATCTAGCAAATCTAGGGGATAAGACAGGAAAAGAGTTTTGTTTCTAGGCTCTATTTTTTCTCAGTTTCTCTATTTTTCTTCTGAGGGCCAGGGCAGAGGGATTTTCCATTCAGCCAGGGATGTCGGGAGCCCTTGCCGTCAAGAACAAATATGTGGAAGGAGATAAGGAGAGGATAACAAACATAAGGAGGCTTTCAGGGAAACAGTGAAATTTTTAATCTCCCTTTGTGCCACCATGACCTCTGAAGTTAACTTCACAATTTTCAGTTTTGAGTAATTTCAAATCGTATACACAAATTTTTTAAAAATTTAAATTTACAACAGCAAGAAATTACCAAAGTAACAGAGGACAGAGATAGCTTTAGCATTTAACAGGAATAAGAATCATAGAACCATAGAATTGTCTAGGTTGGAAGGGACCTTTCAGATCATCAGATCCAACCATCAACCTAACACTGACAAAACCATCACTAAGCCATGTCGCTATGCACCACGACTCTTTGTTTTTCAAAGCATGAAAAACATACTTGGCTGTAAACGAACTTTCTTACATGTATTTATGAAGATTAACAATATTACTTAATGTATTCTCTGCCTGTAACATCATAACTTTGTAGATATATTTATCGCTAAATAGTTTGTTGTTAGAATTGATGGGACTTGTTTCTTCTTTGTTAGGTTAACATGGCATCCCAGATTCCCTGGTATGAAAGCCTCGCACAGATGAAAATGCCATGGACCTGCAAATCGGATCCCCGTTCTCACGTGTCAGTCATTCAGAATCTGAATTTAAAAGTTCAAAGTGGTCAAATGCTAGCTATTATAGGAAGCACAGGTAAGAGCAACCAAATTTCATGATTTGTCCAACTCTTGGATGAAACATACAGAGGCAAGAACAATATTCTGCAGGCTTTTGAATGGCAAAATCTAATTGAGAAACAACTATTCAAAATGTGTCCCCCCTTAAATACATTCTTTAAAATGTATAAGTAAACAAGGAATGATACTGGGGGGAAAAAAAATTAGAATTTATTTTCAAAGCCAATTTTGTTACGACTTGTACGCATTTGCTGTTTATTTCCTGAGCTGTAGTAGGGTATTGTTATAACTGTGGCCTGCAGTCCCAGTTCTACTGGACGTGAATCAGCTTCATGGCTGAGATTCAAAACTGGCCAATTACAGACCTTACCCAGTAACATATCAGACAAACAATGTGAGACCCCATAAGAAAGGTCAGTGGCAACTTGCGTAGCGGTAAGCAGGAAATCCCTTCAGATTGAAGCAATTCTAACAGGATAAAATATCGCATTTGGATTAATTAAGAGAAACTTACGGAGAAGGCAGTTCCTCTTCTGTTTGTCTTTAAAATGGGTCTCTGCTTTCTCACATTTTTTTTTTTCCCCTTTCATTTTCTGGTGGGACTGGTTTAGTCTTCTCCAGGGTGAGGCTGACTAATGGAGAGACGGCCTTTACCCCATGTGGTTAGTTGAGTCTAAGCTCACCTAGGGGGATAAGAAGTAGACGCGTGACCTGTTAAACTGAAGTAAAAAGTACCCATACTTTGGAGGCAAAAAGCCCCATGCTGTGTCTCCACTAGACTCTTAGATCAGGTTAGCTCAGGGATTCGGTGGAGATGCTCTCTCTCAAAGGCAAGGCATATTGGCCAACGAAGTTTTTTTATTCCTGCAAAGGAGGTTTTTCTTCCCCATTTCCATGGGAATGTTTTCATCGCACATATCCTCAATGTAATTGAAGTTGTACCTTAGAGATTCTCCTGATAATAAAAGGAAAAGCTTCCAATGAAATAACATATTGAGTTATAGAAATGGCACCTTTGTAAGGTAACATACACTGAGCACAAACCCCTTTCAGCAAACTAGTCAAACTATTTTTAAAAGCTGTTTATCATCTATTTCATCAAATGCCTCAGTAAAATGGATTAAACTGCTGATGGGTTTCACACTGTCAATGGCAATCAATATGTCACTCTTAAATAGAGCAATACGTGGTTTACAGATGGATGGGTTTCTTTTTAAAATGTATATATTAAGAAACAAGTGTGGAGTTAATCTTTCAACAAGGAGACTAGAAATAAATGACATCTAATCATAATAAGAGAGCTCTGTGTGTTTACATACAGTATCATACAGCAAAAAGGAAAAATTCATTTGTTATTTAATTCCAAATCAGGTTTTGTTTTCATTGTTTTACTTTTCTTACCTCTGAGTATGAGCCAGCTTTTCTTAATTATTTAAATGACTTTGTCTTATTTAAGTCATAATAATTTTTATTTCAGTCATGATTAACATTCTTATTGTCTGTATAATCATTCAGCGCCTTAGTCATTCAGCTGTTCCAGCTGCTGTTTCTGAATTCACGATTTCCTCCACAAAGCAAGCTCTTGCCGAGCATTTAGGTGCCAGCCTTGCAGCTAAGCACAGGATACCACCTTTCACCTATGTTTCAAAATTGAGAGAGAGGTAACAAGAGGACAAGCAGACTGTGTTTCTTGAGTTCATGGAGCTATCCTCAACACCCAACCACCCAATGCTGCTGAGAAATGACAAAGGTCAAAGCCACGTACTCCATTCCAGAGGAGAGAGATTTCCTGAACATGAGCTTGTAGTTGGTATTTCCTTTCAAGACCATTCTGCCTCTGTGGCTTTGGAAAAGGAAGGGTTGGGGAAAAGACATTAAGGAATGAAACTTTTGTCCTCCGTCTGTGACTAAATCACTTTTCAAAATGATTCCTTGGAAATTAATTTGAATTTCAATTTTGATTTTTCTAGCTGGTGGAAAGACATCCTTGCTTGACGTGATAACCTGCCGGGATCACGGAGGAAAAATCAAGTCTGGTCAAATCTTGATCAATAACAAACCCAGCACTCCCCAGCTTGTTAAGAAATGCATAGCACATGTGCGGCAGGATGACCGACTGCTCCCCCACCTGACTGTCAGAGAAACACTATTGTTCGTTGCCAAACTGCGCCTTCCAAAGTTTTTTTCAGACTCGCAAAGGAAAAAAAGGGTAATTAAGCTGTTGGAAAAAAATAAAGTTGTCAAAAATGTGTCTGACAGGAATTATCCAAGAGATCCTGTGTGTTTGGAGTCAGAACAGCTAATCTGGCATTTTTTTATGTAGATTATGAATTATAAACCTTTTTCTTCTTTCAAGATAGAAACCAGCAATTGTTCCAAAGCTCATAAAAAATGACAATCTAGAGAAAGCATTAGAGAGGCTGAAAGAAGAACTAAATTGCTGATCGCTGAGCCTTTTTTAATGTTATCTCTAAAATCAAGATTTGTTTTCAAGTCTGTCTTGATCAGATGGCACTGGAACATCCAGATGAATTTTAACCACATTAATCGTATTTTCAGCTTTATCTATACACAGATGTGCAAATAAACTCTTGCTTTATCTCTTTTACCCTTCGGATCCCCCCAGGTAGAAGATGTTATAGCAGAACTACGCTTGCGTCAGTGTGCAAACACAAGGGTAGGGAACGAGTACCTCCGCGGCGTTTCGGGAGGCGAGAGACGGAGAGTGAGCATCGGTGTGCAGCTGCTCTGGAACCCGGGTGAGCAAAACCCTGACACCTTCCTTGTGCCCACCACAGAGCACTGGGGGAAATGGGGCAGTAAATGAAGACAGGAGCTTTCAGGGAAGAGTCATACACAGAGCTGCCCCCGGGGCAGCTTGAGGAGTTCATACTCAGGACACTTAACAGGTCTTGCATCACTCTCTGCCAGAGCTTACCCAGCAAAGTTAGACACAGTGACTGGGTGCTGCTCTGTTTGCTTAAATTGAAATCAGTGCTGATCACAGATAATAATGTAATTATTACAGTAATAATTCTGTAAATGGAGCGGTTCAGGAGCCAGGCCACTTTTGCGTCTGTCACCTTTGCCAATGGAGCAGCAGTAACAGAGCCAGGCAGAGCCCCTCGGTAACCTTCACCCACCGCTGTCTAAAACCACCATCACACAGACTACTGAAAGTTGCCTGAAGTCACCCTCCCAGCAGTGCTCTGGCTTGTGCATATCAGTATGAGGTTTGCTTTTTATCTGACCACATGCCACAAGTTACTTTTGGAAGGCTGTTGGCCTATAACAACATCTGGATTGTTTTCCTTTCCTCCAATTTACACGTACAATGTTAACAGGGAAGGTCATTTTCTTGGCTGCATAGTCAGTCATTGTGGTCTTGTGCAACTCACTGATGTGGCTGGCTCATGCCGCAGGTGAACTAGAAATTTCCATCATCTTCAGCAGAAGAAAAACATGAGGCAGTTGATTTTGCAGGATTGAATACCCTATCTGCTTTTATGTATACCAAAGGTACTCCTAATCTTAGCTCAGCAGAATTCTTTTTTTTGTAAAAGTGATGTTCAGGAATAGATATACTGGTACTGAAGTGAAAAAATAGTTAGTTCTAGGAAAAAGTAAGTAAAGTCTTCTTTACATTTCAAACGTGTGTTATACCCCTCAGCACAGAAACCATGTCTGTGTCCAGACATTGCCTTGCACTGATTGAGGCCATTAAGTTCTATAACACCACAAACACTACAAAAATAATAAAACACTTTCAAGTTTGTAACAATCAATTGCAAAGCAAACAAACAAAAAATCCACACGTATGCATATCTTGATGTATATGTGCAAATAGGTGCAAAACAGAGCACAGGTTGGGAGGAGGAGGAACTATCTAAATTAATACTGTTTATTTACACATGAATAATGCAAGAGGTTTAAATATCTAGCATTTAGGTTAAAATATTTCAGTAGGCAGGATACAAAACTAGTACTATTGTATTAATTAATGTTCACGTACCTGATATTTGTACAGGCAGTGCAAAACTGCAGAGAATGTAAATTTAATAAGGAACCTAAATCTGCATCCCAATGAAAAAAAAAAATAAATAAATCTTGTTTCCAGTGGGAGCAAGATAAGATTTAAAAGAATTGCTCTTGGTTGTCATGTTCAGTAAGATAGGGGAACAAATTTCCATTGCTGAATATTATGTGATGCTGGTATGAAATATACTTTGGACTTGAAAAAAAAAGGAATATATCAGTGAGATTTCATGCACTAGCACCATTTCACTTAGAACATATTTTCCAAATCAAACATGCTGCTTTCCACAGCTAAACTTATTGTCTTTGGCAGGAATACTCATACTTGATGAGCCCACATCTGGACTGGACAGTTTTACTGCGCATAACCTTGTGATAACGTTATCCAGACTGGCCAGAGGAAACAGATTAGTTCTTCTTTCACTTCATCAGCCCCGCTCAGATATCTTCCAACTGTTTGATTTAGTTCTTCTGATGACTTCTGGAGTCACTGTCTATTCTGGAACAGCTAGAGACATGGTCCAGTATTTCACAGAACTCGGCTATCCCTGCCCAAGGTACAGCAATCCTGCAGATTTCTATGGTTAGTATCAAGCACTGTCATAAAAAAAGGTTACTGGAAATCATTCGCTTTCGTAAGCGTACCAGCTAACATTGGTTTTTATTGACCATAACTGTTTTAGAAATGCCTTATAACTGACTCAAATCAATACTGTTCAGGTTTTAATAAGATCCTGTTTTGTCAGACAGGAAATGTAACAAAACCAAGAGGTATGGACAAAAGAAATTTTAAATCATCTTACTTCTAACCCTGCCAGGTGTAGCGACTCTTCCACATGTTTAGCACACTTATTCCCATGTTTTAGCTGGTTGAAACTTTTACCCTCACTGACAAAGACATGGGTGACCTCATCAATTGCTTTCTGTAGCCAGTTGGCTGACTTCTGAATCAAGAAATGTGGGAAACTAGTTTCCTAGTGTGAGGAATAATACATACCTGGAACGGTGCATGGGAGTGAGGAGTGCTGCCCAACAGAGGACATGGGAAGGGAGAAAAACCAAACTCAAAACAGCAATCCTTTTATTCTTCCTCTCAAAGAAATTTAACTACGTGGTTTCAAATCCATTGCTCTTCTGTTTTTGCAACATGCAAAGGGAATCTGGCCCCATTAATCTAATGGCAGTAGTCTCTTACCACAGAGGTTGGTTCAGTTCCAGCCCTTCGGTCTTTGCACTCAAGTTGGCTGGGAAACCTTGTACAGACATCAACCTCAGTGCTCTGGAGTAACCTCTTCGGCTGTGCCTATGTGGCAGGCGGTGTCAGCTTGTATCAGCTGTGCAGAGATAAACAGAAGTTAACCTCAATGTCAAGCCCTGCAAAAAGACCTTTGCCACCACCACGGTTCAGAGCAGTCCTCCTCAGCCAAGTGCAACCTCAAGGAAGGCTTGCAGCACCCCCGTATGGGAATGGAGAATATGAGGCAGTCCTGGGGAAACTTGTAACTACAGCCTGTGGTTACAGAGACATGGATGCAGGAAGAGATGAGAAAGGGAGAGGTGAGAGAGAGATGAAGATCATTTAGTGGTGTGCACAGAGTCAGTACCCATAGGAAGAGAAGAGAAATAGGGGCAGCAGGAAGGTAGAAATAGGACAGGATGGTAGAGGATGCCACAGCAAGAAGGAGCGCCTGACGGAAACGCACAAATGCTGGCTGTGTGTCAGATAGAGAAACAGGAGACCACGGCAGAAGGGAAAAGGCAGGGCAGGTTGCAACTCATTTCTGATGAACTCCCACTGAAGAGCGGCTGAACAGAGATGATCAGCCCCGTGTAAGGAGTTACGAAATGTGCAGCAATAGTTGTCTCAGAAAGCATCTGCAAAACATCAGGTATTGTCACTCTACACTAGCAGCATTGGAATATACCAGTAAAAGTTTTAGATTTAAAAAAATAGTTTTGTTAAATAAAAAAATAGTGCTAAGTCAACTATTGTTGCTGCTACTGCGTTGTCCTTGGATAATATTCTTCTTGGGCTTTCTCAGTATCAGGTAAAGTTTATTGCACCTCTGTAAGATACAAAAAAAAAGATAACTATCATTTTGCAGATGGAGAAAAACACACGTGATTTAAGTCAAGGTCACATAACAGATTGTAAATGCCTGCAAGCCAGGAAGGAAATTCAAACTGTTTATTCTCAGCACCCCTCTCAAGCCACTATTAAATTTAGAAAAATCTGAAGTACTAGTTTACAATATTACAATAATCAATTAGGAAATCTCTCAGTGATTCATTGTATGACTAGATAAGAAACATCTCCCAAGACAAAATAGACATTCACAATCTGTTCTTCTCTAATTACCTAAAGTAACTGATAAAGTTTTAAGCATTGTAGCTTAATGCACGCACACAGGTCGTACTGTTTGTTCATGATGAAATCTCTGATTCTAAACACATCATAAAGTTATCACACCTGTAGCATATGGACTCATGTCAAATAATGTCTTGCAGTTGATTTGACTAGCATCGATAAACAGACCACAGAAAAGGAGATAGAAAGCCGACAAAGAGCAAATACTCTTGCCAACTTGTTCCTAGAAAAAGTCAAAGATTTTGATGATTTCTTATGGAAAGTTACTGAAGACGACGATGTTGCAACCACATTCAGCAAGCAAAGGTAAAAAAGAAGTGTGTCATACAGCAGATCTGGAATAACAGCTACAGCCTGTGCTCATTTCAATTTATTTTTTTTTCCTCTTTTCTTTTGGGCAGGTCTCATTTAGATTCAGAAGAGGCTATTGACATGCCTCACCATTCAAGTGATCAGTTACCAGGAGTCTTAAAGCAGTTCACTATATTATTAAGGTAACTTATCTCCAGATTAAACAGTTATCTACTGTGCCCATTTGTATTTTAGAGCATAAGAGAGAAGCACAAAATAAGAATTGTTTGCATGCTGAAAGTGCCCAGCTCGCTTTAGGCCTGAGCGTGCCGTAGTGCAGAGGTGTTGCTCTACCGGCTCACCCCAGCCCCCTGAGCAGGGCAGCAGCCAGATGCCAGGACGGTCCCCTCTTTCTGCCCCAGGGCTCCTTCCAGACACACTCACCTCCAGCTCACATTGCTGGGAACCCGGGGCTTTAAGGAACAGCAGGAGCCTCCAGGCTCAGGAAAGTTTGTCCCAGTTTTGGGTACTGCTATCCTGGTCTCCATGCCAAAGCCTGGTGACTCAACCCTCAGCAAGCCCAGGCAGCCTCATGGTAGGCTCAAGGCATCGCCATCATCACACACTGCCATCATGCCTCAGATCTGAAGCCAGGAGGCTTCACTGATTACAGCCAGCATTGATGGGTATTGTAGCTGGGTCTCATGCTTGCGTACTCAAAAGAAACATGATCAACTGGTTTAATACATGTAGAACATCACTACCAGTATCAGCTGTTGTTAGCCTACACTACAGGTCCTTAACAGAGAGACTTCTATAACTGAAATAATTGCTTCTGTGTCTCCAAAATCAGAGCATCCCACCCCCCATCGCCTTCCTTCAAGCTTTCAGCATTTCAGACCTGAAATACTAGGCAGCTACAGAAGCACAATAGCTTTGATTAGGTAAAAACCTTTACAGAAACAGACAGCCCAACTCCCATCCTACTCCAAGTCAGCAAGTTCCACGAATTTAATTTAGCAGAGCATTTGGGGCAACGTATCTGAATGTAAGCGGCATTAGTAAGTACTATACCTTACAGTCAATGTTGCTGTTTTCCTAGTCGTCAAGTCTCCAATGACTTCAGAGATCTTTCAACGCTATTAATCCATGGATTTGAGGCCCTTCTCATGTCATTATTAATTGGATTTTTGTACTATGGCCATGACAAAACCAGACTCTCTATTCGTGACACAACAGCACTGTTGTACATGATAGGTGCACTAATCCCATTCACAGTGATTTTGGATGTTATTGCCAAATGTAAGTGTCAGTTTTCTTGTAAATGTTATAAGCAATCAAAATCAGAAAATTCCTAAATCAGTGAAAAAATTATACTTACTAATGCAACCCTAGGATGAAACCAACCTGTTTGTTCCTACCCTGCAGGTCATTCGGAAAGAGCTATGCTTTATCATGACTTGGAAGATGGCATGTACTCTGTTAGCCCATACTTCTTTGCTAAGGTAATCGGTTTTGTTGCCAGGAAATACAAACAGCTGGCTTTAACTTTAAAAAACACAAACAAACCAAAGCCTTGTTCGTATAAATAAGCACATTCACATCAGACTTTGTTCTCTTCTGTCTGCCAGCTAAGTCTATCATTCCTGCTTCGTTGGCATTAATGGATTAAACCTCCCACTACTTTAGATATGTTGCCATAAGTCATGGCTGAGATCCCACACAGAAAAGCCAAAGAAGAATCTTTCACTGGGTTGTTTGGCCAAAATCTGAGAAATCTCAAACTCAAATTTGAGGGTTGAGGCAGTTTTACATACCTGCATACTCCATTCACTGAAGCATCTTTGAAAGTTTGATTACACGTCTTGATCTGTAAAACAAAATATTCATATTAAATGCTAAAACAAAGGTAAACCAGAAACGACAAAACACTAATTGTGGTATTTCCAGTAGTTGTTTGCACCTGGACTGGTCAGAGACAAACAGCTGTGTTGAGGGCATAAAAAGCCAGAAATAAATAAAATAAATTTAGAACTTTTTAAAAAGTGACATTTTCTTTTTCACAAGGGTTTAGAATAATCCCTTCTTTGTGATGTTGCCACTGTTAGATGAGTTCTGCCTGCCATGGCATCTGTAATTTAGGTTTCCATTTCTGCACAAGATTTTAAATGCTTATTAGTGGTTGCCAGAGAAAAATATTCTTTGCATTGTGTCACAAAGATTGCACATTATTCATAGAGAAATCGATGTAATTTGTTACAACCTTAGTATTAGAGGATAGTAACAACCCTCTTTGGAAAAAATAATCATAATACTCTCTATACATATCTTTAGGTATTTGAGAAAATCCTAAGCATGTTTTTGTTTTACAATGAGTTAAAGAGTTACTAACTGGAATGCCTTTGGGACAAAATGGGGAAGTGACCAACAGCTAAATTTGTCCTCACATGAGGTTCAACCAAATTTGGACAAGACATAAGAGTTTCCATGAGTCAGTAACAGTATTGCTGTTATCAAGCACACCAGTTCTCAGGGAGAGTGTCTTAAACTCTTAGAAGCTGCCAAAACTGTAACAAAACAAGACATCTAATTTGTAACAAGAATTGTCTCAATTTAACAATTAGCTACAGGAATTGTCACAACTGGAGAAAAAATTAGTGTGGATTTCAACTTCTGTTGTGGATTGCTTTTGCACGTCACTGACAACACCTAACAGGGAGATGATTACATTCTAAGGGAGTATTTCCTATAGTTTTTATAAATAGTCCATAAGTACATTAAGGTACATCTCAGACGGGCTTGTAATTATCATTCAACTTATTTTTTTTTCTGTTTTTTTTTTTTTTTTTTCCATTTTTTCTTCCTGAGCAGATTTTGGGGGAGCTCCCAGAACACTGCGCTTTTGTTATAATTTATGGGGTTCCCATCTACTGGCTGGCAAACCTCATTCCTGAGCCAGAACATTTCCTGCTGAACTTCTTCTCCGTGTGGCTGGCTGTATACAGCGCCCGCGCAATGGCACTTTGGGTGGCAGCGCTGCTGCCGACGTTACAGCTCTCAGCCTTCTTCGGCAATGTCCTTTTCACATCGTTCTACCTGAGCGGTGGTTTTGTGATAAGCTTGGAAAACCTCTGGACCGGTAAGCCAAAACTCCCACCGTCCCTCTAAACTGAAACATCGGTGGTTTTCATCAGTGACTGGTTGTTGTGAGGCCGAGTGAATCCTGTGCAGGAAAACTCGGCTTTATTCCTACCTTTGCAGTTATCTTCTTGGGTGGTGACGGTGGAATCAGAGCATTCGTTTTACATCAGTTTCTCCATCTGAAAATGAAATAACGATAAGTTTGGTCAAAAAAGCACTAGTGAAAGGCTCGATTCTTACATGGTTGCTAAATTTTTCAGTAAAAAGAATCATATCCAGTAGATGAAGACTGAGCTCCAGCAAGACTTAGTTGACAGTGGGAGTTTGATGGATGTGCGTATTAGCTCTTTCCTAATTTCCTATCTCCATGTAATGATGTAAAATGTATCTGCCATTTTGTCCAATAATAAACTGCTATTTCAAGCCTCTCATCAAGAAGTTTGACAAACCTGCTGTATTTAGAAGCAACACAGCAGTTTTTGAGGTCTCAAGTAAATTTTGTGTATGTATATAAATTTCTTTCTGCCTTTTTTTTTTTCCAGTTCCATTTTGGGTTTCTAAAATCTCTTTTCTCCGATGGAATTTTCAAGGCATGATGCAAATTCAGTTCACTGACCTTACATATGAAATGACTGTTGGAAATACTACATTTCAAATACCAGGGAAACTTGTAAGTCACTAAAAAATTCTTACAAACATTTGAAATCTAATTAGAATGCTATTTACATGCCCGTCATATTTAGCTAGATGTTGTAGGCTTCAAATTTGGCAAGCACTAAACCAATACGTGAAGTCGCGTGACACTGGGTACATTTTTAATTTGTCCCTACAGCAGTCACTCCTTTTATCCTTTTATTTTTAGTGGAAGAGGAAAAGGAAAGAAGGGGGGGAGGGGGAAGAAAAAAGGGCAACTGTTTTTCTACACGAGCCCCAACTACGTGCTTGCCGAAATTGTTCAGAAGCTGAGCTGTGTTCGTCTGAAATACCACAGCCCCTAGATACAGCGTAGCTGTAACCAGCTACCAAACCCCTCTGAAAGGGACATCCAGCTGGAAACCAAAGGGAAAGGCAGCAGGGGCCAGGGGAGCTCACACATTGAACACACTTCACAGATCCAGCAGGAAATTTTTGTGTCTGTTTCTCATTTTGCATTATCCGTGGTTACAGATCACTCACGCTCTGGACCTGGACTCCCATCCTCTCTACGTAAGCTATCTTGTCCTCGCTGCTATCGTTTGCAGCTTCTTGCTTTTATACTACTTATCTCTGCGGTTCATCAAGCAGAAATCAAACCAAGACTGGTAAGGGCAAACCATGTGGATGGGGCAGCGAGTTACAGCGTTCCTTGCAAGAAATCGAGCTTATTTTGGGTCACCTCCGCGGCCGGTACCTGGCTGGTACCAGCTGGCCACAGGATGGCAGCAGAACTCCAGGAGTCGGAAGGCAGAGCTGTGCTCCTCCACAGAACCTGCAACAAACGGGGGCTTCAGCCTGGGGCTGTGTCTGTCGTTGGTTTTGTTTGTTTGTTGTCTATTTTTGGGTTTTGTCTGTTTGACATAGGGGTTTTATAGGTGACAAGACGCTTACGAGTTCTCCACACCTTGAACTATTCTAAGCTATAGGCCACTGATTTAAAAGGCCGCATCCCACTTTGTAATAGCTGATATTTTAGTCCATAATGTTTGAACGTATAGTGATCACGTACTTAATTCAGAGAGCTCCGAGAGAGGCGAGATCAGCACACAGAAAACGCCACGTATAAGACTGAGCACTCGTAAGAACAGCGCAGAGGACAGCAACACAGAAGATTTCACTGGTGCTTCAGGGGAACGCGCAAGGATGGAAAACACAACTGTTAACGACGCTGTGTTGTTTCTACTTCCTTATGTATTTTAAGGCTTTGCTTTTGTGTTCCAGTTAGATGCTGTTGGTGCCCAAAATGGGTATTTTCTCCCTGTACGGATGATTTGTTGTAATGGATAACTTTATCTCACCTGCTTGGATTTATTGCTACAGTACAAATACATACCAACAGCAATTTGACAAGTTTGATTCCTAAGATTCTCAGGTAGAAAACACCAAACTGCCCCTCCAGTAATTAAAAATCTAACGGTGCAATCTATGAAATGCTTGTAATTGTGCACCTAGTTATGCTCAGCCATAAGACACAAATACTCCGCGAAAATGAGTAACAGTAAATAAATGGCTGTAATTCACACACAGTCATGGTAAACGCACGTGCAAATGAGGTGTACGGTTGTTGCGAGCATTTTATAAGATTAGCTTGGTTGATTTTAAATGCTTGGGTGCGTATGTCTGTGCTTATATACAGAGACCCAAAGCACACCGTCTACTCCACTTCCATTTACGTGTTGCATACAGTGGAAAACTCCTGGTGTAATCAGCTATAATGCCCTGGATACTCTTAAGTAAATCTTTACTTATTTTATTATACATGTAATTTTTTTTGAGAAATAAGACTGGAAGAACATCAATATTTTATTATTCTGTTTGGCAATTCGGGCTGCCACACTACTTCCCACAGGTTCCACGTGGTACTAAATTCCCAGGAAGACCTTAGTCTAGAGATGTTAAGCAGGTCTGATAAAGTAACAGCTTCAGCCCCAGGCAGCTGTAGGAATCCAAAACACTCCAAGGTTTTTCTAAGGTGAATTCTACCACTTCTCTCTGGTTCTGCTGCATTTGATTTTGAAAAAACCCACTTGATCTCATCCTAGTGCCATTTTGGAATTATCAGATTTTCATTGCCTTCTAATGGCAAAGCCAATTCTTTCAGTCCAATTCAGCATCATTAAATTGTCAGAATAGCAGCTTCCTGTTTGATTCTTAATTATTCCTTTTTATTATATTTAAGACATTTAATTTTTTTTAAAGTGGTTTACTCTTCTTTGTAATGATCTGTTGTGATTAGAATCTCTTTTATATTACACTGAAGTTTTAAGGGTATATATTGGTACTTCTAGTCTAAACCTCTATTTTCAAGGTATTTAGAGGATTAAATTCTAGGCTGACTCTCTGTTGTGAATTCACTTTGATGTTTAATAAAAAAAAAAAGGAGAGACACAATGGGAGAAATTAAAGACATAAGGGACAGCTCTGAATTTTAGGGGCATATTGTCACGCACAGAAATCTTCAGGCACCTAGATAAGAATATACCATAGCCTTAACTTCGAATTTCCTTCCTTTTGTGAAATTAGTCAGGCTGCTGACATTACTTAAACAGCCTTTTTCGATTTAAAATTCCACCCTCTTAACATCATGCAGCAGGACCAAACGGTGTGAGTGTTTCAGAGGTGGTGTTATGACAAGGGTAGATGGGGACATAATGGGGACTTGAGCGGGGAGCCTGGGAACAGCCATCGCAGGGGGTGTAGGAAGAGCTATCATAGGATGTGGCCAGGCCCGTGTTTACATAGAAAAAGCTCATATTCTATATACTACAATTACATTAGCACGCTGCCTATGATCATATCTTGTTTCCTTGATGCCTAGAGATGGGGAATATAGGCTGTGATTATTGTTACAGGCTTTAGCAATAAGAAGATAGGAGCCTTGAAATACCAGCAATTAGCGTTCGTGCCTAACAATAGCATGCCGTGGGGCTGTGTACAGAGAAGCGCGCAGGGAAGAGTGGGTGGATGACACAACCTGCCCCACTCGCGTTACTGGGAGCTGAAAAATAGTACAAGTTTAGGGGAAATTATGCACCTCTCAGCAGCGAAGATCACGCTTTGGCCTCTACGTTCGTGTCCTGCTTCATGCTGGTTGCGTGGGGGAAAGGTTTCACACTTCCATAGCGGAGCCGTTGCCGCTGCAAAAAAACAGTGGTTAGCGAGGGAACAGAAATCTTCCCGGGGGTTCTAACCAAGGCTAAATGTCATCATTTCATTTCAGCACAGCTTCGCTTTCCAAATTTCACAGTTCCTTTTCCTCAGACTCGCCGGTGTCAGCAGCCGCTCGGCGTGCCCTCCTGCCTGCCCTCCCCATACCAGCGTAACCAGAGGCACCGCAGCCCACAACCACCACAGCACAAAGAGCAAAGACCACCAGCGAGACGCGGCACGGAACACGTCAGTACTGCCCATTCCACATGTGGCAACGTTTATCTCGTTACAGACTTAAGCACCACGGCAAGGCAGATCTGCCATCGGAGTGGAGCAGAGCAGTGCCCACCAGTCCAACAACACTGCCATCCCGAGGATTCACCATCTTTGCTCCCCTGTATCCTGCCCTGGGCAGGTTGGAAAAAGATCTCAGCTGTACGTCGCGGTGCCTGCTCCTGCAGCAACCAGCTGTGTGGCAGCACGAAGCTGGTTTTGAAATGGTACCACGTTTAGTTGGTTGTGGAGCTCACAAGCTGATTTGCCCAACTGCTGTCTGAACTACCAGCCGGGGCGTGACCTACCTGCAACAGGCTATAGGGTTTCGGACCGCATACACATCAAATTCGGGAATGGGAACATCAAATCCAAGCAACTATGATATTTTAAGGAAAATTCACCAAACACAAAATTAAAAAAAAAAAAAAATCTGTGTTGCTTACATGGATACAATAAAAATAAAGCAGTGTGTGGACAAGAGAACCATGTGTTGTTACAACGCCTCTATGTATGGGAGTTGTCTTATCTGTAAAGAAAGAGATAAGAAAAATTTGTCTTTATTACTTAAATTATTAAGTATTTAAGTACAGGTAGAGGTGGGAAGTTCTTTCCCAACCTCCACTCCCAGTTTATGCAGTCTCTCCGCTTGGCAAAAGGGACAAACTTTTGTAGCGCTGGGAAATGGATTATAGAAACGCTGCTTTGCATATTGGCTCGTGGGTAGTGGCTGTCCTCCAAAATACTTTTAACTCGTCGTTTGGGAAGGATTAGCTTTCACTTTGGCTAAGCTAAATTAATAAGTAGCTGCTGGAAGTTTCATCCCATATTTGTTCATTGCAAAATGCATTCAGAAATGCTTAATCAGTAACAAGTATCAACAGCCATCCTTTTTTACTAAAAAAAAACCCAAAAACCAAAAAACCACCACCCACGAAATTCCTTTTTTTTTTTAAAAAAAATAATCACAGACAATATGCTATGCAAGAAGACTCTGTCAGAAAGAAATCACAGGTGTTGGTATGTCCACTTGTACCAGAAATACCAAACCTTTCAGGTTTTAGCCACAATGACTAATTTTAATGGCAGTAGACAAGAAACAGTGCACATGGAGCTCTGTGACATGCTGCTGCTTTTTTTTTTTTTATACTCTGAGAGCCAAGACAAGCCCTTCATATGTTAGCAGCTATTAATTAAGGCAACAATGTTTAAGCAGTGGGTTGAGGTAATTTTAATACTGCTTAACCCTTTTAAGAACTGACGAGCTTTAAAAAGCGTATATATGTGCGTGTGTTCGTATTAATATGTATATGTAGAGGTATCTGCATGAATAGATTCGATATATCTGTATATACACACACAACAGTAATGCCTATGACAGCTCAAAATTTGTTTTTTGGGGAATATTTAAAAAGCAACTCAGATCCATAATTTATAAAAGTGCTGTTGCCAATTTATATAATTAATTATAAAACTGTTTGTTGATGTTTATTTTGTCATCGAATCAAACTTGTGGTTATTTTGAATTGCAAATTTCGTCGGCGTTATTTTGCTTTCGTGGTCACAATGTGATACTTTTAATGCTTCCAGTGCTAAGAAACTGCACCTTAACAGACCCCCTCAACCTTCGCATCCCTGCTCCAGAACCAGCATCACCCATCAACACCACATTTGGATTTTTTACTTCTTTTTAAGCACCTAATCAGATTTTGCTAAGATTCCTGGCATATCTCAGTACTGTGTTCTGCCTCGCCTTAATTTTTCGTGTTTAACAAGTGGTTTTAGAGGCATAAAACTACTCACCATATGCTGAGTAAACGAACAATGCCACTTGCCTCAAAGATAATTTGTAGTTTGTACGTAAGCAAGCTAGCCCACAAGACAGTCATCTACTAATTCAGTACTGAATTTTCAAGCAAAAGCATAACAATTGGAAATCGATGAACATTCACAAATAGACAAAACCCAAATGTACAGAGCCTTGCGACGATACACAACCGTACTAGCTAACACCATCATTCTTCAAGACAGTACCTCCACTCACTTTCATTTACTCGGGGCTGAGGGAAGAGTTTAGAAAACAACAGCAGAAACTTTTTTAAAATAAAAAAGACTTCACGTTTCACCGAGAAAGTCAGAAGAAAAATTAAAAAAGTAGCCCCTCTGCTATACCAGTCCAGCCTCCACCAGCAGCTCCTCCCTGACGCAAATAAACATCTTCCTTCTCGCGATGCAAGTCACGACACTGAGAAAAGCACCCTAAAAGAAATAAGTATCATCTTAATGATTGCTTTTCAACAAACACCCAAATCTTCCACTGCTCTTATTTTAAAAATAGCTGATTGCCTTGTGGCACCGCTTCAACTAAGTGCGGAAAGGCACAGTGGCAAAAAAAGACAAAACCCGGAGTTCCAAACCAAGCAACAACACAATTGTGCTGCACAAACTGAAAACTTCGCAAACCAGGACGTGTGCTGCCCTAACGAGCTGCCCCCAGCTGCAGGATGTCACCTCACACACGGCAGCCCTTGGATTTCCAGGTGGGGGAGCGGGAGGTCAAACCCATGGGAGCCATCACCCCAAGAGACTCTCACCTCTGCTGAGAAAGGCAGAGCGCCAACAACTTTTTTTGGCTCTTTTAGCGTCCCCTTAATACAATCATTTAATAAACTTTTTGGCTTGCAGTTCCTGGCAATACAGACAACAAGTTGCCACCCCCGCGGAGCTGCAGGGGCATTTCAGGCCAGCGAGAGCTGTCACCCTCCCACCACTCCGGCAGAAGTTCTGCTGTACCTGCTTTTCCTGCCTTCCCCCTGTACCCACAGCTCCTGCAGAAATCATGTAAAAAAACCCAAACCAAAACAAAAAGGCATTTTTGTTACTATTATTGTTACCTAGAAAAGCGCACGGTCTGATGACCAGAAGTGCTCGGCGCTGCCAAGCGCTTTGGACACGCTTGCTCCAGGTTTGTCCCTTCTAAAAGCAAGACCAAAGAATGAATATTAACTTTATACACTTCACAGGGAATTTCTCGGGGCTTTTGTATCGGAAAAACGCCTCGCAGCTTTGTAGCGTGTTCAGTGTCAGGCGCGTGATAAATTTCCACTGGGAAAAAAACTCTTGTACATGACTGACAACAGTAAAGCCACAAATTACCGTAATTTTATGCCCCCTGCAGCTAGTGGTATAAAACATAGTTTTCAACCTTGTTTTTACTTGCTGAATTTAGACAAATTTATAATGTTATTGATGTCAGCGAGAAAGACGCTCAAATGCAGAAATTGTATTCCTGGGCATAAAAAAAAATTAAATTGTAGCACAATATTTTATAGGTACTATAGATGATGAAAAATATGGATGGCATTAAAAATATATAAAAAAAGATGGAAAACTAAAGGGTATTTTAAAAAAATTAACATTTTATAGATACTTGTTTATTTTCAGCTATGGCATTCGATCAGGGCTTTTTCCTCCTCCCTGGAATGCTGAACGGTTAACCAGGTGCGACATGCGGTATTACTGGCTCTCTCACTTTGGACACTGATGGTTGAAACACAGGCTGAGTCAACAAAATCATCAAGGAAATCAGAAACCTTGTTTAAGCAAAGTCCATGGGTACATCAGTCCTAATGGATTTTCTCATGAGCATATACTTTTCTATCATATTTCCAATTTTTAGAGTGTAATTTTCTTTACAAAGGGTTCCGAGGGCCCTAAAAATGTACAACTGCTACAGATTTACAGCTGAGCTAACCTTCGGACATGAACTATTCAAGCTACTAGCTAAACTAATCAGAGGGAAACCCCAGAGAACGCCACAAGTACCAAGGGTAATTGCTTGATTTATTTTTGGTTGCGGCAGGAAGTTTTTCAGAGCGTGGCGAGGCAGTGGGCTCCGCAACCTGACGCGGTTGCTTTGGCTGGAGCCTCACCTCGGGCTGCAACTTCCGCACCAGAACATGCAAAGAAACCAGAACAGCCCCACTGCTAAACGCTGTCCCGTGTTCAGACTCAGCTTTAGAACCACCCTAAGTTACACTAAAAACACGTTTTCCTACAGCTGCTTTCAAATGTGAGAAGTGTGAGGTTTAACAGGCTGCTGCTGGAAGAAACTTCCTTTGGGATTTTTGGCACTTGATGATGCTCCTGTTCCTCCAGTCACCCAGCTGCAATTCCAGGACTAGTACCATCATGACTCCCCATGGTGGAAAGGCTTGAGAGGACCCGGCTTGGCTCAGCAGCTCTGATCAGTCCTTCACAGCCTCTTCCTTCACTGACTTGGGCTTTGCAACCAAATCGCCCTCAGCAGCCCCTGCTGCTGCCACCGCTTTCTTCTCCAGCGAACCTCAAGGAGAAGCGCTTGAGGAGAGACAGTGGGAGCCAAGAAAAAGGCAAAGATCTACGGTCGTGTGTCACAGAGCCAGACTGACAGCAAGTTGAAGGCCGCTCCTTCCCCTCACACTCACTCACTCCCAATCCAACCAGGCCTAAGGCATCATGCTGAAGCTGCTAGCTTTGTCTTCTTATTGACACCCACAATACAACTCTCATTCTTCCCACCCAGGTGTTTTCCCAGTACTTCCAATCCCTTCAGAGTTCCTTTGCTGCAATCCCGTATTTTGCCTACCACTCTTCATAGCCCCTCTCCCATAAATAAATATCCAGCACCCAGCAAACGTCCTTTCAAAGCCTTCTTCAACAACCTTGAAGGAGGTTGGCCAGGCCAACCCTGTCCTGTCCACACCTCCCTGCTTTCTCTCCAGCCCAATCTGTTTTCTACCTAAAAATCCACCCTCCTCTCCTCCCCTGAAGATTCATCTCTGCTATCTACAACTCTTCCCATAACTCCACATTTTTAAGATTGGCCCTGGTCTCACAGAGTATGTGAAGAACGGCTGATGCAAACTACTTGCAAAACCAAGAATTAAATTTGCTGCTAGTTTTCAAGACTCATCGCTTTCACCGTGAGACACTGAAGTTTGTTGCTTTCTGAACCTTGAGTTTATTGGCACTTATAGCCGAGTGAAATGACTACGAGAAAACACAGGACTACTAAGAGGTTTGGAGCTACGGCTGCAGAGATAGCAATTCTGTAGATACCGCTGCTTTATCACGGTGTTATAAGGGTAATCACGTGAGAAATTGTGAAGCATTAGCCAATTGTAATATAGAGGTTTAGGAGTATCAGAGAGAAACCTCGCATTAAGAGTTTTACCTAAAAGTAGATCAATGTGGAACCCCCATCTACAGCAGGCACTGCCTAAGACAGTTTCTATTATTCTCATTTGCTTAATTACAGGAAACAGTAGGGAAAACTCAAAGCTCAAACTTCCATATTTGCTCTTATTTCCATACCTAATGGGAAACCCAGAACTTCGCTTCCGTAGCTGATAATCTGCACACTCATACTCAGAAAGACGTCCTTAGATTGCACTGCAGTCTCAGTTGGAGCCACCATCTTCAAAGGATACGGGGCTTCCTCTGATTACGATTCACAGAGGTACTGGCGAGTCACCAGCAGCTGCAGCCACTCTGCAGAACGGCTTCCTTTCCAGCAGAAAGGAAATATATTTTCGCAGTTGACTTTGCATAGAAATTATGAGAAAAATTTTAAGAAATGCAGAGAAATCTTTGCTAAAAAAAAAAAGGCTAAATTCAATGACCATGTCGGCTTTTTCTTCCATGCTTGCTTTTTTCACTGTCATAGCAACAATATATCGGTACGGGAAATGGGACATTCCTTCTAGATGCTGACAGATTTCTCACATTGAACAGCAAAACCTCCCGGTCACATCCATCACTTCTGTCACTTCCTCCTCTGCTGTGTTCCGGGAGAGTCTGGAAGCATCACACCTTTGAGAAAAGCAATAAATAGAGTAGTACTGTGGTGAACATGCTTCCAGTCTATTTCTCTGTCAATACGCGCGCTCGTGATCCTACCCTCGCTGTTATGATCCTCCCGTGTTACTGTAAACTGCAGCTGGAATCCTGCTGACTCAGGCATTCAATCTATAAAAACCTTCTGAGCTGTCACTGCCACAGACACGATCCGTTCAGCTACTCCATTTTCAACAGTGGGTACACATTAAGAAAGTCTAAAGACAGCTACCAACCTACCGAGCTGCATTTCTTGCTATAGAAAAGGGTCTCAGGAGACAATGAGTTGAACGAACTGTTTTAGTAGATAAGGATAGAACTACAGCATGTAATTACCACGCTGCAAAATGACTGTATTGGTAGTTAACAGGGAAACTTTTCCCATACTGAGCTCGGAAACCAAAAAGCACCCTCCTCCCACCCCTACCTCAAGGGGAGCTGGGGAAAGAGGCGAGTCCACAATGTGGCGCAGGGCACAGAAGCGAGATTAAGCCACCTCAATTCAAGCAGCAAGCTTTTTCCAGTCCTCTCAACCCCCATCACGACACACTATTATGCAAACACATACACAACTCACACAATTTGCTTTTTACAGTA
This sequence comes from Chroicocephalus ridibundus, assembly GCF_963924245.1. Taxonomy (NCBI): domain Eukaryota; kingdom Metazoa; phylum Chordata; class Aves; order Charadriiformes; family Laridae; genus Chroicocephalus; species Chroicocephalus ridibundus. Next base: position 30,655,139 of record NC_086286.1, read on the forward strand.
ACACGTCAGGTCATTTCACGTCAGCACAGTCTCAGCTTCCCACGGAGGCCTCTGGAAAAGCGCACTCCTACCTCACGGACCCCGCGCCGGGTCTGGATCTCGCACAATCCCAGTTACCCACTAGCCGGTGGCAAATAATCCTCTTCTGCTTTAAAGGAGTAAGTGCTATGGTCAGTATGACAGAGCAGGTTTGGTATCTGGACTAATAAATCACCGTGACAAGTTTGCAAGTCTGCCATCCTGCATTTTGTCATCTTACAGGTTTCCTTCTTTGAATATGAAGAAATAAATAATGAAACTGCCTACTTATTTGGGGAAGAAAAGCTAACCTTTCTGAACCGCATTTTTCTTCATGCTTGAAGTGGCTGAGTCTCAGCACACCAATGCCCAAGAAATATTATCATTTCAAGCGTATTCTAGAAGAGTCGGCACAAATGCCAATTCTGCAAAACCTTCCCAGTATAACCTTGTTTCAGACTGAGATGATTGTGTCCCGGAGTGGCACAAATCCCTCACTGCCCCACATTTTAAAGACAGGAGAGACCTCACTCCTCTGTGTAATCATTCCTTAATTGTACACGAAACATTTACTGGAACAGAAAATGGGAAATATTATCACACGACGGCAGCCTTTCCCTATCTTTCGAATAATCTCTGCTTTCCCAACTCTGCCACGAGACTCCATGGACAAGGGCTATTGGAACGTGATGCCAAGCGGTGAGCGTGCAGCCTCACCCATCACCCCGTCACTGCTGCCAGGAGACCCCGCTGCTGTCTGGGCTCGTGCTCCTGCAGCGCCTCACTCATGTTTAACTGGCTCAGCAGCCCGCTCTTCCACAAGGCCACTCAAAAACTGCAATTTCAAAGCTGAAAACAATCCAAATTGTATTCTTCAGTTACAGGCTGTCACATTTTCTTTCCACAATCGCAACTCTAAAATCATAAGGCATTATTCCATTAAGAGTTCAAGTCAAGCAAGTTAGAAGAAAAAGGTGTAGATGCCATCTGGTACTAACCCTGCCTGGTCAGACCTCAGGCAGTCCTGCAGCTGGCTGCCCTGTCATCTGCTGCTCTTCTGCCAGCAAACACAACCTGCCAGGAAACACAACCTGCCAGCATCCCAGCACAGACCAGTGACGGGTGCCGCACCTGACAGTCAATTGCACCTGGGTCCACGACCACAGGAGATGCCACCTCCTTGTCGGAAAGGGAGGTAAAGATCTACAGATCTGCTGTTCACTTCCTCCGTGACAGCCTGCTGTTTGTTCACTCCAAGTAACCTTCTCTCACCCTTACCCTAATCCTTACCCTATGTGCTAGCTTAGCTCAAAAAGCATACAGGCCCATCGCCTCCAGATGCGACTCCACTTACTGGAGCACAGCTACTGCTGTGAAACCGAAAGATTCATGAGATGACCTCTAAAAACAAGAGCTGTGGCACTCGAGAACGGGCTGCTAACCAGTTGACAGAGTCTTCAATTATGCTGCTATTACACCGAAACACATGTAAAGTAGCTGTAGCTTTAGGAAAAAAAAAAATAATCAACAACTCCATTTGTGAAATGAAATAAACCGAGTACTGCCCAGGCTTGCTTTCAGATAGGGCAACACAACCATTAGGCTATGAATAAAATTTCAAATGTTTATGCCTTATCTTGACAACCCAGGAACAAAGGGTGCCCAACGGTTAGAGCCACGAAGGTGCGGTGTGCTGTCAGGTCTACGCTTGCGAAGTCATGGAGGTCACCGTAAAACCACACCACCAGTGGGGCAGACACAGCTAGGATTCATCCGGTTTGTTTGGAAAACAAAATCTACCACTCTCCTCAGCCCTTGATTAGTTATGCCTCCTTTTTCAAGTGCATCAGGAATTTTCTGTGTATTCCTAAACATACTAGTTAATGAACTGGAAATTTTACCTGAAATAAATATGTCCCAATTTCTTCCCAACTTTGACACATTCACAGTACCGTACAAGTCTTTCAAAGTTTTGCTGAATCTTGTGCGCACACACGGATTTTTAATTACCACAGTGTTGTCTATGCGGGAAAACCTAAGAAAGATAAGGTTAACTAACTGAAAATGTAAAGATCAATAAACAAAGTTATTAAATGCACAGAAACAAGCTTTCATTTCATTAAAACCTGTTTGAAGTACTGCATGGGAACCGTGTTCCATTTTTTGTACCGATGTGCCCATTTGTGAGTTTCCATCATTGTTTGGAGAGATAATGGATGTATTCTCTATGTATTCTTTCATCTTTGTAATTTCTAAGTGTCTTATTTTCATGATCTCACAACTCTGGACTGTAAAACTTCACACCAGAGTAGGTTTACTCCCCACATTGATACAAATAAATCACGCCCACCAGTCTCCCAGCAAGTAAACAACTGCTACCCCTCCAAATAATGGGCGCTCCTTTGTTAAAAAGGCATGTTTTCAAGGATACACAGTTCTTGTACCCATAAAACTAACTGGACTAACAGTTACGAGAATGAATTAAAGATGCTATAAAACCACAACATGCAAGCTAGTGTAAAAGGTAGAAGTATTTTGTCTTCCCCTATAATATCAAATGCCCTAACAAGATACTTAACACAACAGAAGTACATTTAAGAGAAAGCTAAGAAAAAAAAACAACCATGTGTTTATTTTCTGTGTAGATACAGATGAATCCTGAAGATGATGCTCTTTACCCTTCTGTTTTCATCCCAAAGTACATTGACCAGGCAAAGAACAACAAAGGATAAGACAGTTTGCTTAAGTTACAGTTACATGCCCCTCTAGCAACTTTCTTGATATACATATATTTGGTGAATCAACAGGACCCACATTACAGATCAGGTTATAGCGCATGATACATCAAAACAGAAATAGCCTAGAAAGCTGCATCTTGATATTTCATTAGCAATTTTAACAGCATTTCTATTAATGAACGTTTCTATCAATTACAGCTATGGAAAGTGCTGTTTAAACACAGATTTATATTAAAAATTACACAAAACAACATGCTTTTTTAAATTTTTATTGAATGTAATATTTAAACAATTTCATAAACAACTAAAGCATAAAAGACTGACTGTTCATGACGCTTCCAATCTTCTTTTCCTCCATTTTTCCACATAGAACTTGAATGACTCCTATAAATAGAGTGGAATAAACAAGTTCAACATTGTTTCAACAGAAAAGTTACTAATTCTGAACAAAGTCTTATGTCCTGACAAAAGCAAAATCTATTATTCTCTGTCATGCAAAACTAGATCTGTACTGAAGTCTGTATAATTAAGAGAAATACCAGAGAGAGAGAATAAAAGGAAAAGGAAAACGTTGCCAAAAATGCATAATGAAGCTTCTATTACAAAATGCAATAATATAATCAATTTCATTTTAAAAATGAAAATACTTTTTAACTGCAATCTGCAATTGTGTCAAAAAAAATGAGATGCTGTTAAAGACCAAGCTGCATTAGAGAAAAATTGAACAAGGAAATCAGAAAATGAATAATTTCAGTGACTTTGAAGAAACACTCCTATTTTCACTACCTACATGTAAGAAACAGACATTCTAGGTTTTAAATTTACACAGTTGACATAAAAATTCAGATTAGAAATTATATGTCAAGGTTGCAGTAAAAACTCCACAGCTGTTAAAAGGCTAAAACAAATATTTTATGCCAAAATTTTCCCTGATTCTTTGCAAAATGAGAAAAGAAATTTGCATTTATCATGAAGCAATGTGAAGAAACAGCATATAATCAGGTCTTTACAGAACTATAGAAAAAACACTTAGTTTAGAATATAAAAAGTGGCTAGAAAATAGCAATAAAAAGTTTGCTTAGAGAGGGAAAATAAAAGTCTTTAAAGTCTGCTTCGCTAAAATGGCACTAGTAGACTATTAGTCAAAGGAATCATGTAAAAGAAGTATTTACAGTCTTGACAGATCTAGTGTCATGCCACTTGTCACCCTCAAATAAGATATATTTGCACAACTGCATATATGTGTTGGCAAGGCAGCTAGAAGCAAAGCTGCAATAGAAAAAGAATTCCTACCGTCTAAAATCCCGTCCTACTAAAGCAGCAACTTGTACTAGATACAAAACAGGTAATTATGGAAAACTAAACCCCATTAATTGTTAATGAAATACACATCCTATAAGCCTTTTAAAGTTCAATTGCTTAGATAACTGCCCCAAGGACATCTGATGAAGGTACACCTGTAGATGAGTGCCTGATAAGGATCAGGTAGTTTAAATATCGTAAGCCCCAAGAGGTTTTATTTCCTCAAGTCAAATCCAATGCAAGATTGCTATAGCTCCTGCAACACTCAGTTCTTCATACGTTACCTCCTTTGAGGAGTCTCTGCAGAGATCTAATCCCTATGTAATTATTCATGCAATTTGTTTTATTAACATCGAACATACACAATCCTGCAGATCTATTTCTTAATTAGGAAATACTCACAGGGGGCTCAGTGAAAGGGACAGGCTCTCCTACTTTCTTCAGAAAAGCTGCTAAAGATTTCAGAGATAGCTCGGGCAGCTCTATGTTCTTCGCTTTTGTTTTCTCATACACAGCCTTTACAGAGGCAACATCCCCATCCAATTCTGAGGAAAAAAAAAAAAAAAACACAACAGAAAACACCCAGTGGTTAACTGTTCCTTTTTTCACCTGTTTCCACGATGTCACACATTCCTACTACTTGCCAAAACAGACTCTAAATATTTTAATATACAATATTCCAAATATTCTGGATATTCTTCATATCCTACTGACAGTTCACAAAAGGGAACAGAACACACAGCCATTCTAGCTTTCCTTTTTATTTGAGGTTGGAGGACCAATTCCATCAAGAATGTGCTGGAGCCACAAAGGGGTAGGAGCAGCACAGTGAGAACACACCACTCCAGCATGTGAGATCCAGAGCCATGTGCCTCTTTCTGAAGCAAATGATAAAAAAATAGAAAGAGCCAGAACAAAAGGCATGCAAGTTCAGCACGTGAGAACTCTAGAACAGAATTTAATTCCTTTAAGTAAGGGCAGAATATTGTTAGGGTTACAGGTGCTGGCTACATCAAAACTATAACCTAAGGGAACAAAGAAAACAAAGGTCAGATGCTCATGTTAGAACATAAAGAAAAACCCATTTCATCCTACTGAGCACGAGAAAATTTTTGCTGACCCACTGACAATACTACAAAATTTAACTGCTTAGGTAACCAATGACATTGTGCAGGATATTCCATAGAAGGCACCATCACCTGCGACGGGTTCTAACTAATCCATTCTTCATTTATTTAAAGCATTATTCACTTGTAACTGAAGAAGAGTGGAGTATATTTGTCTTTCCTCTAAAGTGGGAGAGCGAAGAAACTCCTCCTTCTCCCTTGACTCATGCTTCACCATAGACTCTGCTGCTGCTCAGGCATTTGCTTGAGAAGCACCAGGATGAAATTAAAGTGACCCCTGACAGTTTCACTGTTATCCTCAGGGTCCTAGACACAGTACAACAGTTCCTAGAACCTTGTGAAGAATAAGGAAGCCATCATGTCCAGTTAAATTCATTCTGTTGCTTGGGAAAAGACAAAAACCTGCAGTATGGGAGCTGTCTTGAGTTCTCACTTGTTCTCATTTGGAAACACCATCTTCACAACCATAGGGGCGAGAAAAACAATGGTTCTTAAAGGAAAAAAGCTTCAATTATACAGAAATGGATAGCCTGGGTCCCCTTCTCCTGAGAAAAATCTTCCCACTCAACATCTGGCAAGTGGCTGAGCTTCCTTCTGAATGTGGGAGGCTACTGCAGAAACCGTATGAAGTGATGGTTTAATGAAAGCCTAATAGAAATCATTAACTTTCTATTTATTAAAACTAGGTGTACTTATGGTGTGGACAACGAAAAAAGAGCTGATACTTGGATTGCTTTTAATGGACCATGCAAATGTGATTTTACGTATTTCTTTTTCTAGAAGGTATACAGCAAAGGATTACGCATCTCACCAGATGAAGGAAATCTAGTCCTGGCAGTGGATCATGTCTCAGGACAAGGAAAGGAGTAAATATCCCTTTATTTGTTCAGTCATGGATGTCTGATATACGATCAGACTTCTACCAGCTGTGATCTATATTCTACTATATCTTTGCTAAACACATAAACAATTATCAAACACAATTATCATTTCATTTGTCCGTTTATTTTGATAACTACTAACAATAACCAATTGTAGTAATAGTACTCTATTATCTTCCATTCCCTTTTCTAAATAATTAAAAACAACAATGGACCTGACAGTAGAATCATTTGTTCTCTAGAAAATGATGATAGTACAAGGTTGGAGTTGGCCCAAAATGAGAAATAATGTTTTAAAGCTAACTGTAAAATGAAAAAATAGACATAAAATCTTTTAAATAAAAGATCCTATTTCTAGTTCTCTTGGCTAGAACACAGCCTAAGCACAGCCTCCCAGTACAGTTGTGCTACATATTTTGCTGATGATCATTTTAATGGCCAAATGAAGCTAACATACTCACCACTGCAGAAAGTATTAAAAATGGAAGAGAAGGGATGAGGGGAAGAAGCAGCGAAATGGCTGTTCACGTGTACAAGTCTCTACATCTTACACACGGTGGGAACAGAATATAGTAAATGCCCCTGAATATCCTAAGAGTACAACAGTATCTTACTTCCTTAAAACAGAAAGATGCAATAGAAAATGCAAAGATACCCTAGTATGACTCATCCAGCCCAGCCCTGGTAAAGCGGGTCAAGTAACTCTTCTACCTGATAGAGGAGTGGAATCCACGTCTCATACAGGTGAGATGCTTGTACACAGTAACCTGGAAACAGCTTTTAAAACTCTTCACGCTGGTACCGAATGCCTCCTCTAGAACTTGCTATGAGCCAGCTATGCCTCTGCCTGAAGAAACTACAGCAATCATCTGTTCACATACACTGTGGCTTCACATGTTGAATACACTCTAATCACTGTTTTAGGTATAATGGAGCAAGTGATTAATTCTCTGCAATCTCTTTACGAAATTGTTGTACTATGACGTAGTCAGAAAGGATACTGAAAAAATTAATTAGTTCACTTATGGAATTTTTACTGAGGTAAAAAGCAGTAAAGGACTAATGATAGTGTAGAGCAGCAAATACAGCACTGGTGACAAAAGGGTGACTTTTTATTTTCTAAAAAATATGTTAGAAAACTTGCCCTGCTGTGAATGAAACTACAGGGCTAAAGGATTTTGGTAGTGATTGCTGTTTTGAACGTTATTAAGCAAGTGAATTTTCTAAGGTAGATATACATCACAAGAACTTCTACAAGTTGATTCAAATACAGTGTAGTTTGTATTCCTTTAAAACCACACCATGGCTTTGGGTTTGAAGTGTTTCACTTAATTATTCCTATTTACCTCCTCTGTGCTTGATTGAAGCCCATTTGCTTGTACTACACATGTGAAGAGTATTTGCTTCCTGTAATAAAACTGGAGGACCATACCAGAGTACTCAAGGCAAACGACACTACAGCACAAAAATGCAAGCTTCCAAGTGAGTGCTGCATGTCCTGCTTTTTCAAGAGTGATTGTTGTAAATAAATAAGTAAGCAACTTGATTTTTTTTTAGAGCTGTTTCTCTCTGACTTCAACTATAAAGAGAACTGATTAGCACTTCAAATCAACTATTTAGGTAAATCCAAGTGAAGGCATCTGGAATATTAACTTTGGCTAAATTAAAACTGGTATAAAGAGTTTACACTAAAAATAAGGTCCTTGAACATTACTGATAGAACTAATCACGAATTTGAAACACATAAAAAACACATAAAAGGAACAAATACACTCATTACATTTTTCAGGAACAAAGCTAGATTAATTTTAAAAGCCGTTCATTTCTACAGTATTTCTCTCCATGGGTTAGGATGGATTCTTTTTTATTCCACAAACCCCCTACTTCGCCTCTATTGTACCAGTAACCTTTAATCTAATACAGCTCCTTTTGTAAAGGATTCAAGGCTCAGGTCAGTTGGTTTGCTTTTCCAACCTAATAGCTAGGATAGCACACAGACCCAACAGACTTAAATAACAAAAAACCCTAGACAAACGCCCCACCTTTTTGTGGCTCAAACTGTAAAGCAAGCATACATCCTACTCCCCATTCTAAGGGTTTCCATGACCTTTCTAGATGTCTGAAGAGTTCTTACTAAAAAACCTATTTCAAGGAGAGTAAATTACCATAACATCTCATGAGGTAACGGTACGCAATTTCCATATCTAGATGCTCAGGAATCAGTTCTAGAAGTGTCTCGATCTTCTTTGCCTATGAAATTTAATGCACAGACAAAACCAGCATTAGCTTAAAATCTTAAAGAACAAAATAAAATTGCCAAAGTTAGAATAATGATTTCAGATCTTTTAAGCAAAATGATCTGTACTGATAACAAGGAATGGACTGTGCAGCTGAAAGGAGACATAATAACTTCCTTCACAAAATTTCATACGCAGATAAGAAACAGTCAAAGAAATCAGGCACAAAACAAAACGAACAAAATACAGGACTAGAAGCCATACCCAAGAAGCCTAAACATTAATTTCTCAATTTTTTGAAGGAAGCAATTAATGTATTAATGAGAATGTCAGGATTTCAACCAAATTAAAAAAAAATGCAAACCACTCAGCAGCCTTTGCTGACCTAGAGGTCAATGGTAGCTATGATCAGTGCTTAAAAGATGTCAGATCACTAACTAATGTGCTTAAATTTGGAACCTCCCTCCCTCAACCTCCGATTCCAGTTTCAAAACCTCTGAGGTCTTGAATTACAAAAATTTTATAAAAATTAACAACTTTACCATATACTACTAACTTCTATGTGTTATTAAAATTGCAGCTTGAAAAGCTAGAAAGTTACAAGTTTTTTTAAATTTCTCCTACAGACACCAGAAGATTGTGTTTGTCATCATCACCACTTCAACAGAACTTTTAATCTATGACTATTTAATGGCAGTTTCCACAAAACATAAATGTGCATTTTCCCTTGTTTGAAAAATATTTACTCTAGTTTATGTATTCACTGTCTCCTGATGCTGCTCCTCCGTGAAAAAGAAATTAATGTGGTTTTGCATGCATGTGTGTTTTGGGTTTTTTTGTTGTTGTTGTTCAGTTTTTGGGGTTTTGATTTTTTTTTTGCGTGGTGGGTTTTTTGTTTGATTGTTTTAGGGTTTTTTTGTTTGGTTTTTTTTGTGTTTTTTTCCTACTTTGAGGGGGTTATATGAAGAGGGAGGGACAGGAGTAGAGCAGGCACATATATGAGAGCATTTCAAATTACAGGGAACGAGCACAAAGCCAAGAATCCAAACAGATGTTCAAACTAGTTACATGCCCAAATCACCATAGCAAGTAATATGAAACGTGTCTTTTCATGTAAACATAGAGGCATTTTATCATTAGAGAGAGGCTGAGGTTTTAACTTGCATTTGTATTCATAAAACATCGCCAACAAAATAAGTACTTTCAGGTTGTGATACTGAACTGGATAGCACAGTAAAACATTCAAAGCACAATGTCTGTAGGACATAAGGTATAACATCAAAAAATGCAGGAAATTACTGAAATAATCGAAAAATATTAACTACACCCTCCTTTCCATTATGCTCTGTAAAGTAAACTGTTCCTTTAAAGGTAACCAGCTCTGCAAATTAACACCCCCCTCCCTGAGAAACCTGATTAAGCTATCAACTGTGAAGTTCAAGATCCAAAACAATTCAACAAAGGCTGATGAAATAGTATTTTTCTACATATAGAACGATATACATGTAGAAATACTATACCTCTCCAGGTTTAGATGCTGATCTAGCCATAAAACTCACGAAAGTTCTCTTCTCCTCAACTAATGCACCACATCTCTAAAGAAAAAGAAACAATTAATGTAGCAGTCATGAGTAGGTTAGTGATAAACAAAATGACTAAGGTAAAAATTTCCAAGTACAGATGTTTAAAATAAGACACTAATCTATTACCTATTTACAAAGTTAATAATTATCATTAGTTTGGAAACAAAAAACAAAACCATAACACCACTGAACACAGGAAAGAAGTTAATTTCATGAACCGTTTCGGTAAACATTGTTTTTAAAATGGTAAGTATAAAGTTTGTTTAAAACAAAAGGGGAAAGAATTAAACTAATACTTCAACACACCACAAAAACGAGGTTTAGGACTGCAAAAGAATGAAAAAGAGAAACACTATTCCTCTCCAATTATACTGCCAAGCATTCACAAGTGAGCTAGGGATCATAAGGTTAATTATACATTTAATAAGGTGTCAGGGAGATAACTGCTCGTTTCTTTATAAAAATTAAAATGTACAAAGCAAGTTCTCTTTAAAGTATAATTACCTACACTTATGCATACAAAGGACTGATTTCAATCTCTCTATTTTATAAAAGGCTTTCACTGCAATAGACAGTGTTTGAGAAAGAGAGTTGAAGTTAAAAAAAGTTTGAGACAGACCAGATAAATCAAAAATCTATCTTACTTTAGAAACAAGGGTAAAATAAGATATACAAGACATTATTTTAGTGTACATTCCTCAAAGGTGTCAGTCTTAAAATTCTTACAATGCACAGTGCTTTTTACCAGCTGCAAGATATTTTATCAGTACGAAAATGCACAGGAAGAAGAGAATATTGCGCATATAAAAACATACCTACCATGAATTTAATTAGTATTTTAGACATATGCAAACAAGAAATTTTGGTTTATGCCATTATGAACGTACAGTACATATGATATGGTTTGATAAGCTCTTTAAGGTCAAGGTGAAAAGGTGTGAAACCTCATTCCACCAGGCAAACTGAGACAAAAGTGTAGCCATAGTGTTCTGACAAAAAATTGTTTTATGGTGATAAACAGAGACAAAATATTCATGGGAGAAACTTGCAACATTTTATTTACTGGTTCTAGCCATTCTCACCTACTGTCAGTATAAGAAATAAGGATGCTCTGAGAGGAAAGAGACAGTCTAGTTGGAGAAATGTTTTTCACAGCTTCCTTTCATGCTGAAATATCAAATCACTTTTGACTTTCATCAGTAAAAGCATTCTCCCTCCAGACAATACAAAAGACGCTGTTGCTACTTCTTGAACTTTTGAATAGACCCTTAGACGCATTTTAGAAATCAAGGATTCTCCATGTGTATACTAATATTTCAGATTATTATAAGCAAAATAATTCGTTTAGATTGTGGTTTACTTTTGAAGAAAATAATAAGCAACAGACAGTGATTATTGCTATCTTCTAGTTACCTATTAGTAGAATACTTGATCCACAATAGCAGTCAAGAATGTTTAACACAACTGAAACTTCTCCTGCACCATATAAAGCCCAAATTTTCTCATAGACACAGTAGTTTCAGCTCAAGCTTATCTGTGAATGTCCACTTAATGTGAAATATTTTAAAATTCTCCCTCAAGATATAGCGTATACAACGTTATTTCAAGTCTAATATAGAGCCATGAATTTAATTCCAACAGTTGAATGCTGTTGTAGTAAGAAGTTTTAGGAACATATGAATGAAAATTATTCCATGTTTTGAGAAACTTTAAGAATGTGTAGATTTCACTTAAAAATGCAAAACCCCCTATCTTCACAAGAGCAAGAAATTGTAACCGATTTTGATTCACTCATTCAATTTCATTCATTTCAAAGAGCAATCAAAAAAATCAGGAAAAGGAAAATATCGGGGTTTTTTTTTTTTGCATTTGTGCTGTTTCATGCTATATAGCAAGAGGTTTTATAGCAAAATTTTTGTCTCCTTTTAATTTAATACTCGATGACCCAGTAAGCAAAGCAATAAAAGTAATATTCCAGAGCAGGGAATATACAAATAATACACCTCACACTGTAGCAGAAGTAACTAAACACATTTGCTGGTACGCATTCTTCTCAAAAAATGGTCTTGGAATAATCATAAAACATCTGATGGACGAAGCAGAGTTTTTTTTTTTTCTTTAACAGCTTAAAATACTCAGGAACTGGTGAGTGAGTAGTATGCACTACCAGAAGATGGTAAGAGGCCTCAATGTGAGGCAGCAGCTTATGCACACAGAACAACCCGCGGAACCAGGGTGACTGTCGCCTGCTGGGACGAGCCTCCCTGAGGGAGCCTGTTTGTGCAGGCTGCCAGCGCCAGCTGGCGTCACCCCCACTTCATCCCACCTCTGGCTCGCCTGCGTCTTTAGCTCTGTACAAATGGCACGAAGGCAGTTGTCTCGTTCCTTGAAGATCGCTAACTCAGCTGGGACTGTGGCACAGAGACCAGCATTTGTCTTTTAACGCATCTGTGACACTCAAGTGAATAGAAAGCAAATTTGTCTCTTAATAAAGCTTGAGTACAGCATACACAATATTATAGCAACCAACTGGAATAAGGCCCACAAGAAAAGTAAACGTTGCCTGCTTCTGGTTTGCAAACTGTACAGCTGTAAGATATTATGTTTACAGTACTTAAGAAATCATGTGAGAAGTTGCAAGGAAGTGGTTTGCACGAAGCAACCGCTGCCCAGCAGAAAGCGTTAAAAGAATATTTGCTTTGGATGGAATTTCAAGCAATATACCAGTCTTCCTTTATTTTCTTCAGGTTGTTAGAAGACAAAAAAACCTTCTGACCCTGGCACCCACTACTACTATCAGTACTAGAGTTCTAGCCCATGGTTTAGAATAGTCTCAATTGTGCTACTGCTACTCACACTGAAACTCAAAAATACACTAGTACAAGCCTATGTTATACGCCACCTCTTTTTGACAATTTCTCAGTTAACCTTTGAAGAGCTCTACACATTTCTGTACCTCTCTTGTTATGTCATTACCTGTATCAGCGATCTGGCATCATCCACTCTGTCTGCACTGACATACTGAAGGAAAAGATCTGTGACAGGTCTGTAAATTCCAAACTGACTGGCCAGTCGTTCTGCCATCGCACCAACTGCAAAATGATGGGTACATAAGGAAAATCTTTGATTGAAAAGCCACTTTGTAAACTTCACAGGCATGATTTATGCTGACTGAGCAGGTTTTACATGTAATAGCTCTCTCATAACACCTCTGTCTAGTCAGAATATTTAAATATCATTGCAATTAACTTACATTTTTCCAAAGCTGGTTCTAATCCATCCTCAGACACCTTTCTTAACAAATAGGAAATATTTTTGACAGCTTGATCAGGATTCTGTGCACCAGAGATAAGCAGAGGCTCAATGTATTCCACCGCAGCATCAAGGTCATTGCTAGGAAAAGAGATTGAACTGGCTTAGTTTCGGAACTCAAGATTTCTAAACCTAAAGAAGCAATTATATTGAAGTTTTTGTTTTCTACATTAAGGTTATATTTCCCAGGAATTGGTTAAGTACCTATGACTTTATTCAGATATTGTAAAAGTGAAACCATTTATGACAGAATCGATAAATTAACCCATAAATAATTTATTTTTTTTATAACCTTTGACCTGTAACAAAGCTTAAGTAGTTTTGACACACTTTTTTCCTCATTAAGAAAGAAGAGTTCAGCTAGCTGCTTTAGGAAAATCTAGAAGGCAAAATCAGAACATTAAGGGAAGGTACCTGAATAATTAATACATGCAACTAAAGTATTTTTTTAATGCTATACAATTAATTATTTACCTGATTTTTCCCATGCCTGCCTTTTTGGATGCAAAAGACAATACTAAATGTCTTTTGGTCAGTACCTTTGTCTTAACATTTTTAATCTTACGGCTTAAGTATAGCAAATGCTAATAAAACAATGCAGGAAGTATTCAGCAAAGTGCAAGCTCTACTTCTAGCATTCTAAAAAGTTCAAATGACAACATCTCTTATCGGTCCTCTCTAAAAACTAATTTAATTGAAAAAGAAATCGGACCATGATGAATGCTTTTAGGTGAAGCAGAAACGCAGCGTATTCGAAAGCTATGAAAAATGCTTTGAAAACTATATCAGAAACATGAATCTACCAATAAATGAACAGGTATTAAAAATACCTGTTAGAATCTGTTTTATCATAGTTCTCAAGGTACAGCTTGCAAGATATATAAGAATATATAAGGTGTATTTTATTTATGCTGCTGCTAAGTCTTTTCATGCATCCAACCTAGTTTCAGCATGGAAAAAGTTGATGCTGCTTAACCTGTGCCAGCATACTGCATTATTAATTCTCGTCACCCTATCTACATTTTAAGAACGTAGCATTACTTTGCAAAACTTTTATGACATGGAAATATAGGAAAATATGCAGCTTATGAGACAAATCTTGCAATGTCTCTCCTGCTTGGAGTGCTTAACTTAGGCAAAAGTCAATGCACTAGAACTGTGTGCCAAGGACCACTCAGATCTAAGTGTTAGACAGATTGTTTTTCAGTGGCTGAAAACACAGTGAGCTCACTACTGGAACTGGCCTGCATGGTCCTCCTTCAATTCAAGTCCTCTTGCTGTTCCAAACACTTCAGTGACTATTCTCTCTGGCCTGGCATGCCTGAGGCGATCAGGTATCTGTTACGTATTACACAGTTCTCTACAGCTTTCCTGCCAAGTTAGACACAGGAGCTCTACCTGATGAAACTGGTTTGAAATAAAGTAACAGAATATGTAAGATTCCTGAAGACTGGATCCTGCAAAGCATATCTGAGAAGTCCATGGTATGCCCTTTCTCCCAGAAGTACTTCCCCCATGCAGTTTTATACAAAGGATAAACTAGCGCAGCACAAAGGTATCAACTACAATGAAAATGCTAGGCAGAACGTGATGGTTGAATCAAAGGACACTCCAAGGGTGGGGATAATTATCATGATTGAAACTGTGGCCTAAAACAGCATAGCAACCGATTGTTTTATAATTCTGACCAAAAAAACCCAAAACCCAAAAAACTGCTCCACACACATAATATCTGTTTTTCACATTTTGAGGATAAACACAATAATATTTTGTCATTTCAACTACTGGAACTGGTAGCAGAATTTTGTTTCCAAGTAAGTATTATACATACGGGTATACGCATTATATGTATGGGTGCTAACTTCCAAGATTTTTTACATGTATATTGATGAAGTAATTCAATTTTACATTCAGATTTCATAGGGCTTTTGATCTAACACCAAGGAGAACAGTTTACATGAGGTGTAATACATTAGAATAAAAGTATCAAAGCTAAATTACACCACCAGAGAAGACCTTATGCTCTCCCCAACACTTTATAACTATCCCTGCACATCATTAAATGATTTTCAACCCCAAATGTGTTTGGGAAACGATACCAGAACAGAACTGAACAGCACACTGCACAACTCGACCAGAATTTTAACATCTAGGTCACTGTACGAATGGAAACAGAATGAAATGGATAACGCAAGTGATTTCCCACCGCTCTGCATAAAAGAATTACATATGCCAGTCCTAGAAATACTTACTTCTTAGTATGAGCCAAAGCAATAGCATTAGCTATTAGTGAGGCAGATACACCAATTGATTTTGTGATGTCTTCCAGCATGTTTTTAAGTGCTTGCAGGTTCTTCAGGTCCCCTTTTTCTGCCAGAGCATGAGTGAGCGCAACAACTGCTGGTCTAGTAGGCAACAAGCCACTGTCAAGCATTCCTTTTAAAACAGCCACGGCATCTACCAATGGCAAAGAAATAAGGGAAAAGGAAATCAGATTTTAGTTCAGAAGGCAACCATGCTGCTGGTATCATTAACCCTACCCTTTTAAAAACACATAGAGAAAACAATTCTCTTGCTGAGCTTAAACCCCAAAACTGCTAGTGAATTATAACTTGAATATATACACACAAATAAAAAATTTCAATAGTAATTCAGGTTAAAAAGCTTTAATATTTGCTCAATAAAAAGTATTAAGAGAACTTTAACATTTACTTGATTTATTTTAGTATCCAGCTCAAGGAAAGTAGCTGTGTCATAAATGACCTCCCTTTTGACCTTGAAGTCACAACCTTTTCAGCTTGTTTTTTCTACAAACTATAACCAGTTTTCTTTACTAAAAACCAAAAATGTTGCATATTTAAGAATAAATATAGTTTAAAAATGCAATTCAATATTAAAACTGCTGAAGTCTAGTATTCAGATTTGCCTTTTTAAGTGTAAACCAAAACTTTGTTTACTGACATTTAATTTTTAAATAAATGCATGGGACAAGTCTTCATATGAAAACAAAAAAACCCTCAAAACTGGACAATTACCTCAAGAACTCCTAAAATGACAGCAATTACCTATGTTAAAAACACACAAATCTCCAGCCCGTCTGCCACAAATTCCCTAAACCCACCGCAGATGCAGTCGCCCTCCTTTCCCTAACCAGAATTCTTGTCAATTTACATTATACATGAGCAAACACACACAGAAAGACATGCCCCTCTGGTAAAAATCTCTTACTCCTTACCAGCACAGGCAGGATTATTCACAGATAATAATTATAATACCAATTGATAACACATCTAACATAATATACACCCACTTGAACTCCACAGCATTAACATTCCGATTCAATATATGCGAGTACTGCAGAAACCAAATATTACCTTTTACAAGAAAGGAAGAAAAAACATCCTGTATGCCTAACCTTCCTTCACAGCAAATTTTATTTTATTTTATTTTTAGGGGGAAAAAAAGGAGCAATACATCAGGGGCAAGATTCATAGAATTTAAAAAGCAAACTTAAAACATATGCTAGGTTCAAATTTTCTCCTGACTGTAAGCGTGGCCCTCCCTTTAGCATGGCGCATGACCAGCCTTCTCAACAAGGACAGAGAAAGATCTGGAAGTTGCATGGGTGCAGCACTACTGAAAGAGATCACGTACTAGTAGCGTATTAGACAATTCTGCTGGTACCTTTTTATTTTCTTATGCAAAAGCACTCATTATTACTAATCTGAATTAATAATTTAATCCCTTGATTCTTCAGTGCTTAAAAGCAGGTAACTATGCACTTGTGAAAACCCACTGCTTATCTTTGAAAAGGCTTTCCCATAAACTCTGCAAATCCCACACTGTGAAACTCAAGTTCTGACTCAAGATAACCTGGGTTTTACCAAGTTCTTGCTGGAAGATATTAGAGCTCTTACGAGTATACTTCAGGACCTACAGGAAAACCTTTAGCTATACTACATTACACAGAAAAGAATGATGGTGAACTATATGAGGAAGTGATAAAGTCAGCAAGTTTTACACAAGTGAAAGCCATCACAGGATGCAGGTCAAATGGAGCTCACCACCAAAACACTGCAGAAAAACTGCGCCCAAAAATTTTTTGGGTAATCTATGAGCCTCAGAAAATGACAAGTGTAGTTGAAATACTTAGTAGCTTGGCTTCAAGGCTTCATTTACAAAAAGAGAAGCAGTATCTTTCAAATTAAAACAGAAACAAGGATCAAGCCTGACTATTCAATTAAAACACCAAAGGAAAGTAAAGCCAGTTCAACGCACAAGATAAAGGAAAAAGTAATTTTGCAAACCAAGGTAATTCCACAGACTTTTTGAGAAACTTTGTCTTGTGCAAAAAGAAGCATTTTTAAAGTACAGCAAGGGAGAGGGTTGATGTGGCAGAGAATTTAGTATGCTAGCCAAAAGGCAATCATGTAGTTAGCGCAAGAGATTGACAGAATACAGAAACGTCAGTGATGTTCTGAAGAAGGGAAGATTTTTGGTGTGTAATATTTGGGAAGAACTGGCAAAACTTCATGACACGCTGGACAAGAAAAAGCAGAAAATTCATTAGAAGAAAATCAGACAGGAATGTCAGGTGAAGGACTTGAAAGCTGCAAAAACTTTAGTCTTGCCAAGAGCAAGAGAAGCAATTGCATTCACTGCAAATACTTCAGTCGATGACACCTGGCAATGACGTCAGACTGGAGACCGAATGGGGACGGAATTTGAAAGAAAACAAGTTTATAAGCTACAGGAAAGGGTACAAGTGAGAAGATGCATCTAAATGCTCATCTTGGAGTATTTTAATGTAGCTGATGTTACATGGGTAGGGGCTACTACAGCTATGCATAATGAAATGAACTAAAATTAACTGATGGCAGAATCAAAAAGGGATTTTCTGGCACGCCTTCTGGTATGAAAGTAAAACCCAGTTCAGTGTAACACATCTCCTTCGTAGGTAGCTGCTTTAACGCTTAAAGGTACTGATGAAAGTACGTATCAACACTGTACTTACACTTGCGCAGGGATAAAAGACACAGCACTGCATGTAAAACTATGCGCTTGCAGAGTTTTCCTCTCTTGCAAGACTGCTGCAGAACAACTTAATAAGTAAAATGTAATGCTGTGGAGCTGAACTCTAGGCTGCAAAACAACCAATGCTGAGAAGTAAAATAACACAACTACAAACTTTATCCACCATCTTGTTGGGTACCCTTACATACTCTTCAGCCACCATTTGCTTTTCTATCATCGTTGTTACATTAAAAAGAAAACCAAACTGAATATTTTGTTACTGTTGGTATTGAGAACTATTAAAAAGTATTTGATTAAGTTTTTAAATCAATATTATAATCATTTAGCGCACAATCACGCACATTTAACAGTCAATTTAACTCATCTGGTATCTCACACAACCACCACAATATGCAAGAAACAACTGCTGGGAATTGTTTCAGATGCTCTAAAGTATGTTAATTTCCAAAGCAAAATGACTTGTGCTGTGAATTTTAACGCACTTGAAAGCCTGTACTTTCTCTCGTTCTGGAGCACAAATTTTGCATGTCTGAAGAGCTGTGATTCATCTTAAGAAAACCCATCTTGTGTTAAATGGAATGGAAACTGGACTAAGTGGTCAAATGACAAGTACATTCATATTCAAGCTGTATTATAAATGCATGTACAGTAATTTACGTCTCTCAGCTACCACAAAAGGCTCTTGATAAGCAGGTAATTTGCTAAATGGACTCCTTTATCCAAGTATTCGAAGGGCGTTACAAGAAAAATCTGCAGAGGCATTAATGTGACGTAAAGGTCAAGCATTGTGACATACCTTTCAAATAATCCCGCCTAACTTGCGATATGATGAGGAGGCTGCTGGCAGCACTGTTCAGTGTGAAGCCCTTGATGTGGGTCTCAGCACTAAAAGAAGCAGACATTTAGAAAGGAATTACTGACATGCTTCTGATACGATAATAAATGGTTGAGCACCAAGGTGAAATTATAAAAACTACTGTTCGTATGTTAAAAATATTGCTGCAAAATATCGACCTGGAGACAGCTTTTGTGTTATCCTGTCAATGGTTATAGAAGGATAATTTTTTTTTGCATTCTGACAGATGACAAAGTTGGAAGTGAGCAACAAAAGAAACAAAGTACAAGATTTTTTTTAAACAATCGGTTCAGATTCTTGAATGCTGACATATTAGATGACTAAAATAACTGCATGCCCTGCATTGTTCTGTTGTATCCTAAGCTGGATACTTTTTCTTCTTTTTTCAATAGTAACCATAATTATAAAATGTAAAACTATTCTTTCAGCAATAAAAATGAAACATTTATTTTCAGCACTGTATATTTTAAACATAAACTAAAGCATATTATGAACTAACACCATATCATTTGGTTGATTAATTTTCAAATTTCTGTCATCTAGATGTATACAGGTTTTAAAGAGAACATACTACATTTGCTGCCTTAGCCACGTTAAAATTGTATTTCGCTTATCAATTCTTTATCTCCTGTAATACAAAACTTCGTGTATCTATAGCAAAGAGAATCTTTAATAACACTGCTAAAGCTTTTTCTAACGCTCTGGAAATTAGTCAAGAGAGACTAACCAGCAATCACGTTGATCTTACACTACAAAATGTTCCCGCTCCTAAATGACATATAGCCACATTTTTAATATATAAGGATAACTTTACAAATGTTCATTTCTAGATTACAAAATCTCTACACAGAAAAGGGGGGCATTGCCATTTACCATATCAGCAATCAAGATAAACCTCACTGATCATCTTGTGGCAAACAACTGAGCAGCCTACCTACTTGAACTTAGAGGCTGAGCGGATTGGGAGGTAAGCAGGGTCATTGCTAAATTATTCTCCCCAATCCCAAGAAAATCCTTCACATCACATACAATATGACTATCCTCTCAGTCACTTTCAGCCTCCCAGGCTCACAAATGCAGTCACTGGACTCGGGATTTTCTTACTCTCCCAACCAATCCTCTTAATCCCTGCCTAAGCACCCACTGCTCAGTTCCGCCTTTTTTTTTTTTCCTCCCCGCTTTGTCCCATCTGTCAAAGCCCTTAAGTCAACAATTCATGCATGAGACTGTAAATTACATATAACAAAGGATTTACTTTCTCCAATCTTCCAATCTTTAGTGTGATTAAATAGATGTTAGCTACTATTACAGAACTAATCCATCATTCCAATACTCCTAAATTTCTATTTAAAACTTCTTGGACTAAATGCAGTAAATATTCTTCAAGACAGTGCCAGAAAGCAAAAGCAACTAGACTTGGGTTGACCAACGGATCACTAACCTGGGTTGATTTGGTTTGGTTTTTTTTTTCCAAATGCAGAGTGCATTTTCCTTCTACCGCATCACTTTTCCGTGGAAGTTTCCCAGGGAAAACAGTTTTAAAATTATCTTTTAAAATAAAAAGATTACTTATTTTGTTGCCTATGCTAATGCTCATAGGAAGGCTCTCTAAATATTATTTAAATTTCAAATTTGGCTTCAAGCAGAGTAAAAAGCAAAAGATGTTAGCTTATATAAACGAAGGTAGCTTTCCTGTATTTTATGAAAATATTAGGAGTTGCACAAGTTTCAGGCCACTGCACACATTTAGGCTTTGCAGGAATAATCTCTTTGTAATATGAGGTTGGAAAAATTGTCAAGCATGCAGAAATGTGTGCAAAACACGCAGATTTGCTATTCCTCAACCATGGGTACACACACAACCGCTTTCTCTATTTCAGTGAATAATTTAAAACTTACAGACATTTGAAAATGCTTAATGTAAGCATCATTTTGTTACAAGAAAAAAGATACACAGATAAACACCGTGAACACTGCCAATATGAAGCATTTTCTGTCTTGATGCAACAGTGAGCTGTTACAGGCTGCTTAGAATGTCATTATTTGGCATTTCTATGCTACAAGATGGAGTATGAGAGTTCTGAAAAGCACAGGGGTTATTACGATGGTTGTCTTTGACCAGTGACCAAGAACAAAATCTCTTATTAAATCCGATTTTCTTTTTTTCCTAAATATCTCGAGGTGCAGAGGCTTAGTCGTTTAAAACGCATCTCCAACTTTTTTAGCCTTTAAAATTTTTTGTTAATTTTTCCCTGCATTTTCAATTTACATTCTAAAACAACTATCTAAAGTGGGAATTCTGAATGATCGTAATACTGGGAGCAAGCCACCACTTTTTTTCTGCTGTTCCAATCTGCAAATTACTGCTGATAACATGTAATACTTTGTGCATCTTCCTTACAAGTGTGTTTGAGTTGCAGAGCAGGGAAACAGTCAATGCATGTACAAATCTTCAGTAGAAAATTTCAAACTTCTTCCCTGAAGAATCTTTGAATAAAACTTTTGATACATGAATATTTTCTGTGACTGTTTAACAAACTACCTAAATTTCATCAACTTTCTTTGTACTTCTAAAACATCTCTTTTCCATCTTCTACTTACAAAGATTCATCAGTTACTTACATTTCAGGGAGCTTAATTTGATAAACTGTTTTAGTTTTTCCTTGATATAAGCCATAAATCCAGCAACCACTAACATTCCTTATCATGAAGCCCAGTTACTGAGATCTATTTGAAAAAACATCATTTGTTCTTCTGAATGCAGAACTCAAATACCTTTTCAATGAAAGACATTTCTTCAGTCTAAACACTTTTAAAGAAAACATGAAAACGATAAGCATCACCTTACACTACACACTGTTCCTGAACGTCAAAAACTGAAGATCATTAGATTTTTACAGTGCCCTATGCATCATGTGAGTTACCTACAGGCACTTTCAAATTCACTGTATTCAGTCAGAGAACAAACTTGACGACAACCACTGTTCTTGTTTTAGCTGAAGAAACCGAAAGACTTTAAATTTAAACTTAAATTTTTGTTCTTCTTACCTCTACATTGATGAGTAGTAACATTTTTACATTGAAGCCTATAATCTGACCAGAACACAGATTACAAGCAATAATTAAAGCAAGTGGTGTACCATACAACTTGCTAAAGGTTAATTCGATTCTGGTGATTCTAATAACGCGTGACAGCAGGTTGGATTTATTTCAGAAGTGTAAGAGTTGGATCTAAGGTTTATGGTCGTCTCCTAGCCACTGGCATCGCAGTCAAATGTACCATTTTGCATTTGGCAGGCAGGCAGCTGCCGGGGAGTGTGGGTAGGGTAGGACAGCAGCAGGGACGGGCACTGAGGGGAAGGCTCACAGGCAGTGAAGTGAAGGAATCTTGTCTGTTTGGATATTGCTCTAAAGAGGAAGAGGCAGACTGCCAGAAGGGCAGACTTTCAGTTCTGATGCCAAGTACATTCGCTGAGATTGTTAGTTGAAATGAGTTATTAGCCACACATACTGTCACTCTAGTACCTTTTTTATACATGGCTTATCGCCCTATGAAACACTGCTGTATTTTTTACCATAACTCCTAATTATCAGTCATGACCTGTTTTCCCATTGAAAGATAAGGACTGACTTGAAAATGATCCAGAAATTTAAACACTCCCCTCCCTGCCGCCCCCCAACAGTTAAAATCCCCCAAACACAGAAAAGCCTTACATGCGTTTCACTTCGATGGCTTCTTCAAGACAATTCTGTGTTAACAATGCTTTTATAAGGGTGTCGTAAGAACGATAGTGAAACCCATCCTTTCCTTGCATTTTCAGGAAAATATCATAGGCCTCTAAAAAAAAAAAAAGCCAAAACAAATTGTTATATTGCAATGATGTTGATCATAGAAAGAAATCACGTGCTGATTGAAAAGGTCCATCTTAAATCTATTTATCCTCTGCTTACATCTTTGAGCCCAAAGCTGTTGGTCACAGCTTGTTCAAAACTGCTTGTATACAACAATCAATTGACACATACCATCACAGAACAAAAAGTTTGCTACTGCTCTTTTTCTATATGCGGCTGTCGCTTAAATACCAACGCAGCTGGTTAGAAGGGGAAGACTCAGGATTTTTAAAGCAACACCTAATTCTGGGGTATATAGTTACAGTGTCTGGTGCATGATCACAACAGCGTTTAACAAATAATATAGGAGGTGATTCCAATATGGGGAGATCAAATTATTTGGCTACGACAAGATTTATACAAAACATACAATTTACAAATATACAGATATTTAACAAGTAAACTACGCTGCATTTGTTTGACTGATTAACAGTTTTATTTCATGCATTCACAATAACTGTCAGTGTATGAAAAGATGTTACCAAAAAGGGGAAAAAATGATAAGCACACTTTTCAGTCATTTATTTTTCTGAAACAAGATTATGCAGCTATAAACATGAAGCTAAGACTGCCATCCAGGCTGTAACATAAGCTAGAAAGCTGTGTTAAGAACCACAAATGATCTTTTCCATCTCAACTGTGATTAAATGTTTCATTTAATGAAAGTCAAAAAATAATCCATTTGCTAATTCAAATCACAGCCACAATAACCTTTAAAACTTTTTAGAAATAGTTGTACTATCACTACAAATTTCACAGCTTAAGTGTTAAGTTGTTTTCTTGTACTTTGAAAGTAAAGATGAAGACAACTCATTTGAATCTTACTGTCACAAGAAGCGTTACACCAATAGCACTTATTACAGCATGCTGCAGAATTTTAAGATGGCTTTCCCCCAAACCAAAACTTTTGGTGTGACTTTTGGTTTGAATCTTAAACTTCTTCAACCAAAGAGTATACATAAAAAACCTCCTGAAATGTAGGCAAAAAAATGACTACGCATAAAAATTTACAAGACAAACTCTTACACTCAGTTAAAAATTAGAATTAACATTGCCATCCATAACCTACTTTGGAAGCTTGGAGCTACATTAAAAAAAAAAATATATACATGAACAGACATAAAGGATAAGGATATCACAGTAAAAATTAAATCCACTTCTGTGTATGCGAGTTTCATGTATACAAGACAGACAGAGACATCAGAGAGATGGAGAAAGACTATGACTGACGTCTGACATTACAATAGGGATTGCAGTGTGAACCAAAAGACCAACGAAACGAAAGGTCTTGAAATCCTCCACCACATTTACTTACAGGTCTGAGGTTAAAGCTTGGCCTGTTGCAATGTGGTGAACTCTCTTGCCTGCTCAGATGCTGAACACTGGCATTCATAGAGTGTTCACACTTAAATTCAGTGAGAAAGACATTTTTCCCTTTGACTTTCCTGAAATCTGAGGTACCAGTAAACTAGCAATCACATTCAGCAAGAAAAAATCCCCTTTCACTGGTATAATCTATTACAAGTGGTAACTAATTATTTACAAAAACACAGTTGAGTGGCAATAGGTTTGCTCTTTCTGCTTGTCAAACTCTTGTTTAAATTATATTTTTTAAAGCCAAAAAATCCTTATCCTTGGAGACTCCTACAAAAGCTCTGCTGTCTTTAGACTAAATCAGGATTTCCCCCCGTATTTGAATATTGCTTTCCATTGGTTGGGTACCAAAATGGACCTTGCCACCAGCGGACATGTCAAGCATACGTGACCATCAATGATCATAGTCCACAAAATATAAGATTTATCTCTACAAGGAAATATATTTAAATCTTTTGCATAATGACTAGTTCAATGAAGAACTAAAGATCTTCGTATCAGTTTTGTTTTCCTGTTCTAGGATGTTTTATTGTGTATGTCAGTCCTGACCTCAGAATGATTATTCAGGTTATTTTCTTAACTTTATTTTGCATCAGTGCAAGTAGCACGTTTGAAATATTCCTAAATGAGTCTCAAACTGAGACATATGCCTGATCATGTATTATCAGCTTATTACTTCTTCAGATGGCATCTAAAATTACTCAAGTATATTAGCATTCAAAAGATAAAGTTCTTGGTTTCAAAATCATATTGTGTTATACTAGCTATTTCAAGTAGAAAGATTTGTTTGAAAAGTGACAACTTGCCAAGAAAGTCTCAGTTCTCAAGACAGTCAAATTTGTTTCAGCAATTGCAACTGTTTGGGATATGTGTAACGTGATCCCCTAGAGTCAGGTTCTCACGCTGACGAATCAAGATAGAAATGAAAATATGACTTTGCATAAATCAAGCACTTCAGAGAATAGATTTTCAAAGCACCTCCATGTCAGAGCTGATAAGTTCATGAAATTAGTTACATAACTAGATTAAGTTAATATTTTTCCTATCAAAAAGCTGATGTTGGTAAAAAGTTATATTCTGCCCTATTACATTCACGTCAAAATTACATTATGCTGTTATATAAAGTGACAATTTTGTCTTAAAAAAAACCCACTATAAAAACCTAAAAGAACTAATTCCCAACAAGAGAGGAACCGTTTACCAACATTTCCCTTTTCCCCCTTAACTCCCAGTAGCTCTAGACCACCCCCTCTAAAATACAAGATTATGCAGGAATAATTTACTGATAAATTCAATATCAAATATCATCACAGACTGTTAACAGTTACATTTTATATTTTTGTTTTAAAGTTGTCTCCCTGCAAGGTTCAAGGCATATTTAATTTCCTCCTGCTCTCCACTTGATAGCGCGTATGAAATCAAAGGCACAGGACACTTCTTTAGGAATAACATTATAAAATGTATTCCATTAATTTTGCCTGGTTTTCAGTGAAAAACATTTCTGCATTTCCCATATTTTCTTTTGATCCCCGAAATTTACCAGCATGAAAAATTTCCTGAAAACATTAAAATTAATGTCTGCCATAATATGCACGACTCTTAAATTTGCAACATAACAGAAGATTGCACTCCCTATATACAGAATACCCAGACTCCAGATTTCTAATCAGTGCTTCTGTGAATGAATAACTCTATAGGGTCATCTCACTAACAACGGAAGTTAACTGTAAATGACTGACAGATTCTTCTTTTAAAAACTCAAAGCTTAAAACTTTGTGTGTTCAACCTGTTAAATATACTGATAACACTCAGAAAAAAATAACTTGTATTTATAAATCTTCCTCACTCAACAAAATTAATTTTTTAAACCTATTTAATTCTACATTTTTATCTGCTTTCAAAAATCTCTGAACAATTTCTTTCAATAGTTAATTGCCTTCCCATAAACATGTCCCAGCTATTTCACTTGATATTATTCTTTCTTCTCACTACACTTCTCATGTCTCACACCATAAAACTTGCAACCAAACAGCTAGATTTTCTGGGAACCATAAAAATGGTATTTTTAGCATCAATCCTGTACATAAATTTAGTTTCTGGTGTTTAATGGCTACATTTGAAAGTCTAGAACATGATGTTAACCCAACAGGATAAAGTGAACTACAGACCAGCAGTACTTCAGTAATTCTAAAACTGTCAACTTCACCATAGACTGGCTTTCAGACATGCGTTTAAAAGTCAGCATTTCTGATTACATTTTAAATATTTTAGCATATCTTTCTCATATCAGCTTATGAAGCAGAATATAGGCAGGTAACACTGTCATGTACCTTTCCTAACATACTACTAAACCAACAAAAAGCAGCAGCAAGCATCAGTTGCTCTGCAGTTAATCAAAATCTTAAAATTAATGCTGAAGGGGTAAAGAAAGCAGTGTTTTCAGTTTACCTTTTGCATTGTTTTTCTTGCAAAGCATCCTTATTTTTCTTTCTTCCACACTAGAAGCACTTAAACTACTGGTATCTTCATATCTAACCTTTAAAACAAATAAACTTATTTAAGTTACTATAATGCTATCTGTTAACATTTTTCAATGGAAATAAATGTATTCAAAAGTATTATTAGCTAGGAAAGATAAACTCCAATTACCTTAGGTACCTCAAACGGAACAACCTGACCATTTTTCTCAAGTATATCAGCCAGTAGGATTAATGTTTTTTCACGAGGAACAACATTTTCTTCTTGAATTTTAGTCCAAACAGCTTCAGCCTTTCCCCAGTCACCGTTGTTCTCTGAAACAAGAGCCATATCTTCAGATAAAAGCACATTTAGAGTATATATAAATATCTAAAGTGATTCAAAAGAGGTATCTTTAGAAAATAATTCATCAATTAATCATGTACTTCTGCTTCATATGATCATCAACTTGAAAAGTTCTAAACTCCTTTTAATATCACAGAGGACACCAGAAGATGCAAACAGGAAAAAAAAAAAAGGATCATATGAATTTTCAAATGAATGAGAATTCAACTCAAAAATATTGCAGAAGTTCCTCCTAGCTCTTAAGTTCTAATATTCTTGATTGTTAGCTGTAAAAATAATTACAAACATTTATAAATTATGACAAAACACAAACACTCTAAGGTACCACTTTTAACTTGTATTCTGAACAACTTGAAATTAAAACCTCTGGTGATGTAGCTACTGAGTTAGAGCACCTACATCCAAGAAGTTGACCACTTTCAAGTCAAAGAAGTGTTCTAGGCTCTTGTTTTGCCAAGAGAAAATAAATGGCTAACAAATTCACAGAATAATTCAACTGCTTTCAACAAGAATAGCAATTATATATGTACCACTGTACAAAACCACAACCAAATAGAAAGCTGAACTTTGTGAAAGAAAACCGTTAATTACTATTTAACTACATAGAGCAGGTGGTTTGCAATGTCTCCTATCATAAGTCATCAGAACAGCATCGATTTCTGGTTGTAGGTCCTACTCACAGCTACCTAACCCTAACATCTGCTAGCTGTAAATCTGTTTGTTCCACGGTTTAATTCAGAATCCCAGAAATGAAGAGACGCAAGGTAAGAAGGCAGGGTCAGAAGGCAGATGATGGAATGAACTGTTCACAGGGCAATATCTCAGCCTGCAACAGCAGCTGTTCAGCTCTTCTTCCACTGTTCAGTTAAGGAACTTCAGCACTTCTGTAGACTCTACTGGACCAAGTCATAACACAAGGAGAGGCTGGAGCAATCACCTGGAAGCACTTGGATATTCTCTAGAACTGTTACAAAGTTGGCATTTCAAAGCAGTATATACTGATTTGCAAACAGTATTGCAATGTAATACTGAGCATTACAGTGCAATGTTCTCTTCTTTACAGGGCCAGCATCAGTTTAGCAAAACACGTGGATGTGTTAACTATGCTGGTTCAAGATCCAAGCCCACTTTCAACAAGGTTCTGGCATCACTTCAGCTTTTTAGAAAGAGGCAGCAAACTTGCTGACTACCATAAGTCAAATAAAATGATTGGTTTTATTGACTAAATACTGCATATAACATTTTAATGCAGACTATTATGGCAGCTAACAGAGCAGGACAGAGAATGTCTTAACACTTTTTTGTGTTTATCCCTGTGTTTGACACTCATGAGGCCACATCTAGAGTACTGTGTCCAGTTTTGGGCTCCACAACTATAAAAGATGCTGGCAACCGGAGCAAGCTCAGCCAATCGAGACAGACACGAGGCCAGTGCAGATGAAGAGAGGAAGTCAAAGATGATGAGTTTTGGGCAGCCTGGAGAAATGCTGGCTAACAGGGGATCTAATCGCAGTCTTTAATTACCTGACAGTTACAGAGAAGAGCGAGTCAGTCTCTCCTTGGAAGTGTCAGCAAAGGACAAAAGGTGATGGTTAAAAGTTGCAGGAATGGAATATCTGAGGATGATCAAACCCTGGAACAGGTTGCCCAGGGAGGTTGTTTGATTTCCAGCACTGGAGGCACTCAAAACTTTACTAGACAAGGCCATGATATGATCTAACTTTGAAGCTGTCCTAGCTCTGGGAAAGGGCGACGCCTGAAACTCCTGAGGCTCTCTCCAGTATAAATTATTGATTCTACAAAACCAAATGTGTTGTTTTCAACATTTGTGATCACAGCTTGGATTAGAAGGTAGATTCTTTTTTAATATGGTTAAAAAAGATCTGAAGTTATGGCTTAGTTGCACAGCGACAACTCTCTACTGTGTTTGTGCATGGGGCAGCTTTGATAGATAATCTACAATGGTTGAAAGCAGGAATGCGCATGGTTTTTGTCTTTTATGGTGACAGAAACCCACAAACGTTTTCCACTTCTTTGAATAGATGGAATTGGTTTTGTCTTTTGAAAGAAGACTGAAGATTTTGCATGACAGAACTGGATAAATTGTATCTTCTTGGATCCTCTTGCTAACAGGCACTGTCAGACTTAGTCACTGCCAGAGGTGAACAGGATGAGTGGAGAAACAGGAAGACTCCCTCCCCGTTGAGACAAGATTGCTTTTCAGGCCTGCTTGATTTTTGATGATGAAACAGTAAGTGCAAAGCCAGAATTGGGCAACACTACAGTTCAGTTTTGAAGCTTTCTGAGGCTGTTCAGGAAATGGAAAGCAACAGAGTTCTCAAGGGGTCTTTGGTAATTTTTTTTTTGTGTGTGGAAGTACTCATCTCTTCTGCCTGTGATAAGTGCAATGCGGAAGAAGCCCCTTTTATTACCATATGAAAAGAAAAAGAGCGTTCAAATAGTATTTTATTTAGCATTAAAACATCACTAGTTCTAGTCAACCAATAATATACATGAGGAACAGCCTAAAATTACTTCAAGATCTAATGCAAGTTTTCCCTTGCTCAAATATATCAAATTGCTGTAATGGCTCATTAATATATATACACTTTAACAAAGTACATAGCAATCCCTGTAATGCTTTTTTTAATGTCCCAATTTATTATTTAGTGCTCTATATCCAATCTTAACACAAAATGTTTTTCCAAGACTTTAAAATAACTGGAACTAAAGTTTCCAGAATTTTTATTATGTATAATGCAGTATGATACACTGAATAACAAAACCAACAAAGACTGAAAAATACAGAAAAGAAGAAATGAAAAACACTATGCATACAACATACGCTAAGTCTGTAGCATAGAAATGAACTTCCAATTTTAAAAACTGTTCCATTCCTGTAAATGATGCAAAAGTTAGGTTGTGGCTGGTGAAGAATTGATAGATTTTTAAAAAAATGCAACTTTCAGAACCATATCCAATTACAGGAGACTCCAGATCTTCAACAGTTACAAAGATATAACAAATGAGCAGTTTTTCTTCTTTAAGCATACTAAAACCAAAACCAGAGTAAACTTTCAAATTAGGATACAAGATGTGGATTGGAAGACTTGTACTGTATCAGTTCTATGTAAGTGTTGAGGTCTGCAGGTAAAAAACCTGTACTCCCTCCCCGGCAAGATGCCTCAGAAATGGTATCCAGGCTAACTGCATATCAGGATAAAACTCCTCTCCAAATAAGGGTTATGTCCTACCTCCAATCACAAAGGGAAACAGATTACAACATGAAAAAGATCACAAGCTCACTTACCACACAACTGAAGCAGGTAGTAGTACATCTCATCTCTATCACATTCAAATAGATTTTGAGTTAATTCTACCAAGTGTTCCAAAGTCTCCATCTTTAAAAAGAAAGAACAACCGAGTTTTACCTCCGCCGAACAATTATTTTTCTATATATGTGCACTTACATGCTGTGTGCATTCAGCTAAAATAATGTTTCTGTTTAAGTATAGACCAGCATTTACACAGAGCATTAAGTTCACCTCATCAGCCTGTCACACGTCCTTTCACAAACATAAAAATCAAGCAATGAAATATTTCAAAACAGTTTTTCTTGGAATATAATACCAGTTACATAGAAGACATCATACGAGCCACATACCTGATTGCTTGATATACACTTTTTTGCAAACCACTGCAACCTTCCAGAGTGTGCCCTCAAGCCAGGAGTCTGTAAAATATTTCCACAAGAAGAGACACATTACTTAGAACATATTACATAGAACATTCTAAGGAAAAGGAAACATATACATGTACTTGTAACAAAAGCTCATAGCTTTTGTTTGTTTTTTGAAATGTGAACGAGATTACAAGCTCACAAATAATCAAGTTACACTGAAATTATGAGACTTAAAAATTGCAGTCACTTTATTCAAGACATCTTCCTTTTTGGTTGAACACTGCCGAGAGAGTTGATACCCTTGGTAATCATTTTTGTTACTCACGGTAAAGAATTACACCAAATGTTTCCAAACTTTCTTCATGTTCATATTCGACACCCACTGCAATGTCTTAGCAACTAGAAAACCATGCCTGTCAACCACACCACCACCATTTGGTACCCCTTATCTGCTAACATTAGCCATTTTATTACGACTATTAGTACCTAAAAACAATAGTGTGTTTAAGTATAAAACACTAGTGTGTTTAGATATTGACTTCTCTTGCTCAGTAAAAAACCAGGAATTTATAGAGCAGTAACTGTTACAATTGCGATATGCTGCCAATGCAGATGCCAGATATACTGTATGTAAAGGCAATTCCTGTTCCAGAACAGAGCAAAGGCTTACTCTTAAGTGTGTGTACCTGGAGGAACTGATGTATAACAGTTAACATGCCATAGTTCTGTTCTTAATTTTCCCAGGTTTGATGAGCCTTTGTTTATTCATTCCTTTGTTGTTTCAAGCGGACTACAGATACAGAATACACATCTTCAAAAACATTTCAGTCTACTGAAACTACTAGACCACCACATAGCACCTTCTCAGCACCACAGGCAATAATCAAAATATCTGTTTGATCACTTAAATAAATTCTTAAACAAACATAGGAAAATTCAAAGTTCTTAAAAGAAACGTTACGGGTATGCCAGTACTTATGTCTGATGTATCTAAAAATACGATACAAAAAACCTGCGTGCAAAGCATCCATTATTTTCACCTCTTACCCTTCTCTCCCACCGAGTACTTGAATTTACTTTGCTTATACTCTCCTGTTTTAGCACAAGGATCATTTACAGACAGGACTCTGCTTTCATTTCAGGTGTTCAGATTCACATTACTACAGCTCAAAAGTGATTCTGAGGAAGTGTCTGTTCATCCCTACAGAGAAACGTGTGTTTTGACTCTTGAAGGCTTCTAGCTGTTAATATTATATGTCTCTACTGTTAAAACGTGAAGGGCAACTTCCAAAATTTAAACCCCACTCTGCATAAAAAAGGTAGTTTGAACAAAAAGCTGTGAGAAGTATTGAGCCTCAGTTCCAAAACAGTGGAAGCAATTACCACTGTAAAAGTCAATTTACCTTCTGTGTTTTTAACACAGATAATTTCCTTTTCCTGTATTCTCCAAGTGCAGAATTATTAGCATTACATCTTTCTGAAATAATTGATCATACACCAGAAAACCAGCACACAAAACTTCAGTCAAAGCCATTAAAATTTGCTAAACTTATAGGAAACAGTGTTCTGCAGAGTAAATGTTAGGCCATATAATCCTTCCAATCACTCAAACCATTTTATGCAATCATTGTAAGGTTTTTAAAAAACAGGATGTTAACCTCACAGTTCTTCAACATGGAGCATCTTCTCCATGTACTTAATTGTACTGTAAAAACTCTCTCAAACCAAGAGATTACAGAAAAATAGTGGCTTCTCAAGTATGCAGAAGTGGTACATATAAACACAGTTTTGCTTTCCAGGTTACTTGCTTTTTTCCCAATTATTTTTTTTTTTCCCCCCCACAATTATTTATGTTTACAGGTACCTGTTCAGTGCTTTTTTAAGAGCCACCCAGCAGTTTCACATAAAATATGCTGAAAACTAAGTCAAGAATTAACATCTTACACAACAGGCTCTTGAAAATGAAAAAGAAAAAAAAAAGTATGTTGCCTGCATTTGTAGCTAATCCTCTTTAGGACATGGTAAAATTCAAATGCTGAATTCACTTACAACTTCCAATATCATTGCTGATCCGAATGCCAATGAACTCAACAGCTCCAAAGCTACAAACTTTTTATAGTAAATCCTTTCCTGTTCAGAAATGATTGATGTGTCTGTCACTACAAGGACAGCTGAGTTATACAACAGATATCCTTGTGTTTCATTTTGAAATTGAGAAGTGTTTTCACATACTGCAGGTCTCAATCATCAAAAGAACATCTAGGTCAGATTAACTAAATCTCCAGGGCTTGCCTGATAGTCCATATTTGTAGCTTATCCCTTACCATCTTAGGGAATTTTAAACATTGCATTTAGCAGGAGGCAGACTTTCTACAATACAGCAGACTAAAATACAGAATAAAAAAAAAATTAAGTAAAAACCTGTTACTCTAATTACTCTTCCCAAATTCCCATTTACTGTTTTGATTTTGCTTGTTTCAACGGACTGAAAAAAAAACAACCCAACCCAAAACTATTATTGAGTCTTAGTGTTTTATTTTGTTGTGTTTTTTAAAATTTGTTAAGACATTCACTGCTTTAAAGAATGAAACAACTATTGAGAGTCTCAAATAATTCATACAGCATATAAACTAAACATAAAGGTTTTCTGGCTTTTATGTTCTCTCGGAATACAAAACAGTTGTACTGTACCAAACCAAAGGTTCATCTAGCTTGTTATCCTCTCCCTAACAGTGCCTATAGGAGAATATAAGATGACAGAAAACCCAGCAATACTTCCCCATCAGTGCTCTTTTACTCTCCAACTACTTGAGGTTCAGTGGGTCACACTGCTTCAAGCATGTGATTTCTCTTCCATGAGCTTTTCTGGTTGTCCCTGGAACTCCGTAAGTTTTATCATTCATAAGATCTTTTTGCAAAGGGTTGCCTGAACTACCGTCTGCAGAAAACAAACAAAATACCATTACTTTTTGTTTGTTTTCAGTCTAACTTCTACTACCTCCATTTGGAGCCCCTGGGTTTTGTATTGGAAGACAATGCACTATTGATTTATCTTTATCCTCTCAATTTCATATTAATTTAATGAGTGATGTATATATAATAATTCCCTGTTTCACTGTTTCTTCTCCAGACTAAGCAGAACTCACCTTAGTCATACCTCCTCTGGAAACCATTCCATACTTTTGATCACATTTGTTACTATCTTTGAGGGCCAACATACAACCCTACACCAATTTACTCATGCATTCACACACAGAAAGGAAAACTAACCAGAAAATGTACTACAGCTTCAGAAGAACTCTTGCCAAGCAGCACTCAAAAATCATGTGAGTGCAACAATCCTAACACACTGAAAGCATTTGATTTGTTCTCCTCCTTCCTACAACCAATCACTTCAGACAGGTGATTGAAGGGGTCTAATCACCAGGAAAATCTTTTCTGTATGAACATTTTTGGTTGAGCTAATTTATACCTATTACAGCTGAAAGAAAACAGATTGTCTGGGCAAATACTGACCTGTCAGAGAGGAATCCATTCGATGTTTTTCCAGATTTTTAGATAATGATAGAAATATTAAAGTGTTGTTTACAATAGTGTTCTGTAATTGTTACAGCTAACAGACCAATACTATTTTTTTACTTCAAAAAAAAAAAAAGTTAAGTAATTTACAGAACACATATCGAAAATATTATTTACTTCTCTCTACTTGCCTAAAGCAACCTTTTTCTCTTAAAACACAGAACTTGCTTACAGAGAAAAAACACAAAAAACAACACACAGACCAGAAACCCTGTGATATCGTTCAAAGAGAGGACTTTCAGAAAAATAAGAGTTTAAAGTGTCCCAAAACAGTACCACTTTTGCTACAGCTGGTTTAAGATGCATAATTATTTAAAAGCCAGCAGAATTATTTTTCATTTAGCATATACATGACATGAGATAGATTACTCTTTTGTTTTAACCTTCCAACACTGCACTTCCCCAAACTATTACTGTGCACTGGCTGGCGAAATAATTGTTACATATTCTGGACAACTTATTCTAGCCTTTCACGGTATTAGAATTTCACCAATTCTAATCATTCGAGTTTAATTCTGCCCTCGTTAAGTGGGCTCGTTAAACACTTAACCTCGTTAAGTGTTTTCTTCTAAATACTTACATTTTCTTCCCCAAATTCAATCTTTTCTTAGGGAAACAGTTTCTTAGGGAAACAGTCCTACTATAATTACCAATCTGAACATATTGGAAAGAAACAGCCAAATTTTGTTAGCGCCATCCATGCTCCACTTTCTGATGGTATTTTTTGGACAGGTAGATCCATTCGTTCCTCTCTTTGCAGCTGAAAAAGCCAGTAATAATAAGAGACAGCTAATGCTGCTAAAGGAAGAAGAATGTTTCATGATGAGTTACATCAACAGCCATAACAGACTTATGCTACCAGTACCAGAACCAGTTACTGAGATTTAGGTGCCAAAGCAATGTCTTGCAAGAAAATGCCTTACTTCTCCAAAGAGACAGCCTTGAACAGACAGCTATAAGAACTGATGTATGTCATTTCTAACAACGCGCTCCAACATAAGCATCAGTGAAAACAGAACATTTGATGGGAAGTTCTTAAAGACAGATTTTTCCCTGATTCCACAAAAACGTCTATGAAAATCTCACAAATTCCATGCAGCTTCAATGAAGCCTGGGATATTTTTGCATGGCAGCTTACTTGAACAAAGTTTTTTACAACATGAACACTGTTTGCTATGCTCTTATCTTCCCCTATGTTAAAACTTTTGGCAGACATCCTCACTTCTACTACGCAGTAGGTGTGCTGTTGAATCAGAAAGTTACAAGAATAGGCAGATATAAAGTTTTTGTACCTTACACAGCCCTCTAAGTCTAGTTGATAGATGAGATGGGTAAAATTATCTTACACCTCTCTTTTGTCTCTTATTAAATACCCTTTTATCTTCAAATAGCAATGCATGAGTTTAAAAAAATACTAAAACATTTATATTAATATTTTTTAAAATAATCTTAATTCTCTTCATATGTATGAAACAAGTATACCACTTTGCTGTATTTCTTACATTATAATGTTTATAGCATAATGTAAGTGAAGTACCATAGGGGGATATAAAGAAAATACTGAAGACTGCTTTGATTAATGGCTCTGAACATAACTTCTACACCATAGTACAGAAGTTTATAAAAGATGCGACATTAAAGACCGAGGGATCTAAAAATATTCTGTGCATCAAAAAGCATCTTTCCTGTTACAATCATATCAGCTATCTAACAAAACACATTACTCCTCTCTAGCTTAGCTTTCCTTTAGGTCATTGTACCACCAGGATAACACTAGAGCTACACCTGCATATGGCAGGCAACAGAAGGAATCTTTTATTTACAAGTTCATTTTCCACCTTGAAAGAAGTTTAGCTCTTGTGGATTTCAGAAACGGTTTCTTTGCTCACAGCATGGAAAGATATCCTCATCCACTTCAGTCTTTCTGAAAAAAAAGAAAACCTTGCAAACTGCTCAGAACTATGATGGGATTTCTCTAAAAAAAAGATTTTTTGCCTTTGTTCTTTGTAAGCAATTTTGCCCTGAAATAAATATGACTAAACCCAACCCAACCCTCATAATAGTGATTTCTTGAATGATAAGCTCATCTAAAACGTCCCAACACTTGCACAAGTTTTTGGGCAAGGGATAACTCCATGAACGCTTGAATACAATTAAATCTGTACCTTCAATTTGACTACTTTTTGTGTTTGGTAGTGAGGGCGAGTACTCTAATGCAGCACCAGAGTTTTGAAAATTATGAGTTGCACCACTGCAAGTTTTGCCCTCAAAATCTGCTAAATTGTGGTGTATTTGGTATTTTATTCGCACTATACAATATTTAATGAACGACATAAATGGACATGTCTAGATATTTATCCTCCCTAACTCTCCTGTTGGGAGCGATTACAATTCAAGTTTCTGCCTATCCTACAATCACCCAAGGCAGCAACTAGCCTACTTCTACTAGGTTAATTTTTAAATAAAAAGCAGCAGTAGTTCATAATAAGAAAATGCAAAGCTTATAGTCTCCACTGGGAAAGCTTTTACTATTAGGGTGGTTTTGGTTTTTTTCCTGAAGTATGCATTTGCCTCAAAGCTTCTGTCAGTTCACTGACTTTACCAACATGATTAGTATCTGTTGATTAAACACTCATGATTTTACTTATTTCACTTGAAACAGGAATGTAATGCTGCTTTATGTTAGGCAGATAATGAGAAAAATATAAGGAAACTTGATTATTTTCCTAAAATAAAACAATAATAGGAAAGAGCTTTACAACTTTATCATTACTCACGACAAGGGAGACTGATGTATATTTAAGTACTACTGGAATATCCTACATTTACCAGTAAGATTTCCAAGAGAAATAATGCAATAAAATAACATTATAAAAAAAAAAAACCATTGTAAGAGAACTTCCCAACACTAATCATGCTGGAAGAAAAGGTAACATCAAAAATACAAAAAGTCCTCAAGGATGCTCTGGACTCAAAACAGAGCAAAAGTTTGCTCTTTGCATTGTAATGTGGGTTTATGTTGTATGATGAATGAAAAAAACATTATGAAACTCACTAGTATCCTCCCTCTAACACAAAGTCCCTGGAGCTAAGGAAGGATGTGCAGCTCTTACCATGATCCTGCTCTTACCATGATCCCACATTCCAAACACATTACCCTCTCTCTTTCTGGAAGGAATTTGTTCAGTAGTCATCTCCTTTGACAAATTTACTTATTTGAAACATATTCATTTGCTCTCTTTTAAGAAAGGAGTATTTAATGTGCATTGAAGTAGTAAGCAGCCATTTTTTTTTTATTAACCCACAAGCACATATGCATAGATGCAAAATCCAGCTTCACTAATAGTTGTATCAGAGTCCAGTTTCATAAGGAGAAGTAATGCTTTTATTAGACTAATAGGACTCAATAGTAAGAAAAAAATAATCTTTTCTTGTAATTATAGGGCTTGCGTGCCTAAAAGCTCTTCATCCTTTCCCCTCCCTCCCAGTTGTATACAGTTACTCTAATAAAAGCTATTACACCCCCTACAAACTACTCCTCAATCTCAGACCACCGCTATCTAATAAAATTTGCATTCAACATTTACAAACACTTAAATTTTGTTCTAATCACCTCCACCCTTTTCTTAACAGGACCAAAAATAAGTCTTTGTAGGTAAATTCAGACACTAGATCTGATCATCATTAAATTACACATTAAAAACCCCCCTAAATCCTGCTGTCACAAATCGAGAAAGCATCTTCTCCAATAGTTTATCTCCAGCATAAAATCAGCAAGACTCAATTTTATGATGCAGACTCTTACAAAAAGCAATCTGGATGAAAGAAGGTTGTAATCTCTCAATATCAAGTAGAAATATTCTCATTGTTTATATGGTAGATTAAATCCAATGGCAACTGGTATCTTGAGGTCTGCTGACAGTGGATGTCACAATTCTTTGCTTAAATCTATTTACCTCCTAAATTAACTTGACATCTGTTGATAGATATATTCCTGTATACTAAACTCACCCAAAACAGTTCTTTTGTCAGGTCTTGAATTTTAGCAGTAAATGCCTTTTTTTTTTCCATTTATTTGCATTGGAACATATTTCATTAAAATACTTCACAACAATTTGTCCTTCAATTCTTCACATAAATGTCTTGAGACATGTGAGATATGGTTGGATATACTTAACTATTAAATATAAATGATATATTTAGTATGAGAACAGAAGATGAGGAAAGTATCACACTTAATTAAAATTTGGTTAAAAGAATTCTGAAGCCATGCACTACACATTGCCATTTTCAAGGCAGGTTCCTCTTGTGGGAGTTAACTTGTACAGATTGGTCTTCTACTAAAATATTTTGCCATATAGTTCTGAGATCTCTCCCTATATCCCAAACACAGTAATCCTCTCTTAGCCTTCATTTCCAGTAAAACTACTAACAGAGCAGAAATAAGAGCTTTTATTCTTTCACTGAGGGAACAATGTTAATATAATAGCTGAAGTGATTTGATCTATAAAAATTTCAAGAAGTATCCGTCAAACAACAAAATGAAGCTGAACGTGTTTACCAACTCCTTGTTCCTATCAGAGGAGTCCATAAGCTGCTAACTAAAAATGCCAGAGATCTGATACCTTTTTAATGTGGCGCTTGTTTGGATTTTTTACAGAAGTATTTTGCTGTCCAATGACATATAGTTTAAGGTGGAATGATCTTATCAGTACAGTGCAGAAATGGATACACCACCAGTTTAAAACCTTGCATACTTTAGTCATAGGTGTAAAGTGTTCATTTCTACTTCATGAAGTGTTCATACTTCTACTTTATAAACATGGTTGAGATTTTTGCAAAGCTGATTTATAGAAGGGCTCGCTTGAACTTCTTCTGCAGGACTGTTGCAGTACTTAATGACATGTAAGTGCAAGGTCCTGCACATGTGTCAGGGCAATCCCAAGCACAAATACAGGCTGGGCAGAGAATGGCTTGAGAGCAGCCCTGAGGAGAAGGGCTTAGGGGGTGTTGGTGGATGAGAAGCTCAACATGAGCTGACAATATGCACTCGCAGCCCAGAAAGCCAAACGCATCCTGGGCTGCATCTAAAGAAGTGTGGCCAGCTGGTTGAGGGAAGTGACTCTCCCCTTCTACTCCACTCTGGTGAGATCCCCACCTGGATCCAGCATCCAGCTCTGGGGCCCACAACACAAGAAGGACATGGACCTGTTGGAGTGAGTCCAGAGGAGGGCCATGAAGATGATCAGAGGGATGGAGCACCTCTCCTATGAAGTCAGGCTGAAGACTTACGCCAGGGGGCAGACTGTTCATCAAAAGACATGAGGTTGTTCAGCCTGGAGAAGAGAAGGCTGCAGGGAGACCTTATAGCAGCCTTCTAGTAGCTAAAGGGGGCCTACAGGAAGGATGGGGAGGGACTCTTTACCGACGGAGTGGAGCGATAGGACAGGGGGCAACAGTTTTAAACTGGAAGAGGGGAGATTTAGATTAGATATTAGGAAGAAATTCTTTACTGTGAGGGTGGTCAGGCACTGGAACAGGTTGCCCAGGGAGGTTGTGGATGCCCCATCCCTGGAGGTGTCCAAGGCCAGGCTGGATGGGGCTTTGAGTAACCTGGTCTAGTGGGAGGTGTCCCTGCCCATGGCAGGGGGGTTGGAACTAGATGGTCTTTAGGGTCCCTTCCAACCCAAACCATTCTATGATTCTAAGCCCCACAACTCTACCAGAAAGAGCCAAGCACGGACACAGGCTTAATTACACACAACTTCAGAGAGTATTTTGATAATTGCATTCAGTAAGAATAATAAATGAAGGAAAAGGGTGAGTCTAGAAATATTCTACCATCATGCAGGTAAAACAGCTACAAGTATGAGATCTCAGTGCAAAATTCAGAGATGACCAAATAATTAAGATTGGACCAAAATGACAGACAACAACTATATTCTAAATACTTTAGGTACTGAATTCTTTAAACCTCCATGCAGCATACAAACAAGATAACAGTGTAACAGGTGAAGGGGGAAGGAAGTAGATTCCTCCAAGGTGGTGTAACATTCTCTTTTTCATTCCCATTCTCCTGGATGACCTTCACATCCATTCAGCTCTCGATCACCAGCTCGATCAGGTTAATAAAGTGGCGGTCAACAACTGAGTAGACATTGTCTAGTTACAGCAACATGTAAGAAGCTGTGGATTGGAGAAATTTGGGGGAGTAGGCTCTAGAAAATTCTCTTACCATTTATATACCAGATTTAAAAGATTACTAGGCCAAGCAACTCTTAGAGACTCTCCGATATACTACCTGGAACTGTGGAGCAACACATATGAAAAACTATGTAAGATCTCTCTCCGGGACAAAATTTGATTAGGTATTTTGAAAATAAGACAGCATTTTCAAAGACAGAAAAAGAAAATATTTTTCTAGAAGGTACTTTTCCCCTAATCCTATTTATTGAAAATTCATATCCTTTCTTTTAGCCAACATTAGTTTTAATGTAGTTTAATTTAGTTAAAGTAAAAATGTACTGACTCACTTTTCTTTCTCTCCTGTTTCTTTTTTACGAAAAACATAATTGAAGGAAAAAAGGCAAATAAACTGCCCTTCTAAGTATGGGAAAACATCCTAAGTAATTAGAGCTAGATTTGGTGACACAGAAGTCATTCTGTGCCACTCCAAGGGAAAGCAAGCTAGTATGTGACCTTACGGTAAGAGGCAAGAAGAGAGATGGGCGAACTTTGTTTTTACGTGATCACCTTTGAAGGACTCAAGACAAAAGCTAACTTATCAACTGAGTTACAACTAAGAACTGAAGACTAAATCATGATTTGATACACTAGAGGACCCAGTGGTAGAACTTGTTCCCAGTGGAAAGCAAAAGAGCATCTACCAGCACATCCATCTACATAACTTCAAGGGCTCAGGAATCTTCAGGCACAGCTAGATTTTTACTTTACAGAGCAGCCAAGGCAAACTCATTTGGAGGTACTGTCTCTGAGAGAGGCTTCCTTCTCTAGCCACCTGCCACAGAACAAATGAGAACAGACTTTCAAAAGCTTAGCAAGGCAGTCTAGCAGCATGGCAAACTTGTTACCTTATCAATCAAACTCTGTGAAGCCTTAGAACTTAGCTGCATTTCCCCCCACAGTCTTCTCAATCACAGCTTCTCTTCCACTTAGCATGGCTTCAAAAGAGACCAACACCTCCAAACTACCATATGCTCCAGTTCATTTGTTCTGGTATCTGTCAGATGCATTCTTTGCCTCATCTCCTTTCTATTCACCTTTCGCTGTCTTTTGTACTATCATCCTCTGCTTAGTCTTGCTGTCCTTCCAGCAAGCAAATGAGCGCCCGAGCTTTCAGCTTTCTTGCTATGACAACATCCCACAACACGAGCTTATATATATGCATGCACAACACATTTGTGACCGGATAATGTATATACCCAACTCTGACCTAATTTTTATAATCTCACTCAAATCTTATTCTTCCGCCTTCCCCACTATGGTCACCCAGTTCTATTTTACCAAATATTGAGATTTAAGAGTTATTTGCTTATTCTTGGGACTTTGAGTTGCATGTTTTTCAAAGCAGCAGTTGTCACTAAGTTTCACGTAGGCACCTAGTGTACCTCTGACTTCTAAAATTAGCAAGAGCAAGCAGAGGCAGTGGTCTCCAATGAGAAACACCCCATTTAAACAACCATATCTCCTCCAGAATCTTCATCTCGTTAGCTCCTAAAGAATTTTTCCATCTTAGTTATTACCCTTTTAGAAACTCTTTATTAACTCTGTAGATACATTTAAAACAAATGATGTCACTAAAATCAATGGATCACCATAATCTTTTTTCCAGCTTCATCACTACCCTTTTACATACCCAATAAAATTATTAACTCAGTAAATATATTTAAAACAAATTATACCACTAAAATCAACTGACCACCATAATCAACAATACATGATAAAAGTGTGTGCTGAGAGGTAATCTGTCTAACATGCAACAGCGTCTAAAAAGGAGAAAGTGGCACCAATTGATCACTTTACTGAATATTATTTCACAAGAAAGGAAAACAGAAAAAGAATATGAGATGGCCAACAAGAGAAATAATTTAGATACAAAAAATACTGGACTAGAGAAACACACCTTGTACTGTATCTTTGATCCTATATTCATTAAGGCTTCGGCTTCCCAACAAATAAAAAAAGCAAATAAACCAATAAAAACTATTTTCTTCTTCAGCAAAATACCAATTTTAAGATCCGCTCTTCCAGGGGAAAATTTCTTTGAAAATACTTAACATATTGTTACATAGTAAAAGCATACTTAAAATATAACACATCTTATAGTAATTGATAAATTAAACTATCCACCGGTAAAATACATGCATACTATTCTTAGCTAAATTCCTATACTCCTAAAAATTCCAGACCTTAAAACCTCTTTTTCCCCAACAGCACAGACAAAGCTGTAATTCATACTTGGACGTTAGGCAGGAGCAAGAAAACCTACTTTAAATCACATAAAAAGCCAGAAAAACTTCCATTTACTTCCAGATATCAGGCATTCAGATTTATGCCCAAGTGTCCATCTGTGATTACTAATAATTTATGATCAATCACCAAATACTGAGTATTTGCAGAAATAATTTTGGCACCTATTAAGAAAATGACAGAAGTTTCAAAGCCCTAACGATTTGATAATTTGCTTACTATCCTATTCTGACTGCTGAACTGTAGCCGCCAATATACGTTTTGAGAAATTAAATGCCAGTATCAAAGAAACAGCTGCTAAATCACATCAAGTACCAATTTTATTCATTTAGCTTTAATTTTACTTCCAATTCTCAGATTTCATCCTTTTACTTCCTATATGCTTTAATCACTATAAAAGAGCTCAACTCCTCAGCATCATCTTCTGTCAGATACTGATATTTCTATTCTTCTGTATCGTAACACTATGAGCTCCAAAAAACCCTCTGAGAACAAAATTATCAATCCTTCAACATTGTGCTTGGCAATTTCCACACACCCCACAGCAGGACAGTATTGTTCCACTACAGACAAACAAGCAGATCTTCAGTTAAGATTTTTAGATGCACGAATTCTATTAGATAATTCAAGTAGGAATAACTGGTATTTCAAATATTCTAGGGGGAATTAGGAAAAAAGCATACTTGGTCGTAGGAAGGAAAAAAACCCCAACAATTAGGTTACAGAGTTGTGTATGCACATAACACAAAATCGACGAGGACAAAGTATTACTTTTTCTACAAGATGCCTCCTCCCACACATTAACTGGAAAACTTATGCAGCATTTTAAAAACACACAACTGTGTTAAGAAGAAAAATAATCACAATCTGGGCAGACTCTGCAGCTGCCCCTTTGACTTATCAATTTCAGTAAGCACAATTTCAATCAAGTCTAGATAAAATATACTAATCCTAAATAGACCAAGTTTGTCACCTACCACTTCCTATAAGCTGCTTACTATCCTGAAAAAGAGAGAGAGAGAAGAAATGCTAAATTAAATGCCAAACAGTAGCAGACAGCGCTTGTTTGGCTGATTAACTTGTAGACAAGCATTACAAATAAATCTGAGCATGGTCTGCAGCAAATTAAATTCCAGTGCTTTTAAGAACAAAGAATTCCTTCGGCAAGAGGATTAGCAACTTTACACCCAGGAATGCCAGTTTAATTTAATTGTTCCACAATCCGATATTTAATATGCAAATATCATTTTGATATATAACAGAGAATATGAAAAAGTGAGGAAACAATTTTAATATACAACAAGACTGTCTCTCTTCTGAACTGTAATTATACAAAATAAAGCTGGTCAAGGTTTTTTTTTATTATTGGGATTGAATTCTATTAACATGCATCAGAACAAGTCTAATTAAAGGTTAAAAACTTTAAATGTTTCTAATTAAGAGTCTAAATAGCTGCACAATT
Organism: Chroicocephalus ridibundus; assembly: GCF_963924245.1. Lineage (NCBI taxonomy): Eukaryota > Metazoa > Chordata > Aves > Charadriiformes > Laridae > Chroicocephalus > Chroicocephalus ridibundus. The sequence goes on from NC_086286.1 coordinate 30,699,528, forward strand.
ACAGTACTATAGTTAAAATCCCACCTCAATAACCTTCCTGGCCTCTTTGTATTTTCCTGTTTGCAAGAAGGCGAAGAAGAGATCATAAAGAGCCATCATGTCACCATATTCTCTGCTTATAAAATCTGAAACTGAGGACAGAATAAAACTCATTAATGTACTAAATATATTGAAGCATTTTAATATATATGTCAGATATTCTGAATACTAATATTTTCTAAGCATCAGAAAGTTCCAAGAATAAGCTATAGGGAAATAAATTTTGAAACACAGGGAATCATTGCAATATATTACAAAATTTGTTGTAGCTTTGCAGTTGAGCATATTTACAATGTTTTTCTATTTATGTGCACTGCATTTTGAATTACATTCAACAAAACAGACAGAGTATATATTAGCATTCTCTACTTGTGGATAGCGAGGATACAGGATTTCTTAACTACACAACTATTAGAAAAACAGATGTGTTGTTTTACTATTGCGTTACTATTAAGTTGTTTCTTCATAGTAATATATGTAGCTAATTGTTGAGAACTTGATGCTGTATTAGCTAAACATTAGGACTCTTTTACATTTAAAATGAATATCAATTTTCAATTTGAAGAATGACGGCATCATTTAAGTGCTTTAAAGCTACACATATAGACACAAACAATTTTTTTTCTTTCAGTGGAAGGAAATGATATACAAGTCATGGAAGAAAAGATTCCAGAAAACACTCCATGTAACCAGACAGCATTTGACTACGTGCAACTAACCCTTTTGCAGAAGATCAGCGTCTCCTTTTTCTATCAGTCTACAGTAGATGTTATGAAGCTGAAGAATTTTACCATACTTCTTATAACAGTTGATTAAAGCTTCCAGAGCTGCAGGCATGTCATCCCTTGTTGAATGAAACAAAACAAGAATAAAAACAATCAAACCTTCCAAGAAGGAATGGTACATGCTGAACCCACTTTAGTCTTGAAAATTTCAAGGAAAATTCGTTCAGCGGTCTACAATCCAAGAGTGTATTCCGCACCTCACCCCACCCCCAATATGCTACAGTCATTTTTAAATAACAGGTAAAGTTTTCCTACAAACAAACACCGTGTATGCTTAACAGCCACAGCAATGAAAACAGAATTACGGATTTATATTTAAGCCTTTTGGCTGTATAATTTTGATTGCATGACCACTGTTCACTACAAATTAACTAAAGGTGTGAATACTCTTCATCATTGATGCAGTTATTTTTTGAAGTAAAATTCTTAAGTTCTGCTATGTACTATTGTGACAAAACCCCAATTCCTCAGAAATTTCAATTTGCATTTGAGTTGTTTTTCTTGTAATATTGTGCACATTGTATTACCTCCAAAAGTCTCTGTTGAGGCATTTTCAATTTTTAAGCCCTTTAAAATTTTTCCACAGCATTTTTATTTCAGTATAGATCTACAGCTCTTTAGATTGCTTTATATTTGTTTTACACCCTAACAGACAAGCTATAAATCATCTGTTAATTTCCGTTTTGTCACAATTGCAAGGCTAGTGTTTTTCTATTCTATATAAAGGTCAGAATCCAAAATATATTTTCTGAAAAAAAAAGTGATTTTTGCAATTAATTCAACAATATATTAAGGTACCAAAATGTATTTTATGCTGGCCTATCCACATCACATACAGACATGGCACTAGTATATATCCATGGTACTAGTAAAGTAGCGCGTAAGATGCTGACTTCCTTACACGCATGTAATTCAGGGGCCTTTGAGCACTAAGGACCACTAACAAGCACAATATCTCCATTGTTGTTACCTCAGTCCTTTGTTGACTTTTTTCCCTGCATATGCAGTATTAATGCCTTTGGAAGCATACATAATTAAAATGCAAAACTGAAAAGCCATAAAATAAATCAGATATGGAACTTAAAATAACAACAAATATAAGCTAACATTCTACACTGTGCAACTAACAGAACTTAATCATCTGCTGCAGACCCTTTTTCAAAGGATTAGAACCCAACCTAAAACAACCAAATCAAAACAAGAGAGGACAGCCACTGAAACACTGGTAAAATGATAGGTGAAGTCATTCTTTGAAGGGGAAGTTTTAAACTGAAATTGAAACAAGTCAAGATGACACGCACAAAACGTTGTAACTAGCCAAACCATCAATAAGACTGCCTTTTAGATTTCAAAAGGCTTATCAAATAAAGGGTGGCGGAAGTAGGCAAGGGGGAAAAAAAAAAACCAAAAAAACCCAAACCAAAAAAACCCCCCACGTAGCAGCAGCAACTGAAGGCCATAATAAAACTGACTTGAAATAATGATTGTGCGTTCCTGAATATTGATCAACTGAACCGTAACAAATTAAGATATTACTGATAAAACAAGCCAAATTCAGATGTCCTCTCCTCACACTGCATTTCATGTGCAGCACGAATTTTGCTTTTTCAAAGGATGATCTAGACTATCATATACTACCTTCATCTAGGCTAATATTTTAAAAATTTTAAGAGTAAATCACAGAACAAGAATTAATTTTGTTCAGTAATACTGGCATTCTGAAAATGAACCTAAGATGATGGATTTCTACCTTATCCCCCTTACTGAGCCCTGTTTACAGTGCATCTTCTGGCACCCCATGGAGTCATTTGAATTTTTGTCATTTGGGGTGAAGACTAAATTACAGGTTAATTTCAAAACTGCAAGTAGATGTTGCAGGCTAGATTACTGTCATAAAAGAGAAATACTATGGTAGTTACCATAGACAGATATAAAGCTTTATATAATCAGTATTTTTCTCCTGCTTTAGATGCAAGTTCAGTTAACATCTTAAAAAAAACAGTTTTACAGAAAACTACTCAATTTCTAAGGAAGCACAACAACATTTATACATTAAAATTAAAGTTTTCAGTGATAAATCTAGCTTTTCAGATTGATGCTCAAACAGCCATAGTATTGTCTCGGCTGTATTCCTAAAGGATTAAAGTGACTGTTTTTAGGTCAAAGCTATCAATAAATGAATGAATAATTGGAATGTCATTCAAACAGGAATGTTAAAGAGTTTTCTAGTCTCTAAATGTATACTTCTGAAGGCATTAATACTGTATACCCAGAGAAAAAAAAATCAGCAAAGAACGGAGATAACAAAAAGGGAAATATTGTGCTTGTTCCTGGTATTTACTGCTCAAAGGCATCTGAATAAGTCTACATAAGTCAGTATCTTACACACTAATTTACTAAACATTCGTTTGAATTGAAATCTGATATATTTGTTTTGTTGCATTCAAGCAACCAACCAGTCATCCACAGTTTACTAGATAACGGCATTCATAAAACAGATAAATGATAAAACCAGCAAAAATCAGCTGTAAAACAATAAAAGGTATAAAAGTTCAGCCTCTACAAAGAAATTGTTTGTACTACTACTGCAAAGAAAAAAAACATCGAGCTTATGCTTGTACTCGAGTTAATATGATTTATTCAACAACCTGCAGTACCTCTTGTCACAAACCGCAATTAATTCCAAATAAGTACCAGCAACTACTTTTGTAAGCAGTTTATACAATCCTGGTAAAAAAGCCCAATGAAAATTAAGAACTTACTATAGGCTTCAAATTTCAAGTACAGGTAACATTTTAATGTGTTTCTTGTTATGACTCACTAACTTAAAGGAACTGCATGAAAAAGATTTTCCACATTTTAACAAAAATGCTATTTAGACACAAGGATTTTAAGCTAACAGATGTACATTTGAAAACAATCTGGCAGTCTTTCTGTATGAACTTACGCATGTCGAGCACCCTATTATGTTCACAAAGGATACTTACTACACTACTACATTACAAGCTGGTCCAAAATTACTATTTAATTAATATGGATCAAGTTAAAAAAGAAATAAAGCCCATATACTCATGGCCATAACAGAAAAATCTGATTTCCAGTGTCAGTCTGGAAAACACAGTACTTAAAATGTGAACATGAAGATCCATGCTTTACTTTGAGTTGGCCAGATACTATAGCTTTAAGTCACTCACAAATACTATCTGTTCAGGGCTAATACCTGTTCCACTTAAAGATCAGGTGTATTTTTCCCTCTCATTGAAATTTGTTATTTTAGAAAAGAAGACAGACTATTATTTTTGAATGACAGAAGGAGCCTCAGTCCTCACTGTATTACGCTTGGCCCGTATGTAATCCCAGAAGAGTCCTACTTCGGCATTATTTTTCAACTAAATTGATGCTAGGCTTAAGATATCGTAAATTTTGTGCAGTTATTTGGTTTTTGTTTAGGATGCCTGTGAAGTCCCAGATACTATATGGGCGCAATCTTCCAAAATATTTGCGTGGGCAATTTTACTTGCACAAAGCTCTTTGAAGAGACAAAATTACTCAGATGCCTGAGTGTTTGCAGAACACACTCTGCGGCAGGACTGGGGATAACGTGCATGGATGCAGCGTCCCCCCCTTCAGTTTCAACAAGCCACTCCCCTCTTGCTTCAAGAATGTTGCACTAAATCGAACCCTTTTACTTGCAATAAACAACTTTCCCAACCAGAGAGTCTGCCTGATAAAAATAAGACTCCAAATATTGATTTTAATTGGAATGAAGTGCTGCAACATTATGCATAAAGCTTTAGTGAAGTGGCAATTTACCTAAGGGGTTTACTGATTGAAAAGCTCTCAAACCTGAAATCACTAGAGAGGTAGAAAGAAAAAAGGGACTCTCTGGGGTGGGGGTGGAGGGTAGACTGGTAAAACAAATCCCTCTCTACAAATCTGAAGCAGATGTTAGTGTAGAGGGAAGTAAATTCAGCGAGGTACAATCAGCTTTACGAAAATTATTCTGTAAAAAGAGAACGGGCTCTTGAAAGAGCTAAATGTTTTTCTGTTCATTTGCTATACTAAGGAATCTTCAAGGAGACTGGTGTTGCAATTACAACTAATCCTCCCCAAAAAATTAACTGTGTTGAAGGCTTTGTAATTTCCCTAGGTACAATTTAGCTGTCACTTACTTTAAAATTTACTCAAACATGCGTTCCGAACAGCACTAACTTCACATGTCAAGTGCTTTCCAGCCAATTGAGTCTAAACTGGAAGTCGGTGTTAAACAACTGAATGATTAGACAAGATAGCTCATTTCCCTGCTCTTTTGTTCAGAATAAAATGCCACATTTACATTATCAGACTCAACAGGATTTTCTGACAGAGGGAGAAAAAACCCTAGTGAACACTGTCCGTACCAAGCACATGAAGCCTGTCATTTACCAATCATCCTTCAAAAAGCAATAGCCATGAATGTAACTTAATTACGACCCAATGATCCTTGACGAAAAATCATCTTATCACTGTCCTGTCCCCATAGGGCAAATGAGACACTTTTGTCCTTTGGCACTGATGATGCTAAATTCCTAATTGCAATAATGGAGTAAGAGAGCCAAACATCCCTAATTTCACTGCAACACGTAAAGAGTTTTAATACAAATATTTGAAATAAAGCCACTAAAAATTAGAAAAACCTCTCCCAGCTAGAGATATTTTTCCCCCGCTAAAAATATCACCTAATTTAAAGATGCCTATTTTTAAAAGTAAATTTTAAAGTCAATTAAATTGTATGTGCTACAGAATCATCTCAAACAAAATCACAGGTGAATTTAACTCTGTGAAAACAACAGCAGAAAAACTGTCAAGGCACCGGATTCCCCCTGCATCTACTACATAAGAAACCAAACAAAATGGGTTCGTATGAACTTAATTGCAAACCAGCACACAATGTTTTACTGGACAACACTGTATTAAAACACATTGACCATTTTTAAAGAAACACAATTAAGCCTTTTGACAGTTTAAAATACAGATATTAACTTTGCATTCGCTGACTTGAAACGACTAAATACTTTGTTCATACAGTCTGTAACATAATGTTTCCATAGTTTACCTGCAAATTTTGTTCCCTCTGCTTAAGATCACTTATGATATAGGCAATTAGTAAATTTCAAACCTGAAGATGTTTTGTCTTGCTTCTGTTGTCAGAGGTGATATTATTCAAGGAGAGCAGAAACAAACTCATGTTAAAGAAAAGGCAGGAACCACATTAAGTTTTTCAGATGTGTACTTGTATTGTTGGCTGTACGAAAGTTGGTTTGGGCAAAAATCAGTAGTTACTGTATCTGTTAATTTATCATCCTGTAAATAGGTATTATCAAAGTATCGGACAGCACAGGAGCAGGTTAGCTTCATAAACCTCCTCAGTTTTGTAAATTGGATCGCGTTCAAACAGGTTTCCCCCGACAGTTGGTAGAGAAGGTAAAAGCCAAAACTACAATCCTTAAAACCATAAGAAATTTTATATGGTGTAAGTAACACAACTTTTTCCAATTATTATCAGAACCAGTTCAAAGAACCAGTTCAAAAGTATGACATGTTTTAAGAAAAAGTACAAGCTCTTCACATCCTTGCAGCTTTTAGAAAGATTTTTGTCATACTGTCCAAGGCAGGTTTATCACCTTGGATGACAGACCAAGATTCCACATGTGGACTGTCTCCATTTTTAATGGGATTTCACCATCTTGAGAAACTGTTCAGAGTCATAAATAAAAAACATACAATTAAAAACAGGGCAGTGGTTCCCCCTAAATTTACTCAATGTAAAAAAAAAAAACCAAGATAACATAAGTTCTCTCTGTAGTTACTTTAGTTAAATATTTCTCAAAATATTAAAGGCAAAATGTACATTCCACTAAAATAGTAGATTTTATTAGCTTTTGTCAAGTTATACTGTTCATCAACCGTTTTTTTTCTTTTCCATGCTCTGCTGTAAATAGTCATTTTTAACATGCACTAGGACTCAGCAAGAATTTCACAATATTCAGGACTGGGTTCAGAGAAAAGGGGTAGATGAAAACATTTTACACCTACAATTGTTGAAATCTTCAAAAGCAAATCACAGATTCCTTTACAAGCAATTAAAAAGTTTGAAATAAATTAAGAACACAAACCACTAGCACAACCACTGCTGTGGAACATTAAAAAACATCCCAGAGCTAATTTCAGAGGCATGCTGACGACCTGCAGCTAAATGACAGCATTTCAGCATGATCCTTGAGAGCTGTAGGATGGCAAATAGTAAGCACTACTGCTCCAAGAAATGACTAACACTTATTTCAGTCACTCATAACTTTGAAAAACTCTTATCGTCTCCAAGAAAAAACATAAAAAATAAAAATCAGTGAAATTCAGTTATTCCTCCCAGGCAAACTCTGTGGGAAAAGCTTCCCCCTTCTGTTCTATCTGACACTGGAGAGGAAGCAAGTCTCTGCACCCATACGGCTGCAAAAAACCCACAGGAAATAAGCTTACTTTGTATTGTATTTATATATATGAAATGTATTAAAGTTTATATAGATGAGTACCAATGAGTTGTAGGCAGACAGTTCCACACCGTGGAATTACCTTTTCCTTTAAACCTCTAGTCTCATCAAGAGTCCCTTCATTAAAAAAAACTTTTTAGAAAGTTTTACCAAACGTTTATAATTCAAAAGAATGTGCAATCAAACCAAAATAACCCTTTGCTGTCCCCCTTTGCATCCATGCATGATCCCATTTTTTATTTACATCATCATATACTACTTCTGAAAAGAAAAGAACCCAAGTAGCACCACGTACAGCTCGCATGTCAACGTGCATAAAGCAATTACGGAAAATGCAGCTGGTCTTACCGCACACTGCAAAGCAAATCAGATATTTTTCCGACACATTGGTTACATATGATTGCAGTTAAATTACTTTCATAAACATCTGCCTTCTCTTGTGATGTAACCAAGGCAGTGTTGCTGACTGAAAAGATGTACACTATGTTCTTAACTGTTGACCACTACACTAAAATACTATTTTTAGAAGAGAATGTACATGCACCCACGAAGAGTTACATCTTTTTGACAACAATTTTGAATACAGAAAACACTGTATAGACCTTGCATACCCAGAATACTTAAAAGAACTTAAAAACCCTACATGGTAACAGAAACATTAATATGCATCTTTGAGGCTGACTTACAGGATACTATGAGAAATCCGCTGATTTCATAGGTACTATGTTTAAGCCAAGAACATTCATATACATGAACCAAACAGCAAGAAATTAATCAATCAGTGTAGCTGCAAGAGGTTAAAATCCAGCAACTACATAAATGACATAAGAAAAAAAAATAAGAGGATTGTGCATATGGTAAAGGAAGTTAAAAGGGACTCTTGGCTCAATTTTAGTAAGTAATTGTTATATTCAGCAACATAGCAGTCTATTGGCAATAACATCAAATTATTTGAATTACGTGAATTAAAAATATTTCCGTGTTCAACAATCACCCTTCAACTCACCTGAGATTATTGGATGGCACAGCAAAATAATGCTGTTTTGATGGGAAAATTTTAGAATCAAGAAATTCATAAGCATATTCCAATATACAGCCATTTCATCTCTGATGTGTCCATAAAACACAGCTGTTGCTCCCAAAGATCAAGACATGACGCCTAACTGATGAAAACAGACTTATCTAACTTAAAACATATTTGTTTATTACTATTCCTAGATCACTTAAGTGTATGTCCGTGCATGTTTATGTGCATGAGCAGCACCTTCAAACACGAATGTGCAGCTGTGTATAGCGTACACAGGTCATACAACACAAATAAATATCATATGATAACTTCTTTCATCTGAAGCCCAAACATAGCTTACTTTTCAAGGTGAACTGTAATCAGAGGGGCATGAAGGACAGCAGTTTCTGCCAACCCCAGGTTCACAATGGTCTCATGTAATCGATTCACTGTTTCAACTTCACCTCTCATGGCAGCGGCATTAAGAATGCGGAAAAAAGATGCAACTGTTCTGTCTGAGATAGGAACATCCTTCTCTTTCATCTCCGTTAGAATGTTAATAGCATCTACAATGAAACAACACAAAAGACCCTTAGGTAATTTCATGTAGGGAAAACAAACTGCTATTAAAACAGCATTTCAAACCCAGCAGGAATGTAAATTCTGGCGTATAATGCCGATTTCAAGTTAATTACTACTTGCATTTCTAAACGAGACTACAATTATAAATCCACAATAGCATGGTTTTATCATTTTGCTGCAACTTTGACTACAAATTATAGATAGGAACTGTGTGCCCACTCTGCACCACATAACCCTGTATAGCCTGCCCTATAGCTGCAAGATTCTACTAAATGGATGCTTTTATCGTTCAATGCTAACATCTGCTAAATCACTCCATTGTTTCTTCAGCAGATGGCTTGTCACGAGGCCAGATAATAAAGATATGTTTACACTGTATATACAGCCAGACTAATGGTCTGATACCGATAGGGCCTGTTTGCTGTGTCGATACTAATTAGCCAAGGAGAGCCAATGAAAGCTTTCTAACAGACTGCATGTTAAAACATTAGGTTCATTAAGCTTCATTAGTAAGGCAGAAACAAACATTTTGGTATATGGAATAAGTGCATTTTTATAATGTTCTTAATTATTGCATAGACAGAATGTTTTGACCACTTTACATTTGGCTACATTTATGAATTGTTTTATTTTCCGAGGGACATTTATGCTCTTAAAAGCAAGCTAATCTTTTCAAACTGCTTTAATGTAGAGGTGGTCATGATCTGATTTATTATGATTTGGAAAACATCAGCTTTGTTTGTTATTTTTCTAATAGTAAGCTTCTTAAGAGGCCAAGACACATTTCAAAGAAAGATCTTACAAGAAAAAAAATTACATTAGCTTTTTTATTTTACTGTACATTGTTTTATATAAAACTATAACATTTTGTGTCTAGGCTTGGACAATACTTTTATGGTTTGAGTCTTCTACAGAATCATAGAACTCAATATTCAGAATCACCTTTTAAAATTGATGACAGTCTAGAGTTGTTTTAAAGATCAACCAAATCATGTAAATTGCAGAATTGTATTAGACTAAATTAGAGAAATTAAAGTGCTAACAGCTTAATGCAAACATCTAGAAATACCAAATAGGCAGTTTCCAGAACACTCATTAAAAGCCAAAATTTCCAGGCAGTATGACAGATTGACTCTCAATTCAGTAACAAACACGTAAAAGAATACTATCAGAAAAATATATACTTTATAAAAAGTTAAATGATTTTTTGCAGTACTTGGCTCTTGTAAGAAGGTTATGTTTATAGGTTTTATGTTCAGCCTTCAGACCTTCTTAAGCAAAAACAAAGCCATTAGTCTAGGCACATACGCAATTTGTGCCATAAGTCATGATCTTCAAACTCAATCCAAACAGCAATGCTAATAAAAACTAGCTGCAGAAATGCAAAAAGCACTGAGCTGTGCAAATGTAAATGACAAGCTTGCCAATCCATTAAAACTAATGGCCTGCACTGTCCAAGCATCTCTGGTTGAATTCACATGCAAATTTGTATGCAAAATGTTCAAGCACTTTTCAGGACATGATATACCATTAATATCAACTCACATTTTTATTCTTGAGGCAAGATATATTTATTATATAGCAGAAACACACAAAGAAAGCAAATGGATTACCTTCTAGTCTACCATGCTTTCCTAAGACTTCTACCAGTGCTACGTACTTTCCAGTGTCAAGAGCAACAGGTGAATTCTTAGGGAAGCTAGAAATTAAAACATTAAGAATTGTATCAACAGAAATTCACATTTTATGGATTCAGCTTAAAGATTTATTTTTAAAACTATATAACAAAACAACAGCATTAAGAGCTAAATGTTTTAGTAAGTATTTAAGGAAAAATGTCATAGACTTTACAAGACGCACCGTTAAAATGTGATTTAAAAATATTATCCACACACCTTCCCTCCCCCAAAACCCAAAACTTGTATTTTAAAGAGACAAATAGTTCAATTAATTATTTGGTAGTTATTGCATAAAGGAGGATATTTCCCAGAAGCCTGGGAAGAAAACTCAGTCCACATGGCTGGGACGGGGCTATATTCTTTTTGATAAAGAATATGAAAGTATTCATATATGGTAACAAGTTAAAAGCTACTATTTTGAAGTTTCTGCTATGTATTTGTTTGCTTTTTTTCTGGAAGTTTTGAAAGTAATTCCTCCTCTGTTGTTTCTTTTTGTAACAACTGAAAGAGTCACTTCTGAAGAATATTATGCTACACTTGAGGCAGATCAGTAAAAGCATGCTACTGCAGTGAAGCTCTGCTAGAAGACTCAATTGTACTTCATGCAAGCTCACTATGGGGATTGTGCGAGAGTGCTAATACGGCCAAAACCAATACCCTAACATTACTTGCAGAGTGGCAAATTTCTTGATATTCAGAGCTCAATCATTTCACATAATTTCAAACACTACCAAGGCATAATGAGCACCTGCCTGCCAACCTACTGTAAAACCAAAGCAAATACTTTGTGAATACGTATGACAGAGAGAGAACCTGAAGTAACACATAACTTGTTCTATAATCACTGTAGCATCGGACCGAAAGGAGTCTTTCACAGGGAAAACGGGAAGAAAAAAGAAAGAATTTGCTCTGGGATAAGTCATGCACAACATGTTTTAGCTAGGAGCTAATGTTCACAGCCAAGATACGAAGCTCTGAAAATAAAAACTTAAAGCTGACAATCGTAAAATAACGTCACTGTGCAGCATATTCTAAACACATTCTAGGTGCTTTCTAACACACAATACAGGTACTTTTTTTCCCGCCTTAAATTAAGCAAAACTTCAATTTAGACACTGTGTTTAAAATAAAAACAAACAGATCCTACATTGATATCTTCCTTTTTTTAAAAAAAAAAAAGAAAAGATAGATAATTACTGACCATACAAAGTAGCTGCTTTTGATGTTCAATTATACAAAGCAAATTTTTTGTTTCAAAAAACCACACCTCTGACTGTTTTAAATGCACATACATCGGTGGGGAAAACTAATTAAAAATGGATGAGGGGGTTAATACTCAACCTACTTAATTCAACAAGGTCTGTGTATCAGCATAAATCTCTGTGACATGTTTCAGTGCCGGTGTACTTACACTTTTTCTTTCAGGTTCATTGCCTCTTCTACATTATCATGTCGACAGCACAAATTTATTAAGGCTGCATAGCCACCGACAACCATGTCCGGTTCGTATTTGGCTTTCACTTCAAGGGCTTTTTGCATATTCTAAAAAAGGAACAAAGCAAAGATGTGAACTAGAGGAAAAGTCAAGATGACATTATGATTCTTCTATGTTCAGTGTGCAGTACATGACTGCTTTAGTGCATTTAGTAGTGTAAGATCACATTTGAAAACACGGTGCTATAATGCTTTAGCAAATTTTACGTGAAAGTTATTTTGCAGAAATTAGTACTTTTCTAAAACACCTTTTAGATTGGGAGTAGATTTCTAAATAATTTTTCTTGCTTTATATTCCTAGCATGTTTTAATGTAAGACTTTTTTTTTTTTTTTTCTAATCCAGACAGACTCCATAAACATGATTAACCCGAATTCTAAAATAGTTCTTATTTATTTGGAATTAATAAAAATTTTCACCTGCTACACTGCCAAACACATAAGAAAACTACTTTCTAAAGAATAAGAAACTACTTAAAAAATAAGAAACTACTTAAAAGGGGGTTTTTTTGTTTGTTTGTTTTTTGGTTTTTTTTCCACATTCCTATTCATACATTTGACCACTTTGAACTTACAACAGTGTTTACTTCTAGTTCTATTTCATACGCAAAATCACAGAAACAGACATCTGAGAATCACTCTTTCTAAGTTGCATTCTTAGCAACAGAGAATATTGTGCTATCATCTGCATGACTGTTACTGCTCCTATATATACAGCTTTATAGGCAGGATCATACTGAACAAGAAACTGAATAAAAGTGTGGTGATACCCCACAAATTACAGACACACACTAAATGAATGTAAACTACAGCTGGACGCCTGCCGAATGCAGGCAAGAGACCCTTTATCTCAGAAGAGCTTTCCTCCTGCAGGAAAATGGAATTTCAATCCCTGCATTAACAACCTACTAATATTTGAATTGCAAATGACTAGTGCATGTATCAGTTGCTTGACAATCTAGATATAAGAGACCGGAGCCATGGCTTGAAAGGACATTTGGCATGTATGATAAACCTATCACAGCTGTTACTATCATTCACTTTGCAGATTATTGTAAACAAACTTCAGCAACCCCAAAACATGCCATTCAAGGTGTTGCTGAAATTAGTTAACCTTTTGATTTAATTGCTTTTTGCACTTATGTTTGATTTATAAGCATCAAACCATGAAACCTCAAGCACTGCACTTGTCTTTGCTTAACTATGTCTTTCCATAATACAGTCACATTTCTGTCCCTTTAAAAATATAGCTATGTGTTTCCAATTATCTCTGCATTGCTTAAGATACCTCTTCTTCACAAAGAGCATGTATGAGTTGTTTCAAGACATCTGTAATAGGCTGGTTTTCAGCTTTTCGCTTTTCGAGTTTCTTCTCCAAAGCAGACACGTCAGATTTAGCACTCTAAATGGAGGTAACAGAAAGAATGTCAATTGCAAAAACACCCTTCCCTGAACAACTTGTCGGATCACTTTAATAAAAGACAGACAAAATAATCCTTTTCTTTCATACTATAAGAAAATTTTTAATCATTTAAGGTGCTTTTATCTGTTTAAACAGTACATACTAATTGAAGATTTGAGTCAGAATACAGTAAAAAAAGCATTAAATAACATATCTACAAAGGTCAACATTACTATTTCTCTCATACTCAGTTCTTTGTGTTCAGGGAAGTAGGGAATAGAATTCTATTTCATTTTCCATCTCCACTCTGCTCAGATCAGAGATGTAAAGACTTGACACTCCACCATTAGAAGGAGTATGGATTTATATGGTTCCTGCCACTCAAGTGGATCACTGTAATTTACAAGCATGAATTAAGCCTCACATCACCACTGTTAACTAACTAGAACTTTCAAAAAAATATTTACCAGACAGGGAAACTGAGGCATGAAAACTCAGCCAACTCCAAGGTCAAGTATCAGGTCTATGTGAAAATCTGGACAGCCTTTACTTCTACTCTGGAAAGTAACCTCTGAACTTCAAATGGTAGATTTAAATTACCTTAATATACTTCCATGATCTGAAAGCTAGTGATTACACTTGATCTAAAACCCATATCCAAACATTATTATTACAGTAAGAACAAGCATAGCGAGCTGTGAATTTACTTACTTCTGGAATGTTGTCTGTAGACAGGAATTTTTTATGAGACAGTAACCTTGCATCCTAAAATGTAGTGAGACAGAGATATCACTAATCCCCCCCAAAAAGTTCAACGACTAAGTAAGCATATCATGCTAAAAATGTTCAGGTTAATCATATAATTGCAATGTTTAAAAAAAAGCTGTATTCTTCACCATTACTACATTGACTTGCAAAAGCACTTATTAAATGTATCCCTCAAAAACTTTCACATATGAAATGAAAACAGCTTCAACAGTGAAAAATCATGGAAAGGTTAAAAGGCTTACATATAATCACTACATAGAGAGATTTATTTTGCAAAGGAGAATATATTCATAGAGTACAGATAGTCCATATTTTAGCTTCAAAGTAATTGCTATAGAACCACAGACCTTAATTAATTCAGGAACTTGAGAGGAGTCCAGCAGTCTGCAAATGCCGCTGTAGTGGGTTGTAGGGATAACTATATTCTGTACCAAGAGGTGGGGAAAAAAATTATATGAGTTTTGAAACACAACCAAACTGAAATTTGTCTAACAGAAATTATCTCAGACGTAATTCAAGTCTCCAGCTCTTGCATGTCATTGAGAAGTGGTCTGGTTGTACTTAAAAGCAGCAATTTCAAATCTAATAGATACATGTCAGGCAGGACAGGCATTATGTAGCAAAAAATGAAACGGTACCATCTTCTTCAGCTGATGGAAGTATTGTCTCAAACGCTCCTCCTTGGCCTGTACCTCTGAGTCACTCATGCTGTCAATCAAGTGATAAAGAAAATAGCCAACAGCTTCTGTGGAAAAAAACAAGAGAAAGCATTCCACTAAAATTACCGAGACTGTCATGTTATCAAGATTAATTTATAAGAAATCATTTTGGTGTGAGATGTCACCCTGATGAGAGGCTCTGAAATGGCAACAATGATCACTGAGGCATAGAGATTATGTGGTTTGGGAGCACATATCTAACTGGTGAGTGAAAGGAATATTAATTATTTTCAGACCTAGTGACAGCTTTTCAGTACAGAATCTTACTTCAATCTATTTTTTCCACTGCTGTGTGACAGAAGTGGTACTGCCCAAGGCCTTCCCCCCCTTTCCTGCCCGCTACCCCAAATAGTTGCCACAAATATTTTGTCATCGCTCAAAAGAAAAAACAGATTTCTAACACTTTGCATATTTATTCTGTACATTTTACCCATTATATTCCATTAGCAAGCTACAGTAAGTACTGTAATATTAATATAAGAACATAAAAAATATTTTAACCATTAGATCACCTGATACTGAAGAAGTTGCCTATTAGCCAATGAAAATCAAGATTTCACAGATTTTATCAAATAGTGCTAAGTTTCTTACCTATGCAAATGTAAAAATATAGGGAGTCCTGTGGCTAAGGCTAGGAAGAGCTTCAGTAATTGTCTTCTCAAATGTTAGTTTTCCCCATACCCCCTTGCTCCTCCTGCCCCGACAGGAGGGAAAAAAAAACCCCATTTTTTAAAAAACAGATTATACAAAAAAGTATACTTATTGCAAAGTAGAAGATTTGTGATAAGTACCATTTTGCTTCAAAAAAATCAGAAGGGCTACTGAAGTTAAAACTAGGTTGAAAGACTGCATTATTATTATTTTTTTTAAAGTATTTAAGCACTGATACTGTGTTCATTCTAAATCTCTATTTTGGTGAATAATTTTAGAAAAATAAATCGTTATCAGCAAGATTTATTTATAATTCTAAAAAAAAAAAAAAGATCTCATGGATCTCACAAAATATGCTCTGATTATTCGAATCAGGATTTTACCCAACATGTTTTCAAATTTCACTTTCAAAAAGAAGCAATCAGTGTTTACTGTTGTAATCCCTCAAACCCATCATTACACAGAAGAACGGATTTGTGGATAAGTTACAATCATAGAAATTGAAACTCTACCAGTTGGTCCTGGAGGCGTCAGGCAATAACGTTCATCCTTGTACAACAGTTCCGTTATCTGGTAAGACAGAATAATCGTACATTGCAGCCAAAAGAAGCAAGCAAGGACAAATAGTATCTGAAATTGAATTCTCAAAATAATAAAGCATTTCTCTGTTAAAGTATTATTCTTTACCACATCATAGTAATTCCCTAAGAAATACAATGAAGTTTTTTTTGTAAATAATAGGTTCTTCTTAAAAAATATATTGCAAACAGAAATGCTTTCTGAGGTATGGCAGTAAGACAGACGGTCTAGTATTCTGTTTATGTATCATTCTACAGAAAGTTAGCTATTGTAAGACATTGCTTAAAGCAAACATTAACCAGTGTCACTCCCAGAGATGGTACAATTATGTTCCAATTTACCAAAAGGCTGAAATTGGCCCATAAAGCTTTTTCTTTTTTTATTTTGAAAGAAGGAAATACATGAAGAAAATAGAGGAACACGATTTATCATGCTCTGCTAGATTTAAGAGAACTAGTACAGCTGTTGTAAATAAGTGCAATTTTGAATGACAAAATACGCATCCATAAAAATTAATTGCATTTGACTAAATTTAACACACATTCCATCAGTCATACAAACTGAAGGAATACGTAGATTTTCCTTCATCAGAGGAAAAGAAGCGTTTACCCAAAAGCCCCCATGTCCTACCTACAAATAGTTTAATCTAAACTAAGTCACTTCAAAAATCCATTTGTCCTTAAGAAAATTACATCAGCTTTAGTTAAAAGCTGAGATTTTAAGTATTTCAAGAATTTTGCTTTATATGCCACGATGCTAGAATGGAATCTGAAAGAAGTTAGAAGGAGATGCATTCCCACTGTCAGTGCTGTGTTTTAAGTAATGACAGAAGAAAAGGAACTCTCATGTTCAATTGTTAATGAAAATGGATAAACAAAGCCAGAAAATACCAAATGTGCAATGGAATACTGTATCTATGACTTCTCATTTTACCAATACCACGGACACTGTGGACAGTTAAACTACAGCTTTCTTCTGCCCTTTTGCCCTCATTCTCCTATGACAAATCAACAGACAGAAGAACCTACAACTACAAAAAAAAAAATCCAAGAAAGTCATGATAACATAGTTCTCCTTCTCAATCAAATCTCAGGGAATACCAAAAAGGATGGATTACAGAAAAAAAAAATGCATGATATTATTTCTAATGCTATCATTTCTTATTTTAGAAGATTAAGACACATATTTACTCATAAATTTAGCAAAGACAACAAAATGTATCTTTATTCCATTGTGGAGAACAGCTGAAGTAACTCTAGTACTATTTCACGTGCAGACCACAATTACTTCAGTCCTCTGACTGTCCTTCAAAATTAATTTCATAATGGGAGTAATAAGAGACCCCCTTTTTTTCTCTCTCTGCCCTCCCTTTTTATTTTTTAAATGGAAAAAGGAAGAATAGAGGCAGAGGAAAAAAACAACCTCTCACTATAATCTTCACACAACAGAAGATGGTAGCAAAATACAAAAAACCCTGGCACCTCACACTTGTACCTGATTTATACAAATCCTTAATCAGTGACTTTTTAAATTACAATTTCCATTTCATTCCAAAAATCTAAAATATACTGCAAACCATGTATTAGTTTATTAGACAGCAGCTACACTATCAAAGAAAAAAAAAAAAAAGACATCTCGTCTATCCTAGTGTTCTACAAAATGTATTGACCAAGTTATACTGCACTGTCTTTCTAATGTAGCCCATACCAGGGAGGGTTCGATGATCAGTCATCTCCCCTTCACTTCATCCAGGTGACTTCCTTCATCTGGCTTTGCCTTCAATATTTTAAGTTATATGATAGAAACTTTAAAATTCTAATTGTGCCTTATTATTTTACTAGTACTAATGCAGGGATAGGAAGAAAGTTTAGGGAAGGCAGGAAAGGGAATTAAACAATGTCAGACTGCACAACTGTGGCAGGCTTTGTTCCAGAAGCTACAACTCTGTACTACCTTCAGCTATAACAACACTATCTAGAAATACGAGTAGCATAAGCTACACGACATGATAACACCACATTTGATCTTTCACAATTACCCTTAACTTTCCAATTTGAAAGTTCAATTTCATACAGTTGTACCATCTGTCACTGACAAAAGTCTTGCTCAAATTAGTCAGGTTGCCAATAATAAGGCTCACAATTCAGATTTACAGGGATGAGTCACAAACATGCACTGTCTAAAGAACTTTATTTTATTTACAGCATTATTATTATCTCCACTTACCTTGCTCCAAAGATGTACATCATTTGAGCTGAAGAGGGCAGCAAAGGATAACAAATTAAAAGCAACAAAATGATTTTACTCTTCTATCTTTTTAAAAAAAAAAACCTGACAAATCATTAACACTGAGAATCTTATTAAATTATTTAAATAAAATTAAAATAGAATAATTGCCACATATTGTTTAAACCAACTTTGTACAGAATAAGTATTGTACTTTTTACTATACTGCATATGGTCATAGTTTCTGCTAAATAACTTAAAATAACGCAGCAACACAAACATAACTAAAGCTATAAAGAATATATTTTAGTTTTATTTTTAGTTCAATCTTTTAGTGTGTCCTAATTATACTTCTTTACTTTATACTTCATTCTATTTAGCTTTTCAAGAACGTAAGCTTCACTAAAACAAGTCGCACTTTACATAGCAAATAGTCAATATGTGGAATATGCTAGAGCAAAAAATCTAGACTCCTGTGCATTAAGATTTTTACTACAGACAGATTAACTACAGGCAGCTATAAATGTATTTATACCATGCAAAAAAGAAAGTAATCAAATCTCTTACTTAAGGTATAATGTTTATTACAGTGAGATAAATAGCTAATATTTTAAAAAATATTTAAAAAACCACCCATAGAACTCCAGTTTCTGCCCCCACAGAACAGGATAGAACTTGATGGAGAGCACTTCTCTATATATCATCAGGTTACAACCAAAGACCAAATGTTAACCAGTTCACTAGTGTAAAAAACCCAACAAATTAAAATGTTAATTTTAATATTAAAATATATTGAAGTATAAAAAACCTGACATATTCCTATAATTTGTACAACATCAACATTCTCACTAGAAGCTGTAGCTTTTTGACAACTATAAAGCAGCACTAACCTAGACAAGGCTAAGAGACAAAAACTTATGACCTTATTTTATCTTCCTATGATTCTCATAAGGGGAAATAAGATGTCAGTCTGAACAGCTGCGTAGAAACTTGAAAGCATTCATAGCAGTTTAGGATTTTATTTCGGAGGTTCAAGCCTATGAGACATTTATTCTTTTTGTGCTACTGCCACTTGTATTTGAAAACGAGTCAAATGCAGGTCCAGACAGAAGCGGGGGTGGGGGGGGGAAAATGCTATCTGTGAGGTTAGTTAAGCTTTCCTGGGTGAACTCGCTCCACCACTGACAGCATGACAATGAACTGCAGATATCAAATGCATCAATTTCCTAAAGTACTTGACTCTGAAATAGTAATGGTGCATCAGGCAGACAGAATGGGAATACTTCGAAGCAGTTACTAGAGAAGAACAGCTTCAACAGAAATCCATAAACTAGTCTGCCACAGACATTGTTCATGTATCCCTAGTGTCCATACCCTGTACTTTTGTACGCCAGTCCTAAACCCCACTCATTTGAACATTCAAGACCAGCATTTACTCATAAAATTTTGCTGCAGCCTTTACAAAAGGTACAAATATTCTTTTCTTCTATCTTATCATACCCTCAACCTTCATTTTCAGCCTGTTCTAGCCACTAAGTTTAAAATAGAAAAGGAAACATGAACTGGCATGCTTTCAGAAACAATATAAGGGTGGAAAATTTGGGAACAGCCAACCCTGTACATAGCTTCTGAAGCCAGGTAGTAATAAAGGCAAGCAAGAGAGATTAACATTAGAAGAAATAAAAAAAACCTTATGCCATGCTTACAAGTGTCAAGGAGAGGGGGGAAACAGTAAGATGAAGTAAAAAAAAAAAATAAAAATTAAAAAACAAGGAAAAAACCTCACCACAAAACCCCAACCTTAATTTCCCCCATAATTCTGAGTTTTAGCCCAAATGTCTGATAACTGTTGAAATCTCAACAGCAGCAACTGTTCCACCACTAAGGAAGAGGAACTGTTTCAGTTGAGGAGAGTATGATCCTTCAGCAGCTAGTTTTCACAATACAAGTTGATAACGTTTTAAAGATACTTTAAATCACGTTCTGAACACCTACACAACTCTGCAGCGGTAGGGGTATTTCGTGCTAGCATTGGTTGTGTGTGGTAAACATTGGTATGGCTTCCTTTCTACTGCAAATCCTACTTCAATTGAATATTTATCAACACTTACAGAGAGAAAATGTTTTTAAAAAAATCTGTTACTTTGATTAATACATCTGAAACAGATGAGTCTGTGACTGACTACTGAAAGGAATAATAAAATAACCCCACTGGGTCTAAAACATTATTTCACTTATCCCTTGGATGTCAAGGTCAGCTAGGGCCTAGTTAACAAACGCAATTTGAACACTGGTTTGCTTCTCCTCCTTCTTTTCCTACGGTAGAGAAGGATCAGCTAGATAGAACGCGCAATTTACTAGGAAATTATTTTGGTCATATTCATCTGGTATGTTTTACTAACATCCAACCTAAACACAGTTGCATCTCATAGCCGTTACAAAATTTTAGGAAATAACTTAGTCAACAAAAAAAAAAAAAAAAAATCAACCTTCAGACTCTGGTCTCCAGTAATATTAAGTGACCTCTCTCGTTCCCACTGGTGTAGGTATGCTGCAAAAAACCCTCATTCACCATCCTAAATGTTTGACTGGGGTAAATAATGATAGAAATTCTTGTTACTTCACATATACTTGCATAAGCTTAAGACAACCCTGCAAGTTAGCAAGGAACACTTCCTTACAAAAGGCGACCATTTGGCTGTGAATAAAAAGTCATGGCAGTGCAGCATAATACTAGGTGTTAAATGTGAGATTTCGGGAGTCATGTTAACCGAGAGGTCACAGAAAGCTATCAGATGTAGCAGAACATGCCTGGCTCCTACTGGTGTTTTGTCTTCATTAAGCACTCATTTACTTTAAAGGATAATAGCAATAATCTTTAGGGAAATCTTATATTAACATCGCAGTTTATGAAGAAAATAGTGAATAAAGATAAAATCCCTAATGTTTACTACCCTGAGAAGTTTATAAAACTGTCAAATACCCCAGAACAAATAAGAACAGTGATGTTCTTTTTAATCCACTATATATAATACTCCAAAGGTATGCTCATATATAGAGCAGAGGCAAGGAAAACAGGGAGAGCAGAGAGGAACAAAGATATTTTTCAGATCTGCTACAGATGTAACCTTACTTTTAAATTTTCAAACATGGTGTGTGGGGGGAAAAGACTGCGCAGACTTGTGCTCAACAAGGCAAAAAAAAGAGACAGAACTTTGCTACAGAGGAGGAAAAAAAAAAAAAAAAGAGGTATTCATATAGCAATCTTACCTTTTAAAACCCAAAATAAGGCTGTTTCTAAACTGGCGAATATCAATAGGAGGTGTGCTTCCTGAAGATACTGTAAATGAAAGGAATGTTTCTAAATAGTCATGGTAAAAAAATCCCTGAACTGCAATACGTCAAGTAAACAGGGTGTCATTCAGAAAATGATTTCATTAGTTTAGTGACAAACTTTTGCAAATCAAAATTTCAAATACTAGGGTATTTGAAACAGTCCTGGTTTTAATGAGCTCTAAATCTGCTTCCTTTCAAAAGGGATGAAATATTCCAAAGAGAGATTCTTCCCTCTTCGTTGCCTTTAATGTTAATAGCTAATACATTAGTCTTTTACAAAAATTAGTAATAGGAGTAAGCATCTTATCTGTAAAAAAGCCCAAGACCAAAGAAAATACTATGTTCCAAAAAGCAAAACAAAACCCAAACAATCCTAATCAAGAAAACCTGAGATATTAGTGCTGGAACAAAAAAAAGATCCACCAGAGGCAAATGGTTTGCTAATTGTTTCAGACTGAATATCTGCCTTGAAATAGGCTTTAGAATTTCCCCATCTATTTTTTAAATTTTTTTATTAAAAAAAAAAAAGCAAAACAATGACACTTTCTTAGTTGTTTGCTTCTGCTGGTGTAGATTGCCTGACAAGAAAGAAAATGTGGTTCCATCTAAAGTGCCATCCACTGAATTACGTTAAACATAAGGGGGGAAAAAAAATAGATACAGTTCTAAATGTTGCTATTTACAATATTGGTTGAACACAAAGGAAACTGTAAAATTACTTAAATTCGATGTCCCTGAGAGGTCATTTACAGTTATGCCCTATGTTCTCATTTTTACATCATTTCTTGGCTAAAAAGATTCCAAATCATGCAACCTTCTTACGAGAATTCCTGTCTCTGATTCCAACGCCACAGTCCATCAAAGAAAAAAATACAGCAGTAGATGCATTTAAGTCCTGTATGAAGTTGTCATCATCTGACTTCACTATCACAATAGAATTAACCCCTGTAAAAACCTGAATGCACCGGGCCCTTTCAGCAAGGGCTGCAATATGGTATATAGTAGAAGAGAACAGAAATAAAACCATCTGCTCTATAGGAACCTGGGAAATAAAAGGCAGGAACAACACGCTAAAACCACTCCTCGGTCTAACTCCAGGCATCTAGAAAATGAAAAGTTTTAAATGTTGGAATGTTTGTTTTAGTTTGAAAATTTCAGGTAAAGTTGGTTTCAAGAAACCCTCAATACAAATCCTCCTCCAGTGATATATAAAACTTTTTGCTCATAAAAAGATGAGCAGAAAAGCATCTTAGTATGCTCAGCTGCTGCTGACAATCGGCAACGTGGTTTCCTTAGCAACAAACAAGTCTGAGAAAATCAAGAGGCTGACAATGAAGTGGAATGGAACAGCATGATAAAGGGAAAAAGCGTCTCTCATGTATGACGCCTTATGCACCCAGATTCCTCAGCTGATGCTTCATAGTTTTCATCTTGTCAGTAGCAGAAATCTATACATTATAAGGTATGAGAAGCTGAATCAATACACCCAGATAACAACCAGCATTAATAACCAACCTTTGCCTCCTACAACTACCCTGATGAGACAATCTTGAACTATTTTCCATACTGCCTCTATTTTTCCCTCTTTGTAATACTGCAAAAGAAGCCAAGTCAAAACCAACCAACCAAACAAAAAAAATCAGCTCTTATCATTACATAGGTGCTAATTAGATTTACCAGCATTCATTTCAGCTCAGTAAACTACTTACGGGAGTACCTTCCTTTAAAGCTCAAGTTCAAAAGAAATTTTGTATGTCTCCATGAATTATTAACCCTAGTCTTTGTAAACAGAAATACCACAAGATTTAAATTCAATACACTGACAACAGCTAAATAATACACTACGTGAGACTAATTCATGACAAGACAGAACGCAGCCTACTATACGTGCCTGTATCATACTTTTTATATATACATTTACCCCACACCAGGGACAAGTGTATTTGTACCCTCTATCACATTAAAACCTGACTGTTTCAGTTAACCAAAATGAGTGTGCAGGGGGGTGGCTTTACTTTTTCATGTAGGCAAAAAAACCCCACAAACTATTTCACTTTCCAGAAGAAATTTCATTGCTCCTAATAAGTAGTAATTCTTTCAAAAAAAATTTAAAAGTTAAGTACTTCATTTTTCATGGTTAATGTTTTTTGCTGTAACAAGAACAAACAAAATAATGGCTGAATATAAGGTGAAGCTTAAAAATTCACTAATTGATAAATCTCAAATACAAAAATTAAATCACTGGTTAGTAACCACTCATTTAATTTTCTCATTAGCAACACAACAGCTTCCCAGAGTCATGGTGTA
The DNA here is from genome assembly GCF_963924245.1 of Chroicocephalus ridibundus. NCBI lineage: Eukaryota > Metazoa > Chordata > Aves > Charadriiformes > Laridae > Chroicocephalus > Chroicocephalus ridibundus. Next base: position 30,723,626 of record NC_086286.1, read on the forward strand.
TAGACTACATATTTCTATATTCATTAAATAAAACAGTTAATGACAATTGCAGCAAAAGACTGCTTAAGCTTTTCCCTGAATCTTGGGCAAATAAAACTGTTGTTTAAAAAACCAGATCTTTCTGTATCAGATTTAGTCCAAGTTTAGGTGTTTCATTATTGTCTCGGTATACTAGGCAAATAAAAACTGTATTTGTTTTAAATTTTGAAGAGAAACGTACTTTCCCACTTAACCAAGCAAATCATTCCATCCCATACATTCAGTCAATGACACATTAACTTTTGCAAGCACTGAGCATCAGAAAAGTCTTTGGAGAAAACTCTTAAAAAGTGATTAATTCATGCTGTTACAATTTCATCACATAATTAACCCATCAAATTTATACACATAACTTCCATGACCAACAGATCCGCAGAGCGCACTCGGGTTAATGTCAGTGCCAATTAGTTCTTTTAAGTTGGTTCTTTCATTAATAATTCTGTAGTACTTCAGAGCCATATTGTTAGTCCTGTTGTAACTGGTGCTGCAAACAAAAGCAAACCCCAGTCATTGTGCAAGGCAAATTGTTTCCTTAAGCCCTCTGAAGTAGGAGAGGATGATGATCCTCTCACAATCACAGCAAAGCTGTGATTAGTAAATATCTTGTATGTAAATCTTATGGCTAGGGTCAATATTAAAAAATAATTTAACCATGATATGTTGTCCAGAATTATTAGTTTCAAGTTGTCTGAATCTCATCATAGAGGACCTCACATAATAAAGCTTTGCTCAAGTTTCCCACGTATCTTTAAACCTCATTTATTAACACATGTAAATCTCTTCGCCTACAACCAATCAACACTACCAAGTACAAAGCAACATGCAACACGAAAAATACTTACACAGAGAAAGAACATTGTTCAGCCTTCCGTGTGCTGCTTCGTATCTTATTTCTGCTACAGAAAGTCCAACACTTTCAAACAGGCAGTCATTTTCCTAGAGATAAAACAATCAATCATTGGAAATACACTGAATATACCTGAATATTCAGAACAGGCTTCATCATACGAAGTTCACGTTTAGAGCGCTACTGGGATCTAAAGCCTTCACAGAGAACATAGAAAACAAGCTATGCAATAATCTTTTTTATAAATTCTAAATGTAAACTCACCTTCAGCTGGGCACGGGCAGTTTCAATATCAGGAAAATTTTTAAAAACATAGTCTGTGTATGTTTCTGTATCAAGTTCCACCCCCAACTTGTGCATGACTTTCAGGACCTCAAAGATACCTGTCAAGGCAAAATTGGTAAAGCTAAGCATTTCAGAAAAATGAAAACTTGAGACTCAACATTTAAAAATAAATGTTGCTTTTCAAAAAAAAAAGGACTTGTCTCCTCAATTTCCCTCCTTGAAATTGCCATGAAAAATCCTGCATTTTTATTTTAGGTGTTAATAAAGTTCTTACTTGTGAAACTTAAAATAGATTTACTAAACATCCTGTGCTGTACCATCAAAACCATGAAACTCTTAGCTAGTTTGGAAATTTCTAGTACACAAAGTTATTTTCCAACACAGTGAATATATGACAGCTACTTCTAGTCATGTTTGCAAAACATCTTTTAGAGCTGTATATTAAAGTGTCCATACCATTTTGCGCATAAACAAATCTGAAATTTGGTGTAAAGTATCTAATCAAATTTAAGATACAAATGCATTTTTCAATACATTTTTCAATTTTTTCAACAGCGTTGTTCCCTGTTATCCAACCCAGATTAGCGAGGCAAGCTTTCAAGATTTATCTCTAAATTTGTTTAAAACAAATAATATTTTTGTAAGCAAATAGATTGATTACTCTACCAATGCATCAGTTTCAAACTGGAAATTCAGAGAAAGGCTGGAGTCTCCCAAGCCCCACTGGAGCTACATTATAAATTTTACAGGGTTCAGATCAATTCACAGAACTAGACTCTGTATCACTACTGCAGATATGCATTTGAAAACAACAGATACCAAACCTCAGTAGTTCAGCAATTACACTGTAGAGTTTTAGAGTATACGTCATGCTTTTTAACTGCTCATGCTCTTCCAACTTGCAGAAACTTCTTACAGTAACCCTAGCCTAGCAAACTCTGAACCCCTGTCAAAACAAATACAGGTATTATCATTTTTTGCTGGTCTAAAAATGATTTGTCAGTTGCTGCAGGACACCAGTACCAAACAGCATATGTTTTTTTCAACTTGCATTTCATACTTATTACTTTAAAAATGTAAAGTTTCCCAAAGTCCCTGTCTTTGCCCTGGAGTGCCACCTATGGAAAAGTGACACTTCCATGAATATTTTATGCAGTGCACTATGGTGCAAATAATCAAATGTGAATTCCCTTTGAGCACTTGAAAATACATGCAGGCAAGTCACACTAGATTAAAGTCGCATCATCTGTTTGAGTTTGCCTTAAACAAAACTCTGGTTTTGGCCCAGAATCTGCAAAAATATGAATAAAGAATTAATTACAGCAAGTCTTTCTTGATACCTTTCAAATTTTGACAGCTAGTTTCTATTTCATGTTTTCAACTTCCCATACATTAAGTCCTCTTGTGCTGAAATCTTTTCAAAAATAACTGTATCTGTATCACTAGAAAGTAGTTTGAAGATCAAGAACTAGACACCATAGTGAATAAGGTATGGTAAACTCAGGAGATCTGAGTTCAAATTTGTATCTAGAACAGAGTAGAAAACAGGCTTGCTAAGCACTCCCATTCCCTAGTAGACAACTGTCACAAAAACGCTACATGACCTGGCACAGTTTCTGAGTAGGAAAAGGGCATGTATGAAGATTAGAACACCAGCACAACAGCGAGATGCAGATTAAGGAGGAATACCAGTAAAAATACTGCACATAGCCAAATTAATCGCAGACTTAAAAAAAAAAAAATGCTGCCACACATTCCTTCATTTCTAAGACGGATGGTGTACAATTTCTGGGTGGACCGGAAGATTAATGAAAACCAACACAGAATCCTATGATTTTGCGTATATTTTCTACCTCACCGAGGGCAGAACTACTTTATTATCACATAAATATCTTCCACAACACAAGAAATGAAACATTCCAACTTCAATAAAAGTAGTATAAAATTGTCAAAAACATGTAGGAAATAAGATTTAGCATTATGTGTGTGGACTTTTAGAAATTCTCTGCTCCTTGTATTGGAAAACGCATTAACTACTTCTCTCTTCCCAAACCAAAGAACAGACTAAAAAAAATAGAGACATAAAAGTGGAGTCACATTTATCTAAAACACCGGTCTCCCAAACTTTTTTGAGAACCCACCCCCAATACATGTATATTTATTTAGAAATTATATACATGTAATACTGTACTGATATATTATGCGCATTATAAAACATACACAAAAATAGAATGTAGAAAAGAATTAAATCATTATTTATTTTATTTATTAACAGGCTGCTCACACCCCAGTGGATTGCTTTGCACATTCCACTCTGGAGACCGCTGATCCCGAAGACTGGGTATGACTAAAACCCACAGTAATGTCTTCCAGCCATCTCCCTGCTTGATCAAGAACAGGTTTTTGAGATCTTGGGCTGAGATATGCAAGGGAACAAAACACAGCCAAACTTCTGCTCTCCTTTTTGTCAGTACTGAAAACAGCACCGGACTACCCCAACAGAACAGATTCCAGCTTCGAATCAGTATATCCAAGAACAAATACAGAAGAGACAAATTACAAGATGGTCATAATATTTCTCTGGTAGAGCAGAGCAACATGCGGCTTTTCAAGTAGTGAAAAGCGAGACTTGCATTTCTGTCCATCCTTTTGTTTCCTAAGTTTCTCAAAGTAAATCGTGCCTTCTTCCTAAAGCAGTCCCATGGCAGCAGAGGGGATTTCTAAGGCAGTAAAGTACAGTTCTACATGTGCAAGAGCAGTAAAATTGGACTTTTAAGTAGTTTTCTATGAAACAGAAAAATAAAACTCCAGTTCAAAAAGTGAGGTCGCATCAGTCAAAGAATGTAATATCTAACACATTTTTGCTGTGCTGTGAATTTCAGATGCACTCAGAAAGTTCTTTGCCAGAAAAGTCTTCTACAAAACAGTATTTCAAGCAGCTACTTTGTCAAATCACAAGCCTGATTCTTCTCAAGACTCAGACTCTTATTTCCCTTATTTCCCAAAATAAAAATTGAATTACCAGTCATCAACCGTGCTTTGTGTATATAACAACAACATAGTAGATAACAAAAGCGAAATACACTAGTGACTTTTTAAAACTGTCTTTAAAAATAACATCATTATAAAAAGATTAAAGGGAGCTATAAAATACTCAGTAACAAGTGTAAGTCAAATACTTCTGATTATTTATACTAGGCCCTCCATTTTTTAGTGTATAATCTGATAGAGCATGAATGTCAGTGCCAATAACAGTTTCAGATCCACCTCATATTGATCTTTTAAACCCTGCAAGCACTTTCCATTCCTAAAAGCCTAACAGCATTTACTTAGATAAATACTGTGGAAATAAGTAATTATCAACTCATATAACAGATCCACATAAAAGCAAGAACGCCCCAACTGAAATTATTTGCTTGTGTAAAATGACTGAGAAGAGCTGCTTGCTATTTCAGAGTGGTTAAGTTCTCTACACTATATTTTAAAATGGCCTTGCTTAGCTTCATTCCTCTTAGCCGCCACTTCATGGCTATTTTTCTTTCAAACTCAATTCCATAATACAGAAATTAAGGAATTTCCTTTGATATCCACTGTCAGCTTTTGTTATAATAAACATTAGATAAACGTAAAATTAAATGCTGCTACTAGTTATGTAATTGTTTGGATCACATTATACATACTGATTCAGACATTTGTACCCTGCAGTTCTAGATAGGTTGTTGCTTATATTCTGTGTTCTTTAATGATTATTTATTCCACTGTCTACATCCTATCAGATTTTTAATAGTTTTTCCTCAAAGTTCTTTTCCATTTTTAGCCTTACCTGTATCGAGATGCAAAATTACACATATTAGACCAGACATTACTACTTTATAGAGAAAGGAATTATTACCTCATTTTTGGTATGAGATGTGATAGTCTCTATCTATACTTTTGTTCACACAGCTCTATTATTTTTTGCTGCTAGAAAGCACCATTCTGTTTATTTCCTATCTGCTGTCACCTTTAGGTTCTCACCGCAGCATTATTTATTTCCTATCTGCTGTCACCTTTAGGTTCTCACCGCAGCATTATTTTTTGCTCTATTATTTCTATGAAACAATTTTCAGGTGGGTGGGGTTTTCCCCCCCGTAAGTACTTTCCTTCAAGCGTATTCATTCTATTTTTAGATACTGGGTCTCATTTATTCATTTTTTTGTTATTAAATTTCAAAAACTGAATGTGAGCTTATACATGGGAAAGAACAAGACAACTTGTTTCACTGCAGCAAGAAAAAATTCACTGATTCTTCACTGCAGAAGAAATTGCTTAGTTATCTTATATATTTTTAAAATCGCAAAGTCCCTGACTTTTGTAGGTATGCACACAGTAGTGGTGTTCTCACTTGACAATTCAAACTCGGAGACTAAGTACTGGGTTACAAAAACACGTTTGCAAATTCATAGTATTATCATACAGCCATACAGAAGTTTATTTACCCAATACCTTTGCGGATAGAAAAAGAAAGGCTCCCTAGAAAATGGCAAAGAAAGCCAGAATTGAGGGCTCCATTGGTTTTCTCCTCAATTTGCTTACATCACTTCCAGAAGGAACTACTAGCCAAAACTTGGTTGATTTCTACGGTAGGAGTCCAAACCTCTGATCTTGCCGAAGACCAAAGCAGATACGAAAACTTAAGTTTCTCTCAATGGTCAGTCACATATTGGTTCAGTTTGGGGAGTTAAATCTAAATCTAAAGATACTTTCTACATCTCTTATACTCATCTTAGTGAGGTGAAATTTTGCCCAGAGTAACAGAAAGCATAGTTTTTCAGTAAGCAGCACCCACATACAGAAATATGACACTGATTTCAATGTACTTATTTTTGGCAACTTTGTACTTCAAGCAAGTCACAAAGGACCCAACTAAAACAAGGTTGCCAGACTTTTAAAATATCATAGAACTTTCAAGCATTTCAAAACCTGGGAGAAGATAAACTTGGGAAGTTGTCTAGCAGGAACAGAGCCTAAAGAGTTAATAAAAACTGAATATTGTTTTCACAAAGGCTTTTTGAAAAAGACTTGAGACATTTTTATAGCCAGAAACAATTAGGGAATACTTGTTTCAGCATTTCTTCCAAACTGGAATGCGACTGTATATTTAAGATAAAATTGCGATATGAAGAGTCTGCTAAAAGCACTTTTTTTTTGTTTGTGCATTTTGTTTGTCACCCAGTGTCACACTAACAACTCTGCATCTCATTCTAAAGCACATTATACTGTGAGATAAGATGAAAAAGACAGTTTTTTGTTTCCCCAAGGGGGAAGTACTTCTGTTAAAAGCATCTTTTTACAATACCATTCTTTCTGAATTACCAATAACGCAAACCAAAGAATTAGATACTGTACTCTAAAATTTAATATTTGTTCAATTCTTATTCATATCCTGTAGACATCCCCATGTGTAACAGGGGAAAGTATGCTAAATGCTTAAACCTACTTAAGGATCCCAAAGATTGAGCATTTCTGTCCTTCAATCAGTATGCTGTCAGGTCAGGCTCACACATTCGGCAATGTAAGTTCTCCTGCAGTTTTTATTATTGTAACGAAACTAACATTTGGCTTATCAGGTAGATAAGAAGTTGGCTTGAAAAAAGGATTGGGTCTGCAGTCCAAGAGAGCCACTGTAACTTAACCTTACTCTTAAACGCCTCTCAGATTTCAGTTTCTTCAAGAGTAAACTCTGTAAAAGGTAACGAGCAGCAAAAAGAGCCAGTGGAGGGCAGAAAGAATGTGAAGAGTTAAAAAGATAATTAAACACTCTCACACATCTTTCTATGCAAAGGTAGACTTCACATTTGTAGAACTGTACCATGATAAAGTAAGAAAGGAGGCTTTAAAAAAAGTCTTTCTGAAGGAAAAATTGTTTGCAACAAACTAAGACACACAGCAAGGTCTTTGTTCACTTTCAAGAGTCTGCTGAATCTCATAGCAATGTTTTAATAAAGATTTGTGCTCTAGGTTTGCAATAAAGCTAGAGGAGCATTTATCAGACAACTAACCTTTAAGATTCTTCTCTTTCTGGAACCCAACTAGCAGCGGCCAAGAATAGTGAGGTCTGAGTGGCAAGCCTTCCTCTTTCATAATCTTCATCACATCAATGGCCAAGGCTGAAAACATTCACAAGATAATTAAACAGTGACCAAGTACTTTAAATAAGCATATGTAAAATAATTAAATCAGCAGAGTACCTGATTTGTTGGACTCCAAAGCGCAACGCAAAATAAACGGTAACGGTGCCGAGTGCATTTTTGCTTCTTTTAACTCACTACAAAATTGCTTCAGCTTGTCCATAGGCTGCAAAGAATTTTAAAATTTAATATATTTTTCAATTTCTCAAATTGTTAAGAATGTCAAATTCTTCTAATGTTTAGGAAATGGATATTACACATGGCAAACAATTCCTTTGTGAATTTCAATTTACTATGCAATTTGATATGAAATATTAAAATCCTTCTTCTATTCTTTAAGAACCATTCAAAAAAAATACCATTTTCCATCTTCACAGTTGCATTAAACTAAATAAATATACTGTTACTAGTATATTAAGAAAAAAGTATTTCTATTGTGCTTACCATATCTCTATTTACACAATGTTGCAAGAAGAAGCTACCCTGGTCCGTATTATCACGTGATAAATGATTAAAAGACTTCAAAATACGGAAACTTATATCTTCGAAGCCATGAGTTATCAGAGTCAAACACAGGTTCATTGCATCTAGCAATTGAAAAACAAAGAACAACAAAACTGAAAAGTGCATATAACTATTTTCGCAGCAAATGACTAAAATTAGTAAAAGCTAGGAAAGCAAACATGTTTTACAAGTATCATTAGCATACTTTTAAACACGATTAATCAATAGAATTTGAGACTACCTTTTTCAGAATTATTTATATTTATCAATGAAATTCACTTTTCCCATAAAAAGACCATGCCAAAAATTACAGAAGCATCACCACTGTAGCATGACAGGAGGATACACATTTCTACACACGTCAAAAGAGAAAAAAATGGATTAAGTATAATTAACAGCTATCAATCAGATTACGCATACTGGGATCCAAAAGTGACTCTAACTGCAGATAAAAAAAAAAAAAAAAAAAACTACATTCAGTGTTTAGTCTCCCTTTTTATGATATTCACAAACAGCGTCACAACAGAAATTACAACAGCGTTATCTGAAGAAAGGACTCCACACTTAGGTTTCCTATAAAATCTTAATGAATTTTAGAAGTTAAAAAAATCAATAGATTAATTTTTGTATGTAAATGATTAAAACTGGTTTATATTCAAATTTTATAAAATGTGATCTAACGCAAAACAAATGAATCCACAAGCAAGTGGCAAAAATATTATTTTCCCCTAAGTATTCAATAGAAAAGTACAAAATTACCTATTTTTGCTAACATTAGTTATTGTTGCAAAAACATGAATGAAAATGCTTTCCCTCTCCACCCTGAGTAGCAAAACACTGCTGTAGTAACGAAGGACATACCTGGAATTAATTCCCTGTCAAATCTTATGCGTTCTTTAATATCTTCAATGTACTGAGGATATCCAGCCTTGGCAAGGCTAAAAATCACCTGCATCAGAATCCTATCCATAAGGTACCCTTCAGTCTTTTCAACCTCTTCTAGAGTCTGTTAACCAGAATAAATTTAACTTTAATAAACTCCAAAGTAACTCAAACCAGGATACATTAAAATAAAAATAAATAAATATACCACAAAAAGCTGTGTGTTTTTCCTTTTTTAAAAACAATGGGCTTAGATACATCAAACATGGTAGAGAGAATACCAAAGATCTAAAGAGAGGACCTCAACACCTATAGACTGTAAAAAGAAAAAGGAAAAGATAAAAGGGTATAATAAGATAGTTTCTCTCTAATATGTGAGATGACTTTCAAAAGAGATTACTTTGAAAAGGGAAGAATGATTAATCAAAATTTTTGTCTGTGCTTGGAAGAAGGTTGGTTGATGTAGATCTGTTTAATTTGTAAGTCACAGAACAATATTATGTCTCCCACATCCTCTTCCTTGATTTGGTCCTCTGCATCTGATACTACTTAAACTCAAACCAACTTTCTTTTCTCATTCCTTTCCAAATAATTCTTTGATTTAAAAAGAAGAGAGAATACTTGAAAAAGACATCAGCTCCACAAAGGGCTGTAAGGCAACATTATCATATCCACACTTCAGGAATACTTAAGTTGTTGGTACGAACTCTCAAAAAAAAAAAATCAGTTTTACTGGAAATACTCTGTGGCTTCAAGGGAGGCCAAAGAATGGCTCAATGGGAGGAGGATAATCAACGTTTACTGTTTATTTATTTTTATAAATAAATAAATATCTCATATGCACTATTTGTCTCTAAAAAAAACCCCTGAATTATTAAATAATTCAGTGGCAAATATATCTTCTCAGAGTTAAAGGCAAATATCAAAAGACAAGTATTTTTCATAAAGTATGAGACTGCTTTCAGTTAAGCAGCTATTCAGATGCAAAAAGAAAAATTTGTTTAATTGCTGTGGACTAGGAGGAAACAAGTCACAAAATTCCGTATTATTCCTCCTGCATGGATAGAATGCATTCCAAAGTTACACTGAACAAAAGATCAAACGAGTTGTACTTAAACTCAAACTTGCAATACCTTTTTGATGCTATCAGCATCACCCTTTTCAGCATACACATTCAGCAGTGATAAATAGGTGTCTGGACCGGGCTCAACACCAGCCATCCTCATCACTGAAAGGATATTTTCTGCGCTCTTCATATCTCTAAAAGAATTCAAAAGAAAGACTCTCAGTAGATTTAATCATAATAACATTTATTGTGACTTCCACATTTCTTCATTAATCAGAATTGGAAAGAAAGACTGCAAGAAGCATACAGAAACTTATTTCAACTAAGCAAATCCTGAAAGGTGAAAGTGCAAATCTTCTAATCATTGCGTTACTAGAATACTCTTTAAACTTTAACAGTTGAAAAAGTTCAAAACTAAGTGCAGCAAATTTGTTTTTCAAACAGTACAAAAGTACAGTAATTTATCTTGAAATTCAAGATTTTTAGACACAAGAAAAATCTACTTCCTTTGTTAAATAGCCCTGTTTTGCTTCAAAAATGTATAAAAAGGCAGTCTTCTATACATTGTTATTCAAAACCATCACACTATTCTGCAGCATGTAATTTTTCTGTACAGTACCACTTTATATTGTAGTAAAAGTAAAATAAAACAAAAGAAAAAAGGTATTAAACATTACCCCGATCTTGCATGACCTTTCACAAGGCTACTGAATACTGCCTCAGTGATTGGGAGATCTTTGCTCTTCATAAATCCAAGAATCTTACTGTAAAATACAAGACAATGAATGATTAGATATTTTTTTCCTTTGAAAAGATAAATTACTGAGCTATTGCTGCTCTGCTGGACAAGTACTGTATCAAACAAAATGAAACCCTGATGTCACTGAGCAATTGCATTTACATAATATGCTCATAATTTGGTCGTTTTCATATTTTCATATGAATTGTATTTGTCACTTTGAAATACACAGACACAAGGGTGGGGCTGGGTTTTTTTATTTTTATCTTTATCTTCCTTTTACTTATTTCTCACACCCAGCAATCACACTGTTGCAACTTAACCTTGCTAAAATTTAAGTGTTAGACAGATATCCAGCAAGTCCTGACTAACAAGACAACAACAAAAACCAGAATTACTACTATTTGCTCCTTAGTCCACTTTGTTCTCAAATGCCTTTCCCAGTAGCCATTTTCTTACGTAGGCAGTACGCCTTCATAACCTCACACTTTTTCACACTGTCTCTAGAAATGACAAAACAAGTATTTTCTGAGCAACTTGAATACGATTTGATTTGAACACACTGGTCTATCACTTATTTTTATTTTGCTTTGTAGGTTCCAGCTGTCTCTAAGAAACTGCTCTTCATTGCTTGGTTAAAATTTACTTAAACCCCCTCTTTGCTTTGCTCAGTTTATAAGAATTACATTGAAATCACTTTTAACATTAATGGTAGGGAATATGAGAAACAGATTTTGTGGAAATCCTCTTGAACATAAATGCAAAAGAATACCTCGCTCCTTCAATGTCCCCCTCATTGCAATATGCAGCAATCAACCGTTGGTATGTAACCTACCGAAAACAAAAAAGGGGAAGTTAATGATTTCCATCAAATAAATAGGCACTATTATTAAGACTTAAGATATCATAAAAGGGTACCTACTCGATTGGGCTGCACATTAGCTTCCTCCATTCTGGCCAAGAATTCCGTCGGAGAAAATTTATGCTCGTTCTGAAGGTAGACTTTAAGTAAAGCATTATAATGGCTTGTATCATACACAGCACCTAAGGAAATATTTGAACCACAGTCAATGAATGTATATGCTCTAAATTCAACATGGTTTTATAGCTTTCTCAGGTAATTAATTAGATATCAATTTTATTCTGTATGAAATTTATGTAAAATCAAACTGCTTCCTTTTATCCACCTTTGAAATATCAGACATCTATTTAACAGCACACACCTGTTTATGAAAGGCTAAAACATAACAAGAGCATAGTAACATCAATGCTTATGTGCATGGTACTCCACAGTCTCTACAGCTGTATTTATTTTACAGATTCAGCAATATTACTATCAAGAAGCAGTTCACCTATGCAACATCTATAGATAAACAACTAACTTAAAATATAAAAAATAAATCATCTGATGAAATAGCTGGTAGCACTAGGAATACTCAGCCCACCAGGTATCAGGTAACATCTAACAGAAAAGTAAAATACATTTTTACAATAATCAAAATCAAGCACAAGTGCAATTTAAGCATCTTACAAAAAAAAAAAATCTTTAGATTTATTATGAACACCCCTAGATGTCAGTATAACTCCCAGAATAGGAAATGGGTCTCTCACCTGAATAATAAAACCTAGAGTTTATTTGGTAATGAGTATTTGCTATTATAAGTTAACATTTAAACACTAGTAAAATACATTGTCTTCTATTATGAAGAAAGTAACTGAAGCACACAACTGTTCTTGCAAGAGGGACTAACAAAACCAACCTACCCAGTTCTTTCATCTTGTCCCATATCATATGGGCTAATTCTGTTCTTTCAGGTGACAATACCTCTGGTAAAAGAGCACCACAACTTCGCAACAAAAGCAAGGTCTGATTACTCCCTGGACACCCTGGAAGTGGAACAGAATCACAAATTTCTTTATAAATAATCATGCATTTAATATTAGAAAAAAGATTCGAGACTGACTCACTGAAATATTTAAGCATTTTGTATAGAATAGAATCTCCTCCAAGACTGAAGATTTTTACTGAACAGGATACCCAAATGATTAAACAATGACATCATTATATGCTATCATGAAAAAGATTCATGATAAAGCATGTAATTTAGTACAATAATGAGCTCAGCTGAGCCGAAATTTTTAAAAGTACAAAAAAAAATACTAAACTCAGATGATTTGGTACTTTAAATTTCACAATCCAAGATTCATAGATCGTTTCATCCTAACAGTGACATACCTTTCTGGTAAATTTCTGTAACAGCGAAATACTTCATACCAATTCCATACTATTCCAAAACTGGTATTTAGAGACATTCCACATTTAAATTTCTATTTCCACTTCTGCCCACGCTCAGTATAAAATAAATGAGATAATTTACATCTGGAGAACAGTGTAGGAAACTGTAAGGATGTCTGCCTTCTGACTTCTGCACTAGCCCCAGGATGTCAAAAAACTACCTATGAACTCATCTGCTTGTCTTGCACTTCGCTACTACTCCTGAGGCAAAGTAAAGCAGGGCTGCAGAATCTATCACAGATCACCCAATAAGCTGGAGACATAAAATTTTTTTCAATCAAATCTTTATATGTACACCAGCCATTTCTAATAAAAAGAAGAGTTCCTTTAGAAAGCCACATACTGTAAAGGAAAAAAAAAAAAGGGCAAAAAGTGCTGTCTATCTCTTTCCTATTGCAGAGAAAGTTATACTTCAGAAGTAATTTCACCTAACGAGGAGCAAGACAAATGTTCACATACAACATAAACGATGAAAAAAAATCCGTAAGGTTTTCCATCTCAGACATACATGCAGACTTGAAAGATTCAGACTACCAAAATGACCTGAAGTCTAAAACATCATGAATGCTTTGTAAGTTACTGCAAATCATCATGATAACACTCCAAAGTCGTGTACAGCCCAGCGTAAGAGGCAGAAGCTGTTGCCAGTAAAGATATCTCCAGCTGCTGATGATCACTCTAAGTGTATTTTTTTATTTATACAGAGCCGTAGAAACAGCTACACAGCTATAAAATAATGGCAAAATAAAGTAAAAAAAACCTCAAGAGCAGAAAGCTATATACCATCTAGATTTAGATCTTGAGGTACCAAAAAGGACCAGCAAATCTAGGATACCATGTTAACTATTGTAAACTATGTTTCATGGGTACAATCTACAGCAGAAAAGTTACTTAAACAGAGTAAACCCATCTGGGAAGAAACACAGGCAGTAGTGGGGAAAAAAATAAGCAATAATGAGAAAAGATAAATAAGTTAACACATTGAGAGGGGCCAGGTACAAACTGCAAATGGGGCTTTGAACTTGTGAAAACCTAATGGAGTAGTGAGAGAAGTCGTATTTGACTAACTTTTAAATCCCTGCATGCAATTTGTTCATGCAAGAAAAATGCCAACACATCTCCAGTTCCACAATGCCAGTGTTATACTAATGACTGCGTATCTTGAAAGGCAAAAGAAACAGGAAAAGATTTGACAGTAGGAGTATGGAAAAATTCAGGACAAGAGATCTACAGCAAGCATCTTCTTTGGGCATTTTTCGTGTTGTAATTAGAAATGGAAGAACAATACAAACACAGCCAAACCTGTTTAAGAAGCCAACAGTAACTAACCTCCCACACCTACTAAATTAGTTTTCAACTTTATTGATAAAAAAAGGACTGAATTTTTCATATGGAAATATCTGTCATTTATTTTGATAGCATCCTAGTTAAATCTCCTGTGAAGTTCCATGCTTTTTTTAAAAAGAAATATACTTACACAGCCAAAGGAAACCACTATAACCAACTAATCTTTTTGTTAATATGCCTTCCTAAAAAACTGTGTAACTAGTCAAAGATCATGAAGAACTGTGATTTGCAAATAAGCTTCGAAACATAAAATTCTTGCCAACCCACGCTCATTAATTATAAGTTTATACCTAAAAAAGAAAAAGCGGTCAGAGCCAGAAAGGATATCACAAGCAAAAAGAAAAAAACTAAGAAGTTCAACAGAAAGAGAGCAGGAATTGAAGACTCAGCTTTTAAACAGTGAACCACAAAACTTTTAAAAGCACAATCCCAAGTATACAAGCCAGTAACAGTCCAGAGCAACACACAGCACTTTAAAACTAAAACAAAACAATACATTCTGTCATTGCTAAATATACTAAGTACTACTGCTAATATTTATCAAATATCTCCATTGACTCATCGTAACTCATACCAAACATCATCAATTGTGGTACATGGTTTGCAAAATATTAATATAGTCTGGCTATTTTTAGCCAAAGGGTTATTGAATCAGTAAAAATGAACAATGCCTCAGCTGTTTATTTTTGTTTTATTCAAAAAAAATAAAGCTTTCTTGTCCTGAATAGCTACAGCTACCAAGGAATGGGGAAACTTGGGGTTCACCTTCACGTTTCCCTGTATAGCTCTTAAAACAAATGGCCTCTTAAAGACAGCATGGTTTATTACAGACATTTTAAAAATATACCGTGTAAACCAGACAGACATGATCCCCATTCTGAGTTCACAGTACAGTTATATGAGGAAGGTATAACATTACCAGATAAAAATCCACAATAAGCAAGATGACACTGTAAGATTTCTTAAAAGCACCCTGCATTTTTACAAGAGTTAGAAATTCCCAAAGACATAAATACCTGGAAAAGTAAATGTGTGCTTTTAAAGCAAAATAACATCTCTAAAACATTTGAAGTCTGTTCAATATATGCAGCAGATTAAACAATATCCAAAGACAAAATATAAATCAGAACTCTTTCAATTAATTTCCTTGATTTGATGAATCTTTATCTTGCAGCTTTAAATTTTGCTTTTGTTTTGTTTTAATTGGAAGCAACTTACCTGTTTTGCATATTTCATGGAAGATTTTCAGTAGAAGGGTTTTAGTGATGCGGCCAGTTTTTCTGACAGAGTTATCCAGTTTATTTAATGCCCAGTCAAACTGCAAGGTCCGCCTGTTTTGAATTTCTGAAATTGGCTCTTCTTTAACTCTTCCCTCCTGTTGAGGTGCAACTGTAAGGAACCTTATTTGGTACACATTTCTGCTTAAATAAAAACAAACAAACAAAAAAAAGATTATACTTCTGTGAATCATTTTGCAACTACACTCGTCACACAATGTCAAAAGGATTATGCACTCTATTTCTTGCTGATGAACAGTTTCTTAAAACATGCCATATTGATATAAACAAATGCAGGTGATTCATTTCAGTGTCTTTCTACTTAAAAAGATATAGTCATGTACATTTTCTCACAGCGACAACTTTTTCTGAGATCTTCAGTTAGAATCACTTAATGAGTTAAATGGTTCAAATACTACTCCCAAAAAATTAAAAATGTTGAAGTCATCCAAGTATAGAAGTCTATTGTCCCATTACAGGTTCTGAGAAAAGCTCTCACATACTTCCAAGAATAGTTAGAGACATCTCTTCCAGAAGACAGCAAGTGAAGGCAACAAATCATACCTTTTTTTTTTTTTTCAACAAAAATACACAAACTAATGCAGAGGCCAGTGTTTGAGACAAATGTATCAAGTAGCCTAAAGAACAATGGGATCATTCCCTGTTCTTCAGAATTTACATTGACGAACACAAAGCAGTCATCCTGTGATGTAAATCAAACATCAAGACCAGATTAATTTTCTCAAAACAAAGTACGACAACGACAAGAAACATAAGGAAGAAAAAAAAAACAAAACAAAACACAAGTTGGTGTGCATAAGAGTATGAACATGGTATCTGTGCCACAGTGGAATTGTGAACAGCCTGTGCAGGACAAATTATCATTATATACAAGCACTTTTGGAAGTCTGTTCTCAATCGTCCTTACAACTGTATAAAATAAATCAGACTATCCTCCTCCAGAATCCTATACAAAGGAAGTAACACAGACTGGACGGCAAAAAAGATTCAGCAACTTCTGAAATTGCCCTCCCTTGTCTTGGACTCTCTAGCCAGCTCTTCAGCTAAATTTCTGTAAGGTCTCTAGCCTAGTTTAAAAAAAATAAAAAATAGTTCTTGTACTCCCTGCTGTTACAGATGCTCCAGGAGTCCTATGTAGTAATGGCTTCATGTTTTTGGAAATGGTAACCTAAAAGTGAGGAGTGCTGGCATTCTCTACAAAATGATTTCCCACTCCTGGAGCTATTTCACAGGTGCTTATCTCCATTGCTAGGTGGTTTCTCACCAACCAGTGCCAGTTTAAGGCCCCAGCAGAAGGAGTCCAGTGGAGGATAAAAACCTTGCTGGCAATTCAGTGTTCCAGCAACACTGGCTGCGAGCTGCTAAATGACATAAAGAGCATCAGTGGGTACAAATCAGATATAGTGGAAAAAACCCCAGACTGTTGGTTCACCATCTGGTTGCCTCTTATGAGTAGGAAGTAGCCCAAAGACCACCTTTTTCCTTGCTGTTTGAAATCCTGATTTGATAACTGAGCAGGCTGTAAATTCTAGGAGTAAAATTCTAGGAGTAAAATAGGGTGTCATTTTCCCTGATTCTTTCCTTCCTTCCTTCCTTTTCCTCTTCTCCTACCTCATAATTTAATTAGAAACAGGGTACATACTTTCCTAAAACAGAAATCATTACACCAAATTCAGTAGTGCAAGGCAAGAATAACAGTAAGATATGAAATCTTATGTCCTCTTGGGTGTAACAACCAAATGAAATGTCTACAACTTAGATAAACTCTTTAATAACACGTAAATATCAATATTCAACTATGAGCTAGCCACTGCATAGCTGTAATAATAAAACTGTAATGATTGCAAGTTTATCTATTTTTTTCTTAAAGATATATATATAAAAAGAAAACTGCCATATACTCTTACATACTCATTAAAAAAGCTTCTTGAAAGCTTTTCAGAATACTTCAAGTCCGGTTGGAAAAACATGCTTTGGAGTCAAGCAGCAACACAGGACACAGTGCCTTTGTAACACAGAAATTTATACTTTCATTTCCATTAACAATCAAAGCACAAGTGGAAAAAAATCCTGTGCTTCAGATGAAAATTGAATATTTTTTTCTATAAAAATTTGCTATTGCTTTATAGTATTTTGCAAATTATTGAATTATATCTTATGCCACATAGCATACTCCATAAACTAATTGATATCGACAATTCTTAAGTCTACACTGTTTCAACAAAGCCATCTTTGTAAGATTCACCATGTGTTAAAAGTTACAAACATTTTAAAGCACTTGTATAGCTCCATCAGATTAAGCATGAAGGAAAAAAAAAAACTGGTGGAAAAAAAAATGGTATATGCATGCTCAAAATATGCTGGTTAACCGCATGAGAGGACTCTAAAGTTTCATTTGTTACTAAACTCTCCCTGCTTAGTGTTTAGCATGATGCTGTTCATAACATAAGTTTAGAATATTATACTATATCAATTGCTATGGTTGCACAGTGTAAAATATTATACTCTTATATTTAGTGTTATTTTTATACACTAACTTAACGTTCTGAAAGATCAGCAGAATTTGACATTTTTATTTACACACCACCCCCACTGTTATCAAATATGGTACTGGTTATTTCTGTTAATTTATACTGATTAAAGACATTTTAAGGAATGGCAACAGGGGAGTCTGGCTGCAGTTTTAGAGACAGGAGAAAACAGCATGAGAGTATAAAACCACCTGAGGAACTCTTAAACTTCTACTGGCATCCATCTAAATGACCATTATCAATCTGAAATATAATGTCTAGTATTAGACTCAGGTGTACCTTATCATCTGTAGGCTTTCAGCATTTGAATAAATTACACTTTTATCATGATTTAAGGCACTGTGTAATGCTAAGCCAATCCCATAGTAGGAATTTGTTAAAAATAACTGTTAAAAAAGCTGAATGAAGCTGCAGGCATCTACTGTCTTGAATTTGGCTCTTGGCACTACAAATCAACTAAGAACACAAAACTTCGGAGAAAATGAAAAAAAAAATATGGGAATAGCTCACTATTCTAAAAGATTAAAGACTGAGCAGACCAGGAAGACAGCTTCCAAAAAATGCAAACTTCACAAATTAAAGGGTCCACTTTATCAGGTTTGATTTCAGGCAATCAAGTGAAGGACAGAAGAATGCAACAGACGACATACTTACTGAAAATTGATACTAATGGCACAACCTCCCCATGAAACAAAAAAAGAAGCTAACAAAATGAAGCAGTTATCCATGCATCAGGAATCTTCAACAACCTTGTGTGATTCCTCTTTGATTTTTAGAAGTTGAAAAAGAACACACAATTAAGGGGAATAAAAAAAAAAAACAAGGATAAAAATCAAGGCTACGTTAACGATTTCAATTAGGGAGTCACATAAAAAGGCAGCAAGAAAGGCTTCTAAGAAAGATGATTTTGGAAAATAAAATTAAATAAAATTAAAAAATTACAGCTCATACACTGTTTACCTTTCAAAAAATTTAATTGCAACCCTACTGTGTAAATTTTAACCATTTTACCGTGACTAAATTTTAAGAAGGACATGATGGTGTAGGTGAGAATAGGGAAGAATGATCTAAGTAATTTATGGAAACATTAAGATATGCTATATTTAAGACATATTCATGGACCTTACTCAATCTCCACTCCTTTGGAATTACCTTCAAAAATTCATGAAAGTTTTGGGAAAAGCAGAAGCGTAATCAATAAAAAATACGGACTGATGTTCAGGCTTTTGGCACCATGTTACCTGACAATCTCATAAGCAAAACAAGAGGATACAATGTACTTTTAGTTACAAAAATATGGGTGCAGTAGTTGTTAAAAAAAAAGTATTAAAATGAGATGATAAGGGTTTGTTGCAAAATTTGGAATATATTTTGTGGGATTCTAAATTATACTACCTCATGACCCAGCTGTGAAAAGACTGGTATGATGCATGTCCATTCAATAATTTCATTAACAATCTGAATAACAGAAGAGTCTAATAAACTTATGAAATTTGTAGATGACACCATAATAGTGGCAAACTATTGGAAGGAGGGCCTCAGACTTCAGAGTCATCTTGGTTACTTGATGTAATGATCCAAAAATCAACCAAAATGAAATTCAATACAGACCAAAGAAAGTTGTACATTTTGGACCAAAACCAAGTGCTAGACAACAGTACAACTGAAAAAGTACTGAAAATGAGCCACCGCTAAACATGAAACATGACGCAGCAAAAAAGAAAGCTTTGATTCGTCAACTCCTAAGAAAAGCGACACAGATAAAATACAGAGAGACTTATGCTGTTTGTCATGGTGTGTTTACTCACAAACAAACAAGTTTAAAAGACTCAAAAGACTCATCTACCCGATCCTACTCTCCAAGTAGAGAAGCAACTGTACTTAATCCATTAGGCATCACACTGGTAATATTAATTGTTCTAATATTAATTGTTACAAAATATCAGAACAGGATACGTTGACAGTCAAACTTTCTCATTCGGAAACTTATAAAGTAAGATTAGAAAGGGGGAAAAAAAAAATCTATCATGCATGACCTTGGCATTTCTGACCCTGCCTCGCTGCTACATGTTATATAGTCTTATGATGTAACCATACGTTTTCAATTATTTTAATTAACTTTGTTCAGAATTAAATGCTATGCTACACAGCAAAATGCATGATACTTCTTCAAGGGCTGTAATGAGTGCCAAGTATTTACTTTCATCAATTACTTTGAAACAGCACTTTAAGATTTTTCTCCAAGTGAAATATTACAGTTGCAAGCATGTGAAGCCGCACAATAAACTTCAGATCTGTTTGAATTGGCAATCTGATTCTTGCCTAATATGTGAAATTTCTCCTTACTATGCTTCAGAACTGTGTTTCTTTGTACCTACACAGAGAAGCTCAAAAGGATATATTAAGCCCCATAAAGTGAACTCTCCTACTCCCACAATCACAAGATTAGAAGTAGCCTTGAGATACTTGAGCCTTTACATAATTGTACCTTTACACCATTTTCAGCTTTGTCTCTACAATTGTGAGGATTAAAACCGTAGACCTTGCCTACACAGGAAAAGTAACAAACTATACACTTGTAATCCCAACACACAACCAGTCACCACTTAGCAGTAACTTTTCACCTCCAATTTATCTTAAAAACATTTGGAAAGTGCTTGAAAATAAACTTGTAAAAAAACTTAGGCAGAGATGAAGTGTGCATGGGGAAATTTATACCAAGCCAACTAGTAAAATTCTTTTATATTCACAAGTATTTAGTGACAATCCCAATACTGTAGTAATGTACTTCCACGTTTTCCATACTTCTAGAGCAGACTAAAGGTAGTGCCTTCAATTTCCTAAAGGAACAAATCTTACACACCAGCCTGAGTAAAAAATGCCTCATCTTTCCCAAAACTTAAAAAGTAGGCGGTTCCAGTGCTCTGCCTGGCAGCAGCACCAAGTTTACTTTCTGCAAAACTTGATCAATTCTAGATATTAAAAAGAAGAATTACAAAGCCACCATACAGACATTGTAGCAGAGCTACAATAAGGTAGTCGCTGTGCTTTTTCTAAGAAAAGTACTGAATATTTTGTTCTTTCTAAACTAAATAGGCAAAAGGTGTATGAAGTAGTTTTCAAAATACTAGCCATGCTCACAGTAGAATAACGGTAAACTTAACAGTTAAAATTCATTACTGTACATAAAACTACTACAGACTCAACATTAGTTAAATTTACTAAATATATGACCAAATATACCACCTGAGATCCCAGCATAATTCACATGACTGCTAAACAGTATCTCCCCTGACTTAGCTACAGTCACATGCAAAAAAGGCCACAATATTCAGGCCACTGTATCCTTGTTTCAATGAGACACAGTAGGACCCCACAAGACAGAAAATATTATGTTTTTTCATGTAGAATGAGAAACCTTAAGTTTCTTGGAGGATATCAAAAAAACTTTGCCTACATGATTCGCAAGAAGCAAAGTAGGAAAACTTTGCTTTCTGCTATTTCTTAGCAAGTCTCTAGACATTTTATGTCCAAGAATAAAACGCATACAACTACAACAGCCCAGCTAGTGAAACTTTACTACAACAGAGTTTTGCTTCAATATTAACAAAAGGAAGTCTACTGAATACCTCTTCTGCATTTAAAGCCTATTGTTTTGCTAACATAAAGTAATTAAGCACTCAGTTCTACATTTTTGTCCACTGGTGATGCATTGCTGAGTACAACCGTGAATAGCCAAAAGCTACTTGTTTGCAGATAATTAAACAAAAAAACCAACCAAACCAAAAAAAAAAAAAAAAAAAACAAAACACCAAAACCAACAATGTACCACGTATTAAAGCATAAATCGTTTTGTTTTTTAACTTATGGCTTACCCAAAGCTCAAATCAAATCCCCCCAGACCTTAAACGAGATTCTTTAAAAGGTTATTCTCCCCCCCATCTCACCAACATGCTTCAATCTCACACAAACACACCACGACATATCAAAAGTCACCAGTGTTTACAAGGACAACTTGAAAAGCATTGCAAATGGCAACCTCTTACCAGCTTCACCAGCAATCACTCCTCTGAATAGAACACAGATCTTAGTAAAAGCAGAAGATTCCACTACTGCACAATTTGCTGTTTGGGGAGATGCTCTGTGCTCCGCAGTCCCAAAACCTGACATTTAAACTTACAGAAGAGAATCTCAAACTGAAGAAGTTACAACAAATACAAAGGCACCTTGCAAGACTTGCATGTAGAGATTCCACTTGATTTTCCTCCTCAGCTATACTGTTATGATCCATACCTTAGAAGCCTAATTGCTCTCCTTTTCTCTGAGGACAGATAGGGTATCGACTTCAGGATGAGTATCCTAGCACTCGCACACCTAAAAGTGCAATTCAGCAATACAGCTACATTGATCTAACATCACAGTCATCATGCAGGGTTCCCCCTTCTTTTGCCAGTGGTCCCACCTTTCTAAAGTTTATCAGATCCTTAACTGATTCAACAAAACCTGTCAATTTGTCAGAAAAATTTTTCCTTGCAGTCCAGCAAATGAAATCAGACAAGTAACACTGTGATTTAGAGCAGGACAAGCTGGCCAGGAATGGGAGGGCAGTCAGTGTGGGAAGAATGGAGGCAATACCCTTCCTCCAAATACAGCAGCAAGCTATAACACCAAACCATAACATAATCACCTAGAGCATGTAGAATAAAGTCCCCAAAAGATATTCTGATGTTAATTCAAAATCTACTCTGAACGCTCATCAATTGAGAGGTTTGTTACAGCATTCTTGACAGTCAGCTAGCAGCAGCAAATTTAAGCATCTCCTCCCTTAGTGAAACTTCCATGAACAAGGTTCCAGTAAATAATTTGTACCAAATAAATCAGCACAGTGCTTAAGTTTGCTGTTGTAGATCTGAAGTTTGTTGTATTGGTCTGTCATAGCTTGCTTATCTTGTTATAATTGCATGGCATAAGAGTTATGACATATAGTTCAGTATATTCCACATTTCATACTAAAGGTAGACAAGTGAAATAGCAAATTGACTTAGATCTAATCTGAGGCTTTTGCTATGAAATGCTCCTCAACCACCCAATGCAATCGGATCTCCATCTACTGTCCTAATCCATTTTCAGAAGTTTAGGTTAAATCGACACAAAATTAAATGGGAACCACTCCCACAGTATATTCCATTGGTGCTCAACTATGGGTGGCAACACGCAGCAGAGCAACAGGAATCACCGGTCACTGCAGGGAGACTATCTTAATCTAGCATACCCACTCTGTCCAACTGTGGTCAAAGCTGTCACTCCACCACAGATGCAGATGCACTTCAAAGTACTGACACATAATTTGAAGCCTTATTTGCATGAAGAGCTGCTTCTCTGTGCAGTGCATATCATACTGTCTCTGAGCAGAAAAGCAACATATCCTGAGAGTCTAAAACTACACAAATAGTCCAATCATCATTTGCGTACTCTACAGCTTGGCAATGGTAGTTAGGACTTTCCTGGAAAAATCAGAGCAATATGATGCTTTGATAAAAATGCCTGCTTGAATGTGAGCGGTTACTGTTTCACATCTCTAAAGAAAGTGCAGATTTGCAACTTTATTGCTAAAGCAACTGTACCAAGCACATATAAACATGTAGCAGTTCTCTAGTGAAATGCTGGATTATTCCTTGTTACTTATTTACTCCTAAAACTGTGGGGGAGGTTTCCCCAGTATTCCAATTAGAACTTTATCAATATTCTCTGGAATTTACTGCAGTGGACTGTATTTCACACTCAAAATACCATCTTGAGACCTGAACAGCAAGTACAGCAAGTCTAAATGTTGTCCATATATCATTCTAGTTCTTAAAAAGAGGTCCATTTCCAGAAATTAAGGCTTAAGTATAAAAAAATAACAGTTAATAGTTACTTAAGGCAAAAAACGAAATGAAATCATATGCTGATATTTGCAATTTTCATTGATAAATGTTACCTTTGCTTTACACTTTGCTCCTAGAGCATCACTTGTGCAGTAGGATGCCTAATCCCATACAGTAAAGTGACGGTAAGACAAAGATTTCTAGGAAAAATTATCTTAGAAATGAAATTTCTGGACAGAAAGAATGCACAAATTTAGGTGTGCTGCTCAGCCTTACTCCAATATAAGCCACAGTTTAGACCAAAACCTAAAAGCTATGAAATAAATACCACTGCTGTTTCCTGTGAGTGGGTTCTACCAAGCACCTTGCTCACATGATTAACTAAATGTAGCCTGAGAATGAGTTTTCAGCATGATCACTAAACTATCCCACATATGACCCCATTTATACTTGAAAATATGAAAGAGTATAATTTTGTGCAAGAAAAGAGTATCATTTGTGTGTGTGTGTGGGGGGGGAAATAAAAAAAAAAACACCAAAAACCCAACACCCAGCTGTTAGAGCCAAATTACCATGCATAAAGCACTTTCCAAGTTCTTTCCAGAAACACAGTTCTAGTGAAAAAAGCACTGTTAGTCCTTCATCAAGTCATATGTGAATTTCAGTGAATGTTACTTCTTGCAACAAACCAGTATAGGAAATTAAACTTCCAGTCAAGGAAAACAAAAACCAGCTGAATTACCACTAAGTAGAAAAGTTTACTCATGATTTGCAGCTAACTAAACCTGTGGTTCTGTTGCTGACCATACTGCAGATGTCTTTCTGGTCCATCCCAGACAGGTGTAACTCCATCCTCATACCAACTTTAGCATTTAACAAACTGTTACACTTCAACCACTAAAACCAGCAGAAAACTATATTCTTTTTTAGGTAAGATTTTGATCAGGCTGCCAAATAAAATCAGTTCACAATAGGTTTGAAAAGCACTAAAGCTGGTGCAGGTATCAACAACATCCTTATTTTGGTGGTGAGAATTCCCTCTAGCAGTTCTCTATTGCTCTTATCTGTTCCCATCCCTTCTCCTGAAGGCACTCACCAAGTCCTCTGCTGAACAAATTTATCTCTCTATAATGACAGAAAATTGTTCTGGTTTTCTACCAGGAATTAAGTTACATTAGAGGGACCACCAGAGCCGTAACAAGGCACAAGCAACCGAGGGCAGAAGAACTTTCTCCCTCTGGTAGCCTAAGTTGTTCTTTCAGCACATAAAACTCAATGTGTATGTTTAATGCTTTCATATTCTCAAATTTTATGCAAAAACTTGTTTATAGCATCATTTGGATATTTAGTGAGAGATTAATTTCAAGCTTAGTCACTAATAGCAATTAAAGCTACAAGCTGATACTTTTTTTTCAAATAATAATGCTGAGTTCCCATCTTCAGAGCTAACAGCAACATTAGCTGTTACCTGAATAGTTTGTAAGGCAAGGCTTGTACACACCAGAAACATCATATCCCCTTCACAGCTACCCGCACTGGAGCTGCACTGCGCCACCACTGGAGAGAAAGACTAGCTCTCCCAAAACTAAAATCCTTTTATTATAAAAAAAAAAAACAAACCAAACAAAAAACAAAACAAAAAAAACCACACACCCCCCTCCAAAAAAAAAAAAACAAAGAAGATGCACTCGTATTAAGGGTTGTGTCTCTGAACTTCCTGCAGGGCATCAACCACATAGTAGTGTGGTTGAAACAGTGACAGACATGCACACAGGTAGGGTGAGTTTTCCACCCTACCTGCGTGATGGAAGAGAGATAACCATGGTAAATCAATTAAGATATTTCTCCTGATAACAGACCCAGCGAAATCTGAGGGGAAGGAGAAAAAAGCCCAGATCCTAACTGTGTGGTTACCCACAGCAAATCACCGCTCATCTCTGCCTGGTCTCTGCCCTCCTCCTCGACTCCCCCTCCGCACGGTCTGCCCCAGTACAGCAGTATCCTCTAGAGGACAAGGCCTTTGCTCTCTGCAAAGGACAGCGCTGTTTCCTTGGGAGCCCAACGAGACACCGCTGCCAAGCGGCGCTGCGGAAGGAGCCGGAGGGAAGCGGGGCTCCCCTGCGGCCTTTGACCCTGAGCTCACCCTGCCGCCGAGGCACACGCGGCGAGAGGCGGCCGGGCCGGGCCTCATGGCTCCCTCCGGCAGCCCCAGAGGGGTGGACAGGCGCGGCGCAGCAGGGACCAACAGCCCAGCCGGCGGTGCCCTTGGCCGCGAGACCCGCCACCTCAGCCGGCCCCGCCGCGCTCCCCGCCGCCTCAGCGGCCTGCCAGCCACCGGCGGTCGCCAGGCATCCCTGCAGGCGCAGGGGTCTCACCTGGCGGGGGCCGGCGGGCGGGGGGAGACGACGGCGGCGGCGGGCGGGCGCAGGAAGGGCAGGAGGCGCGGGCAGAGGGCCCGCAGGCGCCCGGCGGAGCTCAGGAGCGCGGCCATGACCGCCGCGCGCGCAGGACGCGGAGGAGCACGTGAGCCGGGCGCCGCGCTACTGCGCATGCGCACCAGAGAGGGCAGGTGCCAGCGCTCCTCCTCCACCGGCCCACGTGATGGGAAGAACCATTCCTCGTAGGGGGGCCGCCAGCCTTACTCTCGGAATGGGCCCGCTCAAGCACTGGCGGGCTTCTAATTCCCCCCCCCCGTGCCACTGGTGGGACATTCCACGCGAGGTCGGCGGCGCAGTCCCAGCCGGGGTTGGGTGGATCGGCAGCCAACCCGCAGCTGCTCCGGAGGAAGGCGGCCGGGAGGGAGGGTGCGCCGTTATCCGTGTTCCGCCGCCCTCCTGGAGGCGGAAGGGAGCGGGGGGGAGCAGGGGCTTTCCCGGCGGGCTTTCCCGCCGCGCCGCTCTATAGTTCCGCCATAGACGCCGCGGGCGGGAGCGCCCGCCTGTTCTTGCCCGCCGGAGGAAGTCACGTGGGCAGTGGGGCGCCGTTGGCGGCCGTTGGCCGCTGCCGCGTGCCATTTCCGGGCCGGACCGTCCCCGGGTTGAGGGCTGGCCCCTGCCTGAGGGGACGCCCGGTGACCTGGGGCCCGGACCGTGGGGAGAAGGGCGGCCACTAGTGGATTGCACGGGTTGTTCAGGGAAAGGAGTCCGGGCTGCGAAAGCCGCAGGCGGCGGTTGGGTCAGGCGTTCGTTACAGGCGGCTCTGAAACGGCGTCGTCCCCAGCTGCTTCTGGGAACAAAACGGGAGTGAGAAGAACCTTAATTAGAAACTTTTTAAAAGTAAATCTCTACCTGAGCTTCGTTACACTTACTAAGATGCCATCTGCATTGATGTTTCATTTTGGTGTGCTTGTTCCTATGACATAAACTACTAAATTAGAGAGGTACTTTTAAGTTAACTGCATGGTTTCATACAAAAACCAAGTAATTATTTTTGCCATAGATCGCAAGTGCTTACTCCAGGGGACAGATTGTTTGACAAAATAGATGAGATGATTGATTCTGCCTGAAGAAGAGCAGACTCCGGGGAAACCTTATAGCAGCCTTCCAGTGCTTAAAGGGTAGATGAGGAGGAACACTATCAGGGAGTGTA
The DNA here is from genome assembly GCF_963924245.1 of Chroicocephalus ridibundus. Taxonomy (NCBI): domain Eukaryota; kingdom Metazoa; phylum Chordata; class Aves; order Charadriiformes; family Laridae; genus Chroicocephalus; species Chroicocephalus ridibundus. The sequence goes on from NC_086286.1 coordinate 30,751,085, forward strand.
GCGATAGGATGAGGGGTAATAGTTTTAAATTGAAAGAGAGAAGATTTAGATTAGATATTAGGAAGAAATTCTTTACTGTGAGGGTGGTGAGGCACTGGAACAGGTTGCCCAGAGAAGTTGTGGCTGCCCCATCCCTGGAAGTGTCCAAGGCCAGGCTGGATGGGGCTTTGAGCAGCCTGGTCTAATGGGAGGTGTCCCTGCCCATGGCAGGGGGGTTGGAACTACATGGTCTTTAGGGTCCCTTCCAACCCAAACCGTTATATGATTCTATTATTTTTATCAAATCGATTACGATCAGCTGTTTCCTATTACGCTTTACTTGGTAAGACTTGTAAAGTCTTCTCATCAGGATGTGAAGGGCCTAGTTTTTAAAAGTTAGCAACACCTACTTTTGATGTTTATAAGAAGGTCCCGGATGCTCAAGACTTCTCATAGTCAAGACGTAAGGCATGAGCTACAGCAAGTAAGACAATGTTTGTAATGTTACTGGTTATCACAGCTTCTGCTGTATCACAGTGTTACAGTATTTCACAGGATACAGAGTTCAGTCTTAATAAGGAAGACCAAGGTGAATTTTTTAAGCCAAGTACAAACCTAGTAGCATTCATGCTAATTATTAGGCTGGCTTGGCTATGGTCTGTGCTTACCAAACCTGATTATGGAGTAGAGCCCCTGGGGAGCTCACTCTAAAGACACAATACAAAAATGTCTACGGTGCTTACAATAAGGACCAGAAATGATAAAGCAAATGACTGGAAGAATAAAGGAAAATAATGAAATTACATTGGTCATTATAATAAATAGTAGGTTCTTGTTGCTGAGATGTCAGTGCTACTGAATCAGGAAAGAACAGTTTTAAGAAGTGTGTTGAAGGAGAAGAATGGGACAGATGCTGACCAGGAATTCCTCCAAAGGACAAAGGGAATGCAAAGGTGTTTGAAAATCTAGTAAGTAGATGATGGCATCTGAAATGATGGGCTGCTCAGAAAGGAGTTGTCTTTTCACTACTGAGTGAAGGGTTATAGGTATGATTCTGTAAAGACAGCTATTTGATGTGAAAAGGAAAGGAGGTTCCAAGGAATTAATTCAAAATGTGATAGACCTGAAGCAGTAGACTTAACAAATTATATTTGCTGAAGTTCTCTGAATGGGTGTGGGAGTGTAGATCACATTTATCAAGAGAAAATTTTTTGATCGGTGTGTATGAGGGCACGGACTCTGGCTGTGATAAGCACGAAATCGTTTATTGCTTCTTAAGCCTCAGCTTTTATACCTGAGCTCTAAAACTTTCCATGCACCTGCTAGGCAAGGAAACGCATATTTCAGATCAGTAACCCAGTCGCCTTATTCAGTTCCCACTAAGATAAGCACGCGAAGCTGTTTTCTTGTTCCATGTTTATATTGGACCAGTTCCTGTTCATTCCATCCATATCGACACCTGCGTTCCTGTTTCCGTGTGCTCTGCTCACTGTGTTTTTGGCCGTTCGCAGGCCTCTGCTTGTAGATCTGCCACAAATTGGTAAATTGAGACATAATGTTTACAGTCTAGCTGAGAGTTTTAGTTCCCTGGATGAAGAAAACAAGTTGTGTAGGGGATATGTTATTTGTGGAGAAAAATTATTACCATTCGTATGCAAGAATCTAGAGAAAGGACTGTATGTTGGTGTCACCAGTAGTAGTTGAGAAACAGGACGAGTTATTAGATGGAGAATGAAAGTTTTATTTTAGCCATGCCACGCTTGAGTTGTATCCAGGATGTGGACAAGGCACCAGGATTTCAGTATGGTCAAAAAGCTTGAGGTAGATCTGTGGTTCCTCAGCACAGTAGCTATACTATGTTTGTAGAAAAGATTATCCAAACATGAAAGATAAGTATCCAGAGATATGGAAAAGGCCAAAGGCAGATTATCCAAAAATGAAAGATAAGTATCCAGAGATATGGAAAAGGCCAAAGGCAGAAGCATACCTAAAGAGGGGGATGAAGATACGCATCCAAGTAGGAGAATTGCAAAAGATGTGCTAGGGAAAGGAAGGAGTCAAAGAAGTCGTAGAAGGAAAAGCTGTGGTCATCTGAATAAGGGGCTAGTGAAAAATCAGATGTGAATGAGTCCAGGCTAAGAGAGATGGGAAGGAAAGACGTGTGACAGACACGGAACAAGTAAAAGGAAGCAGTCTAAGGAAACATGGTTTGTTGATTTTTGCAACCAAAAGAAAGAATTAACAGAAAACTCAAGACAAGCAAAAGAAATCCTCTGCTGACTTCCTGGTTTTTCCTCTCTCTAAACAGGCCACGCATCCTCCAAGATTCTTGGCTGGATTCACTCTGTCCAGACAGTTTATACCCATCATTAGTAATTCCCAGGAGCCTATCCCTAGGGATAATGATTAAACAGTGCCATGTTATGTTCTTTATGTTCAATGGTAGAGCTGTGTCTCTACTATTGAATTCCTATTCTCTACAACAATTTCAGCCTATGCCAGACAATAGCCTAGCATAGTTTGAGGAATTAGCATCAAAGAGCTTGGGGCTGTTTCCAGTTGGCTTGAAGGCCACAGAATGGTTCTGTTTATTTAAGGAAATAGATGGACGTAGCCTACATGCATACGACCTTTACTGGAACTTGTAAGGTTTCTGCAGATTTCGTAGAGAGTTTATCATAAACACTTCTCAGTAATTTTTAAAGCTTACTTGAAGTGGGACATGGGAATTTCCAAAGCAAGAGTTAGAATAACACGCAGTAATTAGAGCTCTTTTTGGTCACTCTCCCATCTTTCAAATAAAGCCCCTCGTATACAAAATAGCTTTAAAAAGTAGTTTATTCCATGCTTGGCTTTGGAAGATCTTAAAATCCAAAGTGAATGATTCCAGCTGATTCAAAATGCCTTTGCAACAGTGCAGGAAACATAAGAGGACATGCAGAAAAGAATCAGTGTTGGCCTAGGACTATTGCCTATAGGCAGTTTGGATGTGACGGCTGCATGTCAGAAGGTAAGATGATAGCAGGGATCGTGGCTAATATAAGGGGTTTATGAGATGATAACCTTTGAAAAAATCAAATGTGGTCCGTGCTTGCAGGCTGTGCAATGTGGTCTAGGTGAGTTCTATGGATGCTTCGAGGGTCTCAGAGGTGCCCTCTACTGCTTTGAGCTGTCAGACGGGGCCATCAAATCCCTGTTGGAAAGCTGGGGCTCGTTTCCAGAGTTTTAAAGGCAGAAGGTTTTATGGTGGGTACTCTTACTTCTAAGTTCCTGATACTTTTGCCTGTTTTCTCCCATTGACTAAATTAACATGGCCTCATCTAAAGGCAGCTCTGTGTGGGTGGCACCAGAAGAGTAAGACAGAAGCATCCATCCTCCCACCAAGGTCATAATCCACCGAGGTGCATGGTGTATGTAATGCAATGGGGAGACGCAACATAGTTCCCAGCATTCATTTAGGGGCTGCATTCATCTTGGGAAATGGACTATCAGAAAATTTTGCCATAGTGAGAATAATTTGGGGCGTTTACCTGAGACTTTGGGGGAAAGTAGGCCTTGGAATAAAGAAGATGGTGAGATATATTTATATTGTTAATAGTAATATTGGTTTTATTTCTGATGTCTGAGTAAGGATAACCTTAGATTTCAGACTTCAGAGATTCTGGTATGAAGAATATGCATTCTCAGTATATCTTGAGGGAACATGACAAAGAAATGAAAAAGTGACCTTTCCTCCCTATGGCTTGTTCTCCAAACCTGACTGAAAGTGTTGGCTTAAGCCTCTTGCCTCAGGCATGCAATTCAGGCTGAAGCAAGAGAGCCTCGGAAAAAGATGACTCTGGAGGCAGTAAAAGACAGAAGGATAATGATGAATGTGGTTTTGATATACATGTGGTTTACATGTATATCTAGATATAGATACATCTATATAGGGATACTCTTCTGTGAGAGCAGGGAAAATCTGAGTCTAAATTCTCACTTGCTGAGGTTTTTGTACGCTTTTAATATCTCATTTCCATTTTGTTCTGAGAGGAGAAAGTGGGATCAGCTTAAAATACTCACAAGATCGTTATTGCAAGCCCTCACGTTTTTCTGTTGAATCTGTTAATACTTCTCAGATCTTGTGAAAATACATATTACAGTGTCATTTGCAAAAAAAAACCCAAAAACAAACCAACAAAACACTTAAACCTGAGAATGTCTGATTAATTTAGAGGAAAAATCTTCTTAAAAGAGTGCTTTTTGAAATAAATTTTTGATTTTTAGTTTAATTGCTTAATGCTGGCCTCAATGTGTGATTCCTTCTCTGGAATATTTTCCAGGATCCCAGATTGCCTCCAGCTTTTAATACTTAAGTGTCTTTCAGGTCTTGTAATATGGCCAGTGTTGTCTAACATACAGCAAAGCAGGTTCTCCATGAAAAATCTCTAGTTGCAAATGAAATTCAAGTCAACAACTTTTCTGAACTAGTCACTTTTTCTTTTGAGAGGATGAAAATTAAGAAGTTCAAGAGCTATGGAAGGGAGATGGAGATGGTACAAATGAACATGTTTTTTAGAAGGAAAGTGGAGAAAGGTGACAACAGAATAGTCTGACAGAAAGGAAGGAGAAATCTGTGAGATGGCAGTAACTGAGTAACTGGTAAGGCTGCTGACTGTGGATGGAAAAGGGATTGCTGCTCACCTCCCAGAAACAAGATGAAAGTAAGCTCAGCTCACTTTCATTAATATAGTGGGAAGATCCATGGTTTTTATTCATGGACTTCTAAGATTAAATTTTGTTGCTCAGATGCCTTTGGAGGCTCTTTGTCTCTCAAGTGTCAACAGTTTCCCCTCTTCCCCCCCCCAAAAAAAGCTCCCCTTATCCATGCTGTAAGATTGCTTAAGTTTAAGCCAGTCTCAGAATTTATGGAAGCCTGCCTGCATAGCTTTGATGGTATGGTGTATTGTTTTGCTGTGTTCTGGGTCTGACAGGGTGATAAAATCAAGTGGTAGCAAGTAAAAAATCAAAGAGCCAAGTCTTACGATTTGCAGGATTATATCTAAGTGTCTTGTTAAAATGACAAATAAGAAGGCAAACCCAAGAACTGGAGAAAGATGGATAATAGACAATTTGAATGGAAAATTGCTGCTTGAGAGTTCTGTTGATATCCATATACCATACTCAGTTTTCCTGTAAAACAATTCCTTTCCAAAGGCCAATGGTGACTTAATCTCTAACAAAATGCTAAATTAATTCTTTATTGTATGTATCTGTTAGTTAAAATGTTTCTGCAGGCAAAAGTATGCCTTTGTTGTTGTTTGATCCCACTCAAAATCTTTGATGAGCTCTTTTAGAGATGTATTGCAGTGTAAAATAATTATTTCCATTGAAGATGCAAAAGAATTTAGCTCCCTGTTCTCCTCAGCTATGTTAGTTTTGCAAGGCTAGTAGAAATTTTAACAAGTAGTAGAGCCTTTATTTTTGTAACCAAGTCAGCAGATCTTATCCTGGCTATCTATGGGGAGTAGATGTGATGAGTAAGAAGGTGCTTTTTTTATATAGTTACTTTTCAGAGGATCACAATTTGAAAATGGTTGTGACATAACTGGGTCACATCTGAAAATTTTCTATAAGTTGCATAAAATGAGAAGTTGAGGTAGCTGCTTTTGTCAGAAGATATATTCATGGAGTGAATCATGTAGTTGAGAGGTCTGCATATTGTACTCTTACTGAAAACTGCAAAACAGTCGTAAATCTGTAACTGATTAGTAGTCCTTCAGTATCTTAAATCTGTTGCTTTTAAATAATAACAAAGTAAGAATTGGGATATATATGCATGTGCATCACATATTGTGTTTCTTCTGTCATTGCCTTTGTTTTAGATGTTTAATTGTGGGCATGCTGTACTGCAAAAAATACCATGTCCCAGGGTTTGGCTATTATGAGTGTTGGAGTGGAGAAAATAGTAAGACAAGTTTCAGGAATGGTAAAACTGTATTTCAGCTGCCTGTAGCTCTAGTACATAATAAACCATTTTCAGATTTTGATGCATGCTTTAACTTCTGTTTGGTAACAAGAATGGAATGATTCGGAGATCCTGCAGATTGCTAGCTGGACTGGGAAATTGTAATAAAACATTGTAATAAAAATATAGGGTTTACTTTAGATAAGGGGTTTTATGCTGTTTTTATATTAGTGGGCATGCTGGCTGTATCTTTCTGCCAAATCTCTTGCTATCCCAAACAATGAAAAAATGTTGTAATTCTGGATATAAGACAGATCAAGTGAGAGTATCTGAAGTCTAGGCTTCTGCTTTGGTTCAGAACATTTGAGGTTTTCTTACAGATGTTCTGATTTATCTTCATGGTTACTGAATATTTTTTAGGAGTTGGGCAATTAGTCATATGTGATCTAGAAGGGTTAATCCAAAGGCCACTTAGAGGGTGCAAAACCTAATTCACTAACATTAAAACAAATGTTAAATCCCTTGGTGTATGCACACAGTAAATGTATACCTCACACATGTCTGCCTCACTGGTATACGTGCCAGGGACAGATACAGCATGCTACTATGCATTTGTACAGCTCATTCGTCTGAACAACACTTAATTTAGTTTCATTCAGGTTAATCAAATATGATATGGCTGTCTAAAATGATAGCTAGATTCTTATTTTTATGAGCAATAATCAAATTAACTTTTATTGTGTTAAGAACTCACACTTTTCTGTTTATTTCTCTTCCCTCAGAGTAAGGTCACAAACCTGACTGACCGAGAAGACAGAAATATCCAGAGAGGTGTAAACAAGCGTTTGGAAGGGCAGAGAGCAAGAATCTCTTAAAGCGGATCAGCCACTGATGGAAAAAGTTTTTAATTCTTTTGGCAGCTGATCTGCTCTGAGAGATTTTTCTCCTCTTGCTTATTTTTCTATCATCCCTGCTGGATATTTCTGCCTTACTGGTTAAGTCAAATCCCAAATTGAATGTTGGTATGGCTGGGCTCTAACTGAGGGGTAATATTTCCAACTGTGAAGGCAGGGCAGAAACAATTGGGTTTTTACTTATTTTTTTAAGCGCAAGTACTGGTTGTGTTACAAGATGAAATTTATAACACAAGTGTCAATTAGTCACATAGACAATTCTACAAATGGAACAATTTCCTAGACATTCTCTCCAAACGGGGAATTTGGGTAGATTAAATTAGGAGGAAATTTGTATTATTTGCCTGGCTTTAATTGTTTTCTGAAAGCATTTCCTCCTCAACTAGAGAGCTGCTAAATTTAAAAAACAAATAGATATACTTACCATAAGCAGGGTTCAGTGGTGGCCTTTTCCATGTTGCTTTAGGCCCTTGAGTGTGTTTTGTATATATTTTTATGTTTTGTCATGAAAAAAGTCCATTTTTTTCTAACGAAGTGCAGTAAAACATCTTTCTAGCTAGACCTGTGTGCTCACGCAGTGAGTTAGGGACAAAATGTGAGCTCAGCTGAAATAAAATTTTTGGTTAATAGAAGTCAAATCCAAGTGTGAATTCCAAATTTGTTTAACAAACAGCTTGAATCCTCTTTGTGTTTTCCAAGTACTTTATATTTTCCTAACTATTTAGCTTTTATACTAGTCAAAATAAACATTTGTCATTAAATACATTAAATACTCTATCAATCAGATTTTTATTTTTTTTAAATTCTATTAGGATGACTGGAATGGGTATCGTTTAACTGGAGACTGTTTCAGCAACATGGGTTGTGTTGCTGATCTTTTCCCATTGCTGCAATGTGTGAAGGCTGGAAAGTTCAAGTATTTCCCATAAGGCAGATGCTGTCTGGATAAATCAAGATAAAATAGCAGCCAAATATATTGGGGTATCCAAGGTGCAGCACAAGTGACCCCTGCAAAGGAAGAAAAAAATACTAACATTTTAAACATATCTCCTATGAAAAATCCCTTTTACGTTTCCTGAACTTTTCTAAAAAGTTACTTTAAATACATGATACTGTGGCATGAAAGAATTTGTGTACTTCTGTAAACTTGTGTTTTAAAGGCATTAATCAAAAACACGCAAAAGAGATGGTATTTTTAGCAGTGTGGAAAGAGATATTACAAACATGGATTCACTCTGCAAAATCCTCTGCTTATTGGCAAATATATGTTCTGATGAAGCCACGAAACGCTTTTTGATTATTTTACTAAATCAGTGACTCGGACAAGAATTTCATGCTCCACTAAATCCAATTTTGTACACTAAATATTGGCCTTAAAATAAAATTTTAAAAAAGAGCTTTGTCCTCATCTGTTTTGTATCTTGATTGTTGCTGTTTTTTGGAAAGTACCAGTAAAAGTTGCTGATTTTTAGAGGGAAGAGCATATTGCATCTTTCGCAGTGAGAATTTCTTCCCACATATTTGTAATATTTGAGCTGAATAAATGTTAACAAGAGAAAAAAAGCACCCAAATAACCAGTTCTTAAATGGTATGTCTGGCTTTATAAACTTACAGGACAAACTGAGGGATTCTTCCCACTCTTCTACTTTATGCAAAGGAGCTTCTGGCTACATCTGATCCCTGGAAAATTTCTCTTCCATCCAAGAGACCAGATGTCTCACTAAAACGCACTGTGCCAGGTTTGCAGCTTTGGTAAAAATAGTGCTATGTTGCCTTGAATGCTGTTTGAAGGTTAGGCACCCTGTAATCAGAATTTCTTAGTGGCCCAATACCTGATGTAATGTTTCATTGTTATGCAGGTACTCTGTAGTCACCATTTGCAAACAAAAAGCAAGGAAGAAAACTTTGTTTACTGCTGTCTAACGTTAGGAACACAACTGTTAGGTTTAAACACAGATTTTGAAAAACATTCAACTACCTATAATTCATAATGAAGATGTTTCTCTGGTTTATCTAGCCAAAAGGTTTCAGGTTGCTTATACGACCTAATGTCTGGCATCCATTGGTTACATTCAAATTCTCATTCCAGACACCGTTCTCATTAAGCACAAAAGTAGGGAAAAGGCATTTTTTCATGACATGAAAAAAAGAGGAATTCTGTTACTAAAAGGTCAGTTTCTCAACATAAAAGGCAAAATTTTCTACAATGCAGAAAAAGTGCTTAATGATGTCGTGGTTATAATTTGCAACAAAACTGGATGCCTCTGTATCATATCTATGAACAGTAAAACTTTTTTACCCCTTTGTGAGGAGGATAAAAGGACTACCTTTTCGCATTAAATACTTTTATATAAGCGGGTTGAAAGAAGTAATCCCAAGAGGTTCTTAACAAACCTGTCTGGACCAATGATGTTGATTTTAAATGAAAATCGGAGAAGTTCCAGAGGATCAGGAGAATGACCTGCCACTGCTGGAAGTGATAAGGTGATTTGTGAAACTAAATATAAGACAGCTGTTTAGGCACAGAGCCTCAAGAAAGTAACAGGTCAACTGATAACAGATTTCAATAGAGAATTAAATGCTGAGAATACAGTTAAAGTTAACCAGCATGATTTCATAGAAATTAGATCTTGTCAAATGAATATGATATTGTTCTGAAGGACTACCAGTGTGGTTGATAAAGGTGACGGCTGTGTTGGCGCACTGTTGTAAGGCATTTAACTTAGTGAGACCAATTCAAAAATTATTGCTCTTCAGCAACAGTAAATTCAGAATGGGTTAACTAGTAATACTCAAAATGTGCTTGCTAGGAAGAGCTAGCAAAATAAATTATAATATAGATATCATTCTCAGCTTAGTACTTTACTTAAAACCTGAAGGAAAAGTCACTGAATTAGTGAGAAAAGTCATGGAGCAGTAAGTGATGGAAATGGTTCGCTTACACAAAATTATTTGGATCATGTTGTCCGCTGGTACAATAATTAAGTTATTTCAGCACGTGTAAATTCAGATGCGTTGGAAGGAGTTGTCACTGCTCAAAAGCACTTTTCTTGGATAGGGAAATTCCCCGGAGATGCAGAGTTACCTCTGTGGGACCTGCCTGTGAATGTCCTCTGTGTGGGTCAGGGCAGCACTAGGTGATGGGGAGGGAGATGTTGCTGGTGCTGAGAACACTATCATGTGTTGTGATCAGCTCGATGTGTGCATGTATTAGCTCCTGTATCTTTGCTTGGGGAGTGTGTTAGGACAATACCACGCCATATCCATCCCCACTTCTCTGTTTAAATCCTTCTTCCACACACTTACTTAATGAACATTAGCATCCAGTTTTACTGTGTGGCCTCAAAAATTCATGGAGGAAAGGAAAGGGCAGAGCAGAAGTCAGGTAAATATATAAAAATTTGAAATAATTTTGATTAATCAAATAAATAAGCTTTGCCAGATCTTTATATGTCAAAAAGTGGTTGTTCTGTTTGAGGCAATGGACTATGTATCAAAGTGTGAGGCTGTCGTGTGAACACAGTCTGGTATCTGTGGGGGAATCAGTCTGTCACTACGAGCTGAGAAACCCTCTGAGATAGGTAGCAGGAAGGATATATTAAAAATATTTCCCTTGACCTGCATTTTGCTTCTGCGTCCTGACCTGCACCATCCTTTTGTGGTGGCACAAGTATTTACATAGGAGCTTAATGAACCAGATGGGTGTATCAGTCTGGGTTAGAGTTAAGCCAGATCATCTCCCCAGTCCTTTGCACTCCACAGCCACACAAATGTTTGTGCCAACACAAAGCGACGACAAGGAGTGGGCCTGTGCAGAAATGAGAAGCTAAGAGATTGATGGTGGCCAGATCTCTTGTTTTAGCAATGATGCTATTTTATCCTGTCTTGAAGTGCTCGTGAAACTAAAGTTAGATATTAAATTTGTTATTTAAAATGTGATCTAGTGAGATATTAGTCCGTAGTTATTTGGTAATTTTAGTAGAACAATACTAAAATTGGTGCTAATACTGCTGAAGGTTCCAGTCCTTTATAATGCTCTAACTGAAGTCAGGCCAAGTGGAATATCTTCCTAACACTTGGCTAGGGAGTGGAAGGGGAACTGAAGAGAAGGATCTCACTGCTGTTAGCTATCCGTCCCTTGGGTTTCTGTGATAGATGTTCCCTGTCTACGCAGCATGATCTTAATTAATAGTTTTTCCTTTGCTTCTTTCAGTATTGTATGCAATTCTGGAGGACAGCTTGATATAAATTATCAACATGTTTAAACTTTTATGGTGGAATAAGAATTCGTTGAAGTGCATAAAGCTTAATCTGAGAGTGAAAACATACTTTGTACAGCATAAGGGGGACTGCACAAAGATTTAGTCAGTGATACATGCAATACTTTAAACTTACATTCTCTGTTCTGAAAAAAAGTTAAACATACAGAGAAAACTGTACAGTCATGGCCCGAAGTTGTGTTTCTGGTCCTTGTAGAACTTCAACGGAAGAACTTTGTCAATAGCATTTTAGGGTGTGCAAGGATCAGCTCAATAACACTTGTATGTTTAAATTACTTTACTTGCTCCAATTCAGTACTACTGTACATTTTTATCGCCAGGTTGTGTTTGAATCTTGGATAATTTGTTCGTTTCTAGTTTAAAGACTGACTAGAATTACAGCCGTGTTAAGCATACCCACTTTCCTGCAGGTTCAGTTACAGTTAACTCTCATTATTTGGTCAAGACTCTTCATCTTCCCAGAGGTTTTAGTAAAGGTTATCTGTACGTGACAAAATTCAAGCTCAAGCATCTAGAAAAGATTTTTACAAGAACAAATGGCATCTTAACTTTTTACCGAGAAGACCACTTACAACACTTTTAAATCTAAATCTGCATTTAGAAGATACAGAGCTAATTAGTTGGAATGCATTAAGACTCCAATAGGAAGGGGGTTGCCTATTGGCAAGATCGGTCAAAAGAGGAATGTAGCTGGTCCTAATACTGAGGATCTTGGCAATTTCATATCTTTACTTTTTTTTCCCCAATATTAACTATTAGCCCTTGGAATGAAACTGTTTTCTTCTGGATTTTTTTAGTTGTATATATGTGTTACTTTTTTTATCTCTGAACTACACTTTATTTCCTCATTTTTGGGAGCAATTTAATTGGTTTTGTGTGGGTTTTATTTTTGTTTTTATATCTGCCTATAAACTTCACAATGTTACGTTTTACTTCCATCTTTTTAACTCACTTGACAACTCCAGGCACTGGCTTAAATGTACCTAAGGCATATTTTTACTAAGATGTATGTGAGAATAGAGATGTGCCTAAATATTTGTGAGGCACAGACCTAGAAGTTCATTGAGCAAATGTGTTTCCCTTACCACCATCAAATTCCACTACGAATATTCAATACACGGACAACCATACATAGTTTTCCTTTTACATCTTTTTGGATTTTTACTGGTTTACAATACTTTCTCACTTGACTTTGACAAAACATCCCTTTTTCAGATTCATTCTATTATAAGAACTACTTTAAATGCAATTTGAATATAAAAGAAAGTCCTTTTATTGTAGTTCTTTTGCTTTATCATAAAATTTCTAAAAGGAGATGTTTTGTTTAAATTTTGGATGTAGCAGTAGGTTCCTAGGAAAACACTGTAACGTTAGTTAGTCAGTATTTTTTGTCCTTTAGAAGAAGATGTATTTTCAGTTAGGCAAGGTATAAATTACTTTCTCAGTTACTCAGGTTTAATGCAACCCACATAGCACACAAATCTTACCCTGCTCGTCGTTTAGTCATCCATGGAATCTGTGAAGAAAAAAAGTGCGTGTGGCTTGCATTTCTAATATAAGCAAATAAAACTTGGATTTTTTTTTCTTTTACATATTAAAAAGCATCAAAAAAGAAAGAAATATACTTTTTCCCAGTCCACTTAAAGTTTCTTGGGCTTGGTTCATCATTAGATTTATACTGAGGATGAATTTGGCCTTTGTATTTTTCCTATCCTACACATATTTTCCCACTCAACCCAGTCCTGTTTTAACTTTTTATTCCAAATATTTCCTTCTAAACCTTTTCCTAGACTTCTCTTTATTGTCAGCATCTGTTTTTCTTCCTTTCCTGTTACCTTTCCGTCTCTTGGAGTAGAGCTCTTTAAACATTTACAGTTTCAGAAAGTTTCCAATCTGCCATTACTAGTAAGCTCTTAAAAAACTCCTCATCTAGAAATGTCTAAGTAGGACATTGTTACTTCATCAAAAGATTAAAATATTTTTCTAATTATGTGTCAATTTAGATTGTAAAGCTCTTGTAGAAATCCTTGTGTTTGGTGGTCGTTTCCTGAAATACATTTCAGTGAGAAAGACAAGGGTTGCGAGCGTCAGCAAGATATGCCTTCAAACTGTTTAGGTTTGATTGCATTGCATTATAGAATGCTTCATTACTAGTTTAACCTCTCAAAGGTTTTCAGCTGCTGTTTTATTTAGCTATACCGACTACACTGCCTACAGCAACTCCAGGCAATGATTCCCCCAGTGGCATGCATGAGCTGCCCTGCTCTACTGCAAAAATACATTATGGCTGAATTTGCCCTCAGAGTTTGGAAAGATCTAAAGTCTTTGGAGACTAAAAATGTGTTTTTTCTTTGTTTTAGCTGGCAGTATGAGCCTCTGGCATTTTAAAGTGCAAGTCATTAGCGTCCACAAGGGTGATGTTAATATGTCTGTGTTTCAATCTCAGGACATTTTCCAGTTGCTTCTGCCACAACAATCTCTGCCATCTCAGTGCTTTTTAAGCCCCTTGTGAATTCAAGTAAGCTTTGCAATGCCAGTAAGAATCACTGTAGACTTTGGCTGAAACCAGTTGCTACCTGATTTATTCTTTTTGCAGTAGTTGGCAGTGAGGTTGAAACTCATTCAGAGCTACTTGATGGGGGAGGATGAAGAGAATGAGGGATGTAACGTTTAGAAGCATTAAACACCATCAAAAGAGAAGCTAGAGGATTTTGACAACCTTATTTTTTTAATTATTTGTATTTATTTTTAAAAATTGAGGAGCTACAATTCAGACTTACAATAATACTCAGTTGCACATACAGAATCCCAGCAACAGCGATAACGTAGCATCCAGAAATAAAAGCAAACTGAAGGATCAATCGAAGCAGGCGAGAGCATGGCCTGAGGGACCAGATGACAGTCCTCATTGACAAGAAGGACGGAATCTGTCAACAAAGGTAATACCTTGCAGGAAATGCAATAAGGCAACACAGAGAGATCAAGGGCTGACCCTTTCACCCCGTGTGTAAGCGCCAAGTGTGGATGTACGGCGCGTTTGGTCAATTGCTGCTCGCTTTCACGGGGAGGAATGTCAGAAGTACTCCCCCTTCCCTTTTAGGCTGCTTTACTGTATTCCCTCCAGTTCCCAGCTCAGGCATAATCCCAGCTCCCACAACTAAGAGGGATGTAATCCAATCGGAGGGATAGGGCAGAAGAAGAAAAGAGGTCTCAATGTGAAGACAGCCGAGCGAAGCTAAAAACATAAACATTTTGGCAAGCATTGCTATTTTTAGACATTTCATTTGGTCTTAGGGAAAACTGAGCAGTATGGTGCCAAGTCAATAGTGCCTGGGGTCAGATCGCAAGGTTTCGCAGCCGCCACTGCCAATCCCCACAGTGTAAACATGTAAAAGGACTGGGGACTAAGAAATACGGTTTCTCTCTTGGTTTTCTTCTGATTCATTCTTGGTTTCCCCCTAAACGTCTTTAAATTAAGAACTCTGCAAGGGATTGTTCTCTCCAGCCCCAAGCAGAGAGGGTCTCTGGCGCAGGTTCCTGCCGCCAGGGTCAGAGACGGGTCGTTCAGAAAAGAGCGGGAAGAGCCATCTGCCCACGCCTGCCCACACGCACGCTTCTTGTACCCAGCCCGGTGATGGCCTAGTAAGAGAGCTTGAACAGAAGGCATAATCCTGGATCACTTTATAATTACTGCTGCCCGGCTGAGCTGTTGCTTTATGGAACCTAATCTTTTGCTCGTGAAGCGTATGAAGAGTCCCAGAAGGGCTGTGGTTTGGGCGAAGCCAATTCAGATCTTCAGACCTGCAGGTAGTGAGATCATGGTGCATCGGTTAAAAAGAATCAGTCCTGTTCACCCATTTATTTTTACATTAATTATTATGTTTATGGGTAAATATAAGGCCATTCAGAGGTTTCTAAAGTCAGATTTCTTGAAAATGTCACAACTCTTTATTCTAGTCTGGAGTAACTGTTGTAGTTTGGGGCCTGTTTTACCTCTAACCAGGACAGTAACACTTTTTCCTTTGGATCACTAACTTTAATTCATAATATTGATAGTGCTTATATTCATTCTGGCCATCTCCTTCTGTTATGTGTGTTATAGTCGCAAGTAGCTCTGATCCAGGTAAGATCTTACAGAAATCCGTGCGTTACTCTGAATGTCAGTAATAGTTCATATTGTATATAGGTCTGACCTGTTTACACATTGGCCTACAAGGAACTAAAAACTTCAATATCAATTTCAATTCTGATCAAACTGCAGCCATTCTGGGCCTGGGCAGAACTGGGGGTGGTAAGAATGGACGGTGCAAGTGATTAAAAAGCAGAATCCAGGTGTTGGCTCATTCACAGTACCCAAAATGTCAGCAACTGAGGAGAGGGATGGGCTCGTATTATTTCATATGGGAAGAGGTCGAGCTCTCTTATGGGATCTGTAGGAATAAATTTATGGGCATTGGAATGACAACTCAGAATTTTGTGACCAAGTTACAAAGTGAAGGGATGGCAGTGCTAAGCACAGAGTTGGTTTGGCTTCCAGTCCCATATAATAGAGCACATCTTGCCTCTTTTTATTTTGCTTGAATGTGACTGTAATGAGCAAGCAAGAGTCTCCTTATGCTCTGAAAACTATGTTAAGATGCTTCTTTTAAAGTGTGAATTTGACAGGATTCACAGACAACTACCAGAAATAAAAACTAGTGGGCAGTGTCTTGTATTTCTCCTTAGCTGAAAGTTGTGCATCAAAAGCAACCACACAATGAGAAACCTTTATACATGTTTTACTGACAAGACGAGGAAAGGATGACTGTGGGCCTGTGTTTGTGTAACAGGTATCAGTATGACATACATACTCAGTGCATCTACATCTTTAAAAGAGGCTAAGCGTATCTGATGTATTTTTAGTTTAATTTATTATTGTTTATTTGGAAAAAAACATGGGGGCATTATACTATTTTAATGATTAATGGCCAAGTTTTCTTTATATTGTTAAAAAAAGTAATATTCCATTTTATATAAATTCAACACAAATTGTTTTACAACAATCATCTGAGAATAGTCAGTATTCCTTTTATATAAATTCAACAGAAATTGTCTGAGAATAATAGCTACAAGAGGTTCTGCTTTGCATATCTATTGTTCTTCCAGTTGGATGCTCTAAAAGCATTTTACAAACAATAATAAATTTAGCTTTACAACACCCTGCTGGTGTGAATGAATATTATGAACGTTTTTTAAAATAGGAAAACTGAGGCATAGAAAGATTAAAGCAAAATGCCTCAAGGGTAGCCCCTGGCATTACTTTGGGGTGCTTCCATTTTCTTTCAGTGAAAGAAAATGACACTACATTATCAAACTGGTGAAAGGGTAAGGAAAAAGTTTTATGATGCTGTCATCGCTTCTGCACTCTTTTTCCTTCGAAGGTGAGTGGTAGTCCAGGACGATGTTCAGGATTTCAAAGAAAATCACTTCAGATTAGCTAGAAACAGCTGTTGTGAACATCATCAGGCTTTTTGCATAATGTAGTGCATTAGGTATTATGACCCTTATAATTTGTAATAATGTACAATTGTATGTGAACATAAGTTTTAGATGACTTTCTAAAATAAATTCTGAACATTTTCTTTTTTGATGATAAGTCCACTCTAAATTTTCTAGACATGCATTTAGAAGCATTTATTTTAAATGGGCGGATAAATATTTTAAAATGTCAATATCCTTATACCTCCAACACAATACTACAAACACAAAGGTATAGAAAAGTTCTCCCCATTGCTGCAGGTACTCAGTTTTGCTAGTGCAAGAGGAAAACTCTTGTCATAAGTAAAAAGCCAAAGGAGAGACATTGCATGAGATGTTAAAAGATTTCGCAGTCTTAACGAATAATAAGCTGTAAGAACCACACGCTAGACTCTATTATAACTGTAGCCCATCGGTGCATCCAAAGTTTGATCTAAACTCGGCTCCATGGGTGTGAGAAAGGTAATCAAAGCTGATGGATCTTTACAATAATGTGAAGTTCCTTTGGTTTTAAACAGGGTTGGTATTTTTATAGCCATCTTGATTTCTTGGCTTCTGCTTCAGCCATCTGTGGAAGAAAGTCTTGTTGGAGTTTATTGACAGTACTATAGAGCTGTTGCAATTCTTTGTACCACAAGATCTGAGATGAGCTATAGATGTAAGAATGGGCATTAAAATAGGTCAGAGCTGAAGGCAGCCCTTAGTGAAAGTATCTGGCATAGTTACATATCAGTGTAAAATTTATACCTTGTCTGTAAAAGGTACACTGCCTTATGTCCTTTTTGTAGAAAAATTCAATTCAACCTTCCCATATATAGCATCACTTAGCGTTTATAGACTTGCAAGATTACAATTCTGACAGTGCTTCATGGGACATCCCCCTCTGCAGCAAAACAACAAAGGAAAATTTCACATATAATTTACTCATAAATTACTTCAAACATGAGAAATTATTCTTTACCAATATATCATTATGCAGTGCACACTTATTTTATAGTCTAGTAACTAACGTTGTTTCATGACTTATATGCTCCTTTTTTCAGCTATTTAACAATTTATTTCTAAGTTAAACAAATTAGTTGGCAGTAAAATGATCATGCATTGAATTCCAAAATGGGACCCTAACTAATATCAGTTGCCATGTAGGTGCTTCCAAATATAACCTTGGAAATCCTGGCATTAGATAACGGGCTAACTTACAGTTCATTTTGCGGCACTGTAGGGCACCTTGCTGCAGAAGTAAGTCAGAATTTTCTAGCTGAAACTGAACGTTTGCTTTTGAGTTGAGCATTAGCACTGATATGTTGTGTCTCAAGAAATTAACAGAATGAAGTAAATGAATTAAAGACAACAGAAAGCAGGTGTCTGTTTACAATCAATTCTGATTTATTTGAATCTCATATCTATCAGTGGTCTCAAAAACAGCTCTGTGTCAATGTAATTACTTGGTCTGTCAGCTTTTCAGGGGTAGGAAATCATACTTAAATATTACGCCTCTGAGGACTATTTTATTCTTTTTGTATTAAGACGATGCTGCAAATGCTAGCGAGGCTTGCAGGACAGATGCTACCCATGAGTCAGTGAAACCAGTTCCAATGAACCCTGCTCCAGAACCTCAAGGTGTGGGACAAAACCTGGTTCATATTTCTTCACAGAGAGACCACTGGAGTCCTTGGAAAATCAGAATTTCTTCTTTCCCCCTTAGTGTTCCTCTAATTGGAGAGTACTGCAATTTTCTCATCTTTTCCTACTTAACTAGAAAGCTGCTTGTAGGCTTTTTCCCTTAGCTTCCTAAGTAAGCCATTGCCGAGTGTGCTCCGTTCTGGCTGGACAGGACTCAGTTCCATTGGTTTGGTGGTCTAAGAAGAGGAAGGCATTAAAGTAAAAGCTGAGCAGCAGATTTTGAGCCCTATAATAAAGTTATTTAATCAAATTGTTTTTCAGGAGTTCACAGGAATCCTTGATAGAACAGTTTCAGTGGATTTTCTTAAAGGCTATTGGATTTCAATAATTGTCACTTAAGACTCTGATGGGAAGGGTTTGAGTGCAATGAAAACTTGTTCAATTTTCATATAAATGCTTATTTTGAATATAATGATTTAAAGTTTTTGTAGGGCAACTCCCTTCAAAAGATTAGCCAGCCTAATCTGATCATGCTACCTGGTGAATCTATGGAAATCTTGAGTGCTGTATAGTTGAACATTAATTTATGAAATATATATTAGTAACTATTTTGAGATACAATGCAGAAACAAAGATTTCCCTACCTCACGTGACTCGTTTTCTATATTAATTAAACTATTGCATTCCAGTTTAATGTTTATGAGCATCACTACTTGTAGGTGCTTTGAGTTAGACCTTTAATAATTAGACTCATCCCTCCCAGCCTCTCTCCCCACCTCTCAGTATATCTGTACCCACGTGGCTCTGCAGTAAGGTAATATGTACTATAAATGGAAAACCTAGATTTAGTATAGATCTGTCTTGTTCCTAAAAGGTTGTATGATTTACTGACTCTTCCCTGGATTAAACGTGGTCAGGATCACCGGAGTGGTGAAAACGGGACATTTTTGCACACCAAAGATGTAGAATTCCAAGACTTAAAGCTTGAATATCAGTTTGTTGCAAAAGTTGTTAGTGTCACCTGCAGTGGAAGTATGCTTGGATCTTTACTCCGTCTCTGCAGAACAAGGTGGCTGAGGATCCCTCTTTCAAATTCTTCTATTTAGTGCCATTAATATCACTGGCTGTAAAGTTCTACAGGTGCTGAATGCCTTTGAAAATTCTCCCCGTGGGCTGTTAATACAAGATTATTAATGTATTTACTTGTCTAGTACTTTGGGCTGAGGACACTTCTCAGATACTGGCCTAAATTGTACCTTTGAGCATCCTACTGATAAAAATGGTGTTATAGAGCTCCATACAACCCAAGATAATGTAAGCAAAGGACCTTCTAGGTCTTCACATCAAATACAGCCTCACGTACCCCCATCACGTAACTCTTTTCCTGACCTTGTCAAAATTCATCATGCTGGGGAGCAGCCCTTTTGCTTCCATGGCTTGGATGAGAAGCTGCGTTCCAGAACTGGACTGCCATGGGAGCTTCCTCCAGCAGCCCCTCGGCTCACATTCATTTGCCTGTTGTGGTGGTTAAAATGGAAATTCTTTTCCTTCTGCACCTGACTGATATATTTCTTAAAAGAAAATGATAACTGTAATCAGCCTCAACAGGTCACTCTCTTCTCGTATTATTAGATAGCCTCTTCTTGCAAGACTTCCAGTTTGAGGAGTTGCTTCCTGAACCAGGTGACCTGACAGCTTCATAATAAGGTATCACCTAAAGCTTCCATGTAGGGTCTCACCAGCTGTGTTGCACAATGATATTAGTAGTCCTTCAACAGAAAAATCTCATCTGATACCAGCTTGGTATCATTTGCCTTTCTCACACTGGCATCAGATTGTCATCTGCAACTCCTCCTGTGATCACACGTTACACCAGAATCTTTCTCCTTATCCAGCTGGTGGATTCCCAGCTAACAACAAAGATTTTGTTATTAGTCTCCAAATGCAGTATCTTGGGCTTTGTGTTGCACCGTTTCTTCATAGTTTTATTATTCCAGTCATCATGTCTTTCTCTGAGACATGCTGACTCTTGTACTGCTGTACCTTTTGTCTGAGCGTTGTCAGCCTGTCTCATCAGCACACTGTCGTTTCTCTGTTAAGGTCACAGAACTTCTGACAAACTTTGTTTTTAAAATTATCCTGTAAAATACCCACTAATAACCTCTCTCCAACTTGAAATGCTTGATTTTCAACATTGGCCGAGATTTTGCTCATTTCTTATAATAAGAAACCATTGTTTACTTGAAGACAAAAACAACGTTAGGCAAACATGAATGACCAGTGAAAAATTCTCTTTTTTTCTGCCATTTTCATTCTATTCATTGAGGAATTTCCATTTGTTTCCAGTCTTCCTTGCTGATCTGCTGAGGGTTAGCCCCTGCATGCTATGGTATTATTTATGTCTGATTAACAGGTTTTATCACTTTCTCAACCTGTACAGTTTTCTTCCTGATTTTACCAACTGTTATTCTTCAGTCCCCGTTTAGACAAGATATTCAAGGACTTCAGTACTGGAAGTTTGAATTGAATGACTCACCTAAAAGAATCACTATATAATCCCAAAGTGAGAAATAAACAGCTGAACAATGGATTTTCTTGCTTGCCTGCCTCAGCTGTCAATTGGAATTTTTTAGCTCAGGAGAAACAGAAGTTTAGCTGATAGCAACTAATATAAATTTTATATTTTATTTCCTTTCCCTATTTTTATGCCTATTTACATGAGTTCTAATGAAGGATTCACAAGGAAACTGAACTGGCAGTCACTTCCCTATACATTTTATCACATATCCCAATAGAGTGACATTTTTAGCATGCTTTTCCAAGTTGTTACATTAACAAATTTGCACTGATTTCTTTATCCTGTCATCTAAAGACCACCTTGTAGTAAGACAGTGAACTTTTACAGCATTCCATAGTTGATGCACTGTCTAATGTCACAAATGTCTGCTCAAATTACTTCACTAAGACTTGAGAAGAGTCTACATTGTGCCTTCCATTTGAGCTTGATTTGACAGAATCAGTCCCTGCGCTAGCTCATGGCACTTATCAGTTAGTCAGCCTTCCTCGGGGAAGAGAATTTAGAGTGCACCATATTCAGTTTTCAGATCAAGCCCTGTCCCCTTAGGAAGCTGTGTACTGCATTATTAAACAAGGTGCCATCAGCCGTAGCACCATGCTTAAACATTCAGTCAAATAAAAGACGACATCATTATGTTAACTCTTTTTTCACCAGCTTCATTTATCTTTCAGTGGTCTGAAATAAAATGCAAAGACAAAGAAAACTTTGCTACATCTGTCCTTTAATTTATCTTGGAAGTGCATAAACGTGGGCAGGAAAACCTGTCTGATGTTAAAAAATAATGATTAAACTTAATGCTATATGAGGTGGTTTTTTGCAAATTAGAATTTTTTAAGTTATTTGAGACTGATGTATTGTTTATTTTGTCAGTTTTATATGTAGTTCTCATATAGACTACTCATTTTGTATGTTTTAGCTGTCATAGCTATACACAACCAAATTCTGATGATTGCTGTAACTTTAAATATATCAAAGACAGAAAAGTTACTTCAAGCTAATATCTAAATGAGAGAAGAAATTGGTCGTAAATGTAATAGTCCTGTTATAAAATACATTACCTGTTATACCATCAGTGCACTGTGTAGTAGGGTATAAGTAGATTGTGGTCAAATTATGCACACAGCGTCAAGAATTATGGATCCTTTAAAGTATTGTATGTCATTTCAATCAAACTGAAAATCACACAGAAGGGAGATATGCTCCCTCTTGAAAGTGAGTAGATTCAGGATATATACTTTAAGATTTGCATTTTAAATCTCCTTGGGTCTTCTCCTTGTATTCAAAGTGAGTTTTGTACATCTTTATTTATCTTGTCAGAGCAGAAATTGTCAAGATTCTCCGAGAAAAGGAAAGATATCCTTTTTAAAGCTTCATGTTGATATAAATATGAAAATGGATTAAACTCTGCTTCCAATTTTCAAACATATGTACTTCAATGAATATTAAATGGTAGACCCATATCATCATCATGACTTATTTACTTTGTAGAGTTTTTATCAAAAAAGGACTGGAGTTTGCTGTGGAGCGTGAAACTCCACTGTAATTGAGTTTAGAGTGGTAAAACCACTAAAGAGGCCATGGCCCCAGAGAGTTCCCTGAAACCCACCTGTCAGCTGGTGTTACATCACTGATCCAACAAGCCGTGCCTTCCTCTTCCCGCTAAAGACTTCTGTGGCCAAAAAAAAAAAGAAAAAAAAAAAAAGATGAAAAACCACCCGAATTTGCTCCTAGGAAAAAACCCCTCTGCAACAGCTGCACAGTGTCAGCAGAAATAATGATCTGAAACTCAGCCTCCAAGGGATGCTAGTCTGGGTCCTAATTCTGTAAGGTGTCATTTCTTTCATTGCAATGCCATTAAGCATGAAAGTAACGGAGAGGACATGAAGGATTCTTTCACCAAAATGTAACAAGAGAGAGAAAGGGGACTTCAGGATATTGACAGGAAAAGGTGTCTTGTCTTGCTAGAAAGATTGTCTTAAAGGATCCATGCATAAAAATGGCAATTCTCACTGTTTTTCCATCGAAACTGCACATTTTAACATTGTAGGCTTTGAACGTGGATGTTCACGTGAAAATGGAAATTGCAAGCAGGTTTAGTTCCATAGTTTCTTTGGGTTAAAAGCAGATTTTTGCAGGTGGATTGAATGACTCCTAAGACTGATACTAGACTGCTTGAAAATCACTGATGAAATCAGTGCTCAGGTCAAGTGTTCTGCTTGCAGAACCCCATTTACTTCAGTGGAGTTACATCCGTGCAGGATCTGGTTATAGGCCAATAGCAACTGTTGATAATTAACAAATGGTTGACTAGCCTGTTTTCTGTCCAGCAGACAGATCTGAAGCAATCCCCTCGACACCCCCCCCAACCCCCGCTATAATTTAAGCACCTGCACTAGCCTTTTTAGCAGAGATGAGGAGCCAAACAACACGGGAAACAGCTTCTTTGTGAAACTCAAGGTGATTCCTGCACCAAAATGTCAAGGCAAGCTGGCAGGGCTGTCCAAGCACTTTTCCAAAATGGTGCATTTATGCTCTTTTGGGCATGAAAAGAGGCTCTCATCTTCAGACTGTCAAGTAAGTCTCTTCACAAAAGCCAACACCTAGCTTCAAAGACAGTTAAATGCCCGAGCCTTATTTAAGAGCTTACCTCCACTGAAATCACTGCCATTCTGACGTTGAATCAAAGTCTATAAAAGAAAAGAGTCCAAATGTTTTCTTTCGAGAAGATGTAGCTGATCATACTGAGTCTCTTTTACAAGAAAGGGAAAGAAGCTGCTCCGTTAGACTTGGATTTGTTTCAAAGATTGTGGCTGGCAGATGCATTGTTCTGAAAACTACTCCTGCCATTTTTTTTTATCTGTTACACCTACATTAATATTCAGTGCAAATGAGTCCTCGGTTTGGTCTTTGAATTACTGCTGTGATCATCGGTGATGAAATTGAGAAAGGATATGATATTTCTCCTATATCTTTGCTGCACGTCAAAGTCTGAAATAGTGCTTCCTATACAGGAGATGTGCTGCTCTCAGGGTTGTCCTGCTGAAACGCGCTTCAAAAACAGTCGCCGGGAGGAACATTACAAATTGCGGTGCGTTGCCTACTTGACCTTGCCACACAAGCTTACTACAAGAAGTAACTCCAACTGGGAAAAGGATGCACAGAAACTTCCGACCTACTCAGGGACGGATTTGCGCTCCCAGCCTATTCCTGAAGGAGACTGAGACTGTTGTTAGTGTGGGTGCTCACCTAGCTGTACAGAGGGATGTTTTCTTTAAATCAGAGAAGACTAGTGCAAATTCAGTGTTTCCCAATGTTTCTGCTTGCTTTCAGCTTCAGCCTCAGAGTCTTGAGTGACTCTTTACGAGCAACATTGAACTGAAGATAAAAAATCTGTTGTCCCTCACTGAAGCAATCTTCTAATTGTCCGTGTTTTCAATATTCTGTGCATTTTTACAATCAAGGAAATGTTTAGTCACATAATGAAATTAAAAAATGTGTGTGTTGAGAAGAAACACGTTTTGTCTTTTGATTTGATCTTAATGTAAAGAAGCATGCTTTATTCTTCAAAGGATGTGGCTTAAACATTTAAAAATATCACTTTTTCTGTACTACAAATAGTTCTATTTTTAGTATTGATATATCAAAACACACTTTACTCCCCTGCCTTGATATTTTATGCTTCTTGAGGGGCTATACGTCACGCACATGGGTCAATACTTCGGTCTGTAGTACTGCGATCTTGGATGTGGTTTTATTGGTTCTTAAACCAGTTGAACTGTGGGCTGCTGCTAAAAGGGGTGATTTTCCTTGAATGATCAGGCTGCTGTTCCTGCCCCTGCAGCTGCTGCCGGGTGTCATTTTTGGTGGCTACCTATCTGATAGAAAACTTTCCCCCCCTGCCCCAGTTAGTTTTCAGTTGGATCAGTTGGACCTGGCCAAATCTGATGCTGCAGGATCGCTGGCCCAGACATGAGGAAAGCGGTGGGAGCATGGCACCACAGGAGGGCAATCTGAGTGACTTTTTTGGCATCGGTTGAAGTTACACAGGAGAAGACGTATCATGAAGTCACTTGCAGTGCTGTTTTATTACACTAAACAAACAGGGGAAATGTGACTCTGTCTCTGAATTACCCTCCTTTTTCTCACCTTCTTCTGCCCACCAGCGTAGTGCCTGCATTCACATCAGCCATAATTTTAGCAATAGATCAAGAATATGAGAGATACTTAAAATAACTGTTTCCATAGACTTTCACGGGCATTCTTTTTTACATCTCTCTCACTGCCATGCAACTTCTTGCCCTGCTACCCACAAGGCTTTTTGGCATATTTATTTGAGGGGTCTAAAACGGAACAACTGGAGAAACAATAACACCTTACGCCAAAGAATTTATATGTTGATATTTGTGGGAATGCAACAAATTTCAGGTGTTCATACTTGCCTTTACAATGCCATGAGAGGTTCTAGCAATTTCTTAGGAGAACTCTATGGTAACATATGTTAGAAGTATATGCTCCTCAGTGACAACAGAGTATCTGTGCAAAGAGGACTGCCAGAATGAAAGTGGTGCTGTGGGTTTGGCTGTCGATACCTGTGTTGCTGCTGATATCTCATTACTGAATATGGAATAGCTGACAAGAACCAAAAGAACAAAAAATGGCAGTCTGCATGGCTTCAACTTTCATTACCCATTTTGCTCCTGAATGAGGGTGGTAATTGGGTTATATTGTCCTCCTTACTGGAGTTTCAGGAAAAGTATGTTGTTACAATCTGTTGCACAGCAAGCTGGGCTATCAGTTCCAGCAGTTTACTGAAATAAGACATCGTCGCACTGTCCACAGTATATTCAAGGTATTTTATTGTAATGTTGGGCAGCTCTGTTTCTGCAGAAGACTCATTACTCTTTGGATGTGCTCGTTATCGGATGTTGATCGGCAGCTTTCAAACAAAAGATGTTCACACATTGTTCACGCATACTGCCCAAACATCGTGAAGGTGAAAAAGTATTATTATTATTGAATATTATTATCGTTTAATACCCAAGCGTGGTATCAGTAGCATGTCCAGTAAGTGATGAAGGGTATATTACAAGTATTGTAAACACTGTGGAGATTAATTAATGCTTCCCCTCGACAAACAATATCCAACACTAGATGGCACGCTTGGCCTCAGGATCACAGCCGCTTCTCCATGTCCTTGGACTGCCAGCGTCCTCGCGTTTTGGTCTTTCGTTTCCTCAATTTTAAAATGAGACAGGTAGGTGATGTTCCAGAGCACAGCCGGGCCACCCTAGTAGGGTAATTTTGAAACCCCCCTCCTGTGATCCTTCCCAAGCTGCTTCTTTCTACAGATTTTGAAAATTTTCAAAAAATCCCTTAGTATGGATTAAGCATCACCGAAATAGTAAAATTAGAGAAGAAACAGGAATGAAAATAGCAGAGTACTAAGAATAGTAAAAATTTTTAAGCAAACAGTATTTAATAATAAAAAAGGGAGAAAGAGGATGCAAACTATTTTCAACAGATATTTTCCTCCTCCTCCATTAGATCTCCATCATCTATTATTCTTATACTGGCAGATTAAAAATGGTTGCACATGCTAAAAATAAATTGTTTCATGTCAGTTCGATCCAAATCGAAATTTTACTTTATTTTATGACAATTCTTAATTTGACCATCAAACCAAAATTCCATAATTTCAGTATCCCCAAGGCAAAGTGATACGCTTAGCCTCTCCCTATGTCAGGAATTTAGTGGGACATAATGGGATTGGGATTAAAGAGCAAAATGGATGGAGCTAAGGATCCAATGCCAATGTCCACACAAAATGAGTTTCAGGGAGGTTACTTCAACTAGCTCTAATCTGCTTCTGTGGGCTGAATGCTCATATCTCAGGCGAAGTCTTGGAGCTCAACCTCTGGTTTAATTGCGTTGGCCTTGATGATCTCTTGAGATGCTTTCCAGACCACAGTATTACAAAACCTTGCTCAAAGCCTGTTTTGGTTATGCCTGAAAAACACATACTTTCTTTTCCTTGTATATTACTTAAAAGTTCTTAGAAATTAAAATATCGCTTTTGATGCCATCAACACAGTGCACAAACAGCTGGTTTCTCTGTACTTCTCTCCGTCACTCAGCTGTAGAAAAATGCATCTCACTTTGCTACCAGGAATAGAAGCTTTCATGAAGTCCTTGTCTCATTAAAGTATTTTTAGCTCTTCTTTACCTCACTTCTATGTGAAAATGCATATATCTCTGTGGTATTTGTGCCTCATCCTTTTCCATCGTGGGAGGGCTGGACACACAATCCTGATGCTGCATTGATGCTATCCAAGCACAGACTTCTGCTGTTCTGTTATAAACCTTCTCTACTCAACTGGGATTATTATCAGGGTATGATCTCCCCAGTGAGAGCCTTGGCTTAGATATTTCTTCTTCCTGAAGGAGGGGAATCAGGTCAGAAAGCATGGCTTTCTGTCAGAAGCTGGGATTCCTGTCCTGGCAAATGCGGGCGTTGAACGGAGTGCAAAGCTATTTTGTGTACTCTGGTACCACTCAGGACCAACGTTCATGCTAAATGTTTTAAAATAATTAGGCATCAATTATTTCTAAATTTCTGCCTTTCCATGACTGTAATTTAAATAATTTTACTTGCATTATTAATGATTTACATCAACGAAAATGAGAATGAAATCAAACCACTGAAATCTTAGCAAGTGAAAAGTGGCCTTTTTGTACTGCTCACGCAAATAACAAATATAGTGACTTTAATAGTTCCACATCCTAATTTTTAGAAGCATTGAAATATCTCCCAGATGGGTAAAAAAAACGCAGGAAAGGCATCCCTGTCTAGCTGACACAAAGTCAGAAACCTAATAAAGGGAATGCAGCATTGGAAAGTACAAAAGTCAACATGTCAACATAAATCAACTTTGTCAGAATGAAACAGATGAGTCCATTTGTTGGTAGATCAGATTAACGTAAATCAAGGCAGTATAAAGGTTACCCATTATAGGGATTTGTGCCTGGTAAACTTTCATAGTGTGATCAGAGATAGTAATCATCTGGCAGTGGAAATAAAAAGTCAAAGTGAGGCTTAAACGCTGAATCAAAAATCAGTCCTGTTAATGTCTAACACGCTGGGGTCAAAAATTCATAAGAGTCCTGCTGTGAAAATAAGATGGGAGCTGTATTAGTTTTCTCCATTCTGTATCTCACATTTAAGTGTTGTCAGTTGATGAGGGTTTGTCCCTTGGGAATTGTCGTGGGGTAGTTTAGTCCATGTAAAGTCAAAATTTTGCATCACATAGAGGATCTTGTGACATTCTGTAAGGCATGAGGACTACATGCTGAGATTCATAATGGCGAGGAAGGAACAGTAGAAACAGTAATTTGCCACATGCCCTTATCTAAAAGTGGTTCTTGACAAAAAGAAGGCAGCGTGTTTGCTGCGTGGAAGCTATCAGAATCTGTGACACATTTTAACAGTCGGTGGTTATTAATGGATAAAGACTGGTAACTTTAGACTGATTCTGACATATAGAACTGTTTAGAATAACTACGAATCCCGATGGACCCATTCTTTTCACGCCTTTCAGTATTGTTTCTGTTCATGGCGTTGTGTAAAGTTGCATTACTGGGTCAAAGGTTTGATGTAAACAAGCAATAAGCTCTCTAGCAGGATTTATATACTGAGAAAACTTGAATTAAGAAAACTAATCACATGCAGCTTCTTTAAGGCACATGTTGCATAATGTCTATGCAAATATTTTAGAAAGCTTACTTTTGTACTTTGTCCATTTTCCCCCCTTTGTTTTCAAATTATGGACTGACATTGTTTATATGTTCAGAAATTTCTAAATTTATGTAATATTGTAATATCGTGGTTTTACTGCGTACTCAAGAGAAAGAATCTAAATCAAGGAAAGAATGAACTGTAAAAGAAATTAATGCAGTCCTGCTTCTTTTGTAAAAATTATTTGCAATCATTGGCAAATCGTTTAACCTCTGTGATCCAAATTCAGACCTATATAAGAAGCATTTTCCTCTGTATTTGGCCCCACTCCCTAGTTTATAATCGGGGAAGCCTTCCAAAGAGTAAGATGCTAATATGCACGTGAACACGTCACATCTATTTATAAGGGATGTATTATGTACTTGTGAACTACGTTACGCAGAATTGTTGATTTAAGGTATTCAAAGGATTTTCCAACATGTACTTGTTTAGTATATTTAGCCTCATTTTATAGACGGGGTATCAAGTGACATAGAAACTGAGGGCGGATGATGTCACTACGTAACATCTTCTCTTGTTTTGGTCTCAGTGTAACTGAATGAAGGCTGTGAGGCTGTTGGCTGAGGCCCATGTGCCTAAGAGCACAGCCTATGAGACCATTTGTTTCCCCAACTCTGTGACTACCTACTTGTGAGTAATTGAAGCTCTGGAAGCTGGAAGTCACAGTCTGAAATGGTGATTTGTCCAAGAGAACAGTGAGAGCTGTGGCAAAGTCAGGATAAAAATACCCAAGCATCCCAATTCTCAGTTTTCTGTTCTGGTTACGAGATCATGTTGCCTCCTGCCTTATAACTATGGCAAAAGCAACATTTCAGCTATAAAAATAAAGTTCTCATGCATCTATTTATCCTTTGAAAGTACAAACTGACAATAATGTACATAACTAGCATCAGGTCATGGTGTCAGAAGCACAGGTTCTGTTACTCTTTCTTGGTTAAGTATACTTTACCGAATAATCCATGACTCCCACGTAGAAGACAGTACTACCCCTTGTGAATAAAGTATATGCTTTCCAAATTATCAGCAATGGCTTTAACTTCTAAAGAAACCACTAAAGGGCCAACTGACTTATCCACTACTTTAAGGGAAACACAATGAGATGCACAAGTTTCCTCAGCGAGTCACGAGGAGCTTGACTTATCATTCCTGACTTGTAGTTCTCATTTGGAAAAATAAAATAAAAAAATCTTACATGATAATAAGACAAACATTAGTGCTGATGAGGTGGAAAGGTCATGGCCAGGATCATGAAATGTGGAGCTTAATATTCAGAACGGCAATGAAAGACAATAAGTGACATGAAAATTGACGGCAGATGATGTCATTTCATACCTCCTTATCTTGTGGTGGTTTAACTGATCATAGACTGTCATGGGATGGTGCCCTAACCTAGTAAAACATGAAGTTGCTTAAAAAGCTACTAATGATAAAAAGATCTACAGTTAAACTAATAACTAAAGTGATTTGCTTCCATTCAGAAGGGTCTCAATTTAGTTTCACAATTACTTCTGTGGAAATTATTTTATTTGCCACATAAATCTAGCCAACTCAGAAATGGTACAGAAAGCTTTTAGCAGCTCAGAGTAACAGAACACCAGTTAATGACACCAAATGAGAACCAAAATATGCTACTGGAATAAGAGTATGTCTAGTAAATGTAGTGAAATGCCAATGTCCTGAGAGGGAAGCAATTGTTGCTAGGGTAATTGGAAGATGGACATGATCCTGTGGCATTAGGAAATACAGTAGACCTAGAGAAGAAGGAGGGGTGATACTGGGTGAGCTAGGAGCTCTCAGTGAGCATTACCGATGAAGGGGAAAATACAGTATTGGCAGAAAGATCTGCAAACAGGAAATTAAGGCAACCACAGACTTGTAGGGTAAGTGAAAAATGAACTACCTATCTCACTGAAATAATAGTTGTTGTTTTAGACTGAGTGTACTCAAGCTGTGTTTCACTCCAGACATGAAGTCTGTCTACATTGAAACTGTCTTGAAATCTTTTATTGTAACTTTCTAACTTTATTCCCTGGTGCTGATTACACCCCACAGTACACCACTGCTGGGTACTGACTGAGACTGAAAAATACAGCATGGGGGAGAAAGTGCTCCTTCCTCCAAACACTTGAGTTTTCTTGGAAGTTTTCCTGCCTGAATACTGACCTGGCCTGACCCTATTTAGCTTGTGAGATCTGATGAAATCAGAGCCTGAGGTTACGGCACTAAACTAAGAAAAGTGATAACAAAACAAAAATGGCATGATTGACAGGGTAGTGGGCTGAACACAATAAACCTATGGAGGACTATGTGTATGTATTCCACTCCTTAATATCCTCTTTGTAGATAAGAAAAATAAGCCTTACCCTGGAGCTAAAACAGTAATGGGATGAGGGCTGCCTGCCTTACTTGATGGCCATAAACAATAAGTATATTATACAAAGATGGATTACTGAAATGGAAAGTGGGTACTCATGAAATGCTACCTTAAGGCAGGACTGAAGCAGGAGCCATCCTGGACCCTTGTGCTGTCTACAGTTATCTCCTTTTGGTGGCCCTGTGTTTCTCAGTAAGCTGTGATATGACCCTGTGTAGTCCAACTTTAGTGCTTTTCACTGTCAGGTTCATTGAGGCTATAGAAGATTATTTTGCTTGGAGAAAAAAAAAAAAAGATACATGAACAAGTCACTGAAAGCATTTACAGATAAAAGAAGTAGTCAGCAGAAAGCTGTCTAAAGAGGTTTCTTTTGTAGTGCACCAACGAAAAGCAGCTCCTTGTGACAATAGAAAAAATGGCAATAGAAGAGTTACGTAAGGAAGCTCAGGTTACTTTTCGTGTGTCTACGTTTTTCACTAATCTTGAAAATTATTGAGACACATGCTATTAAGGTTGTGATGTAATTATATTGCACTCATTTAGGAGAGCTCTAATGACAGATTTTTCCCTCTGCAACGAGTACTGGAAGTAACTTCAGAAATTAGGCCAAGTTCTGATGTTACTTTGTGGTGTGATAAATCGTGAGAAACTCCATTAATTTCAAAGGAATTGTTCTAGATCATTACCAAATACCTATAGTTATTCAGCCTCTATTTTTCAGTTTTTTGGAAAACTAGCATATTTTCTAAACATCTTTCATTTTTATAGACTATTTCATATGCAAGCTGAAGGCTCATACAGATCTCCTTGCTCGGAACAAGCTGGGACAGATCAGATGTCCCCAAGGCTTTTTTTCTGCACTGTTACAGTTCAAGATAGAAATGCAAATACATTTAATTAGAAATTACACAAAAAGCTTCCTATTTTAGAGATTCAGAGCTCATTTGTGATGTCTGAATGTGATCTAGAGCTGGTGGGATTTTTTCTGCTGAAGCAACTAATGGAGAATTGGATTTCTGAGGAAGCACAAAATTCCACCAAAGGGAGAATACATAGTTATAAAATGATAAATGAATAAAAGTTGCCGAATTAATGTATTTTAGACTAGTTCTGGTAAGGATCTCGCAGATCTTCTGGCCCTGATAAGTTGAATATAAAGGCCACAAATGTTTGGCTTATCATTTTTAGTGCAACCTGGAATACAGGGATTTTCCTCTTTACTAAAAGATCTAAAGTGATTATCTTCTGTGCTTTCAGAGGACATGTATTAATTTGGAAAGCAATAGATCATTTTCCTGGTGACTTTTCCACATACAGTTTTATTTCCTTGTGAGGCATACTTGTTGGTGTTATTGTTTTATATTCTATATCAAACTCAAAAGCAATGAAGTATAAAATTCTTTTGGTACTGTTATCTATCTCAGTTGTTGCAAAGTACTAGCTTCAGTCAAATTTGTAGGCATAGTTTTGCAAGTACTGAGAAGTCCCTTGCTCCCTGAGAATAAAATCACTACGGCAGGGACACGTAAAATCTGGAATACAAATCATTTTATAAAGGCAAAGTGGCCCAACCTCAAGTCTTTGTTACTATATTCATGCATATGCTTTTCAGGCGTCTGAGGCTACTTCTTGGGAAAGATGGTATTGGACAAATCCATGATTAGAGCCTTTGTAATGTTAACCATCCCTACTGCGCTGGAATTGATTACACACATTTGGTGAAACGCAATTTGAATGGTAAGTCACTTAGTCATATTCTCGTTTTCACACACCATTCAGCTTCCTACTGTCCTTCTGCTCATTCTTTTCTCTTTTCTCGCAGCAGCATGCACAGCATGTCCCCACCATTGTTCGGCATAGTTTAAGATAGCATTAAGATAGAAAGATTGGTGTAAACATGCGGAAAAATTTCCCAGTGAAATGTCCAGGCTTCTCCAATGCGCACACAGCAACAGCTTTCTAATGTCCCCGAAGAAAACAGAGAGATTAGCAGCATTTTACTGAAGAGGTGAACTAATTGCTGCAAACAGGTGAAAGCCCAGTCCTACGAGGGGGTGGGCATTCGTACTGTACCGGTGAAGTCTGAGGGAACAGAGCCTGCTCAGCAGCTGCATCTCTTAGATTTGACCATTTGGCCAAAGAAACTCTGTTTCCTGCTATGTAGAATACTTGGGGTTGAAAGTGTTAGCAGATTAGAAGATTAGAACTGGGACAAAAGAGATCCCAGACCTCAACTCTAAAGCTCAACTCAAATTTATCTTTTTAACCATTAGATTAAATTTTGGGGTATGAACATGGTGAAGTGTGAACTCTCCCAGATTTTACAAAGAGCAGCGTCATAGGAAGACTGAAATCTAAACAGATCTTCACCCTCTATTTCAAGCTTCGTGGTTTTCTTTTTCTTTTGGGGCTTTTACTACTACATAGCATCACAACTGGCCTCTCATACTGTTGCTTATGTCACTCAGACATCAAACACTAGGATTGCTCATTTTTACTTGAAACAAGATTGGCTGGACTGCCTGGCAGCAGTTACACACAGCTACCCAGAGCCATGGTTGCAACAGCTTTGAGGTCTTTTGGTGATGGGGAGCCTGTATGCCAAGAGCTGGGAAAAACATCTGTAACTGACAGCACAGTCTTGATTTGAGGTATTTAGCCAGAACCTGAAGCTGCAAAGTGGTGGTGCAGAAGCCTTCTCAACCATTCCTCAGTATATATAAGATCTATCAGCATGGCACAATGCAGAACTGAGGCAAGAGATGCGAGCTGCTGAAAGGTCTTAAGGACCAGTGGTATCGCTACATTAGCACAGAGCTCCGCTCAGGCTTATAAAGCCCCCGTTTCTTGTAGAATCAAAGTTTGGCCTGTTGGGCTACCTGCCCCAGCTTAAAGAAAGCACCTGAAGTAGTGCCAGTGCAGGTACAGAAATACAAAGTGGTAGGATGCAGCAGGACAGAGGGGAAGGCAGGAGCATGGAAGTATAGTCTGAGAACGCCTTGGGCTAATTAACATGAAACTGTGCTCTCGGGCCAACGCCTGCTCCTTGGAGCTGAAGACCTCATTTACAATTGCATTGTGCAGTTGTCCTGGTAGTCCCTTAGGTCTACTCATGCTCCCACTGAAGCCAGTGATAAAATCTCTGTTGAATTAAGGCTGGGCAGTGCTGTCCCAACAGCTGGGAGCAGAGGCATTATGAGAATCTCCAAGACACCCCTTAGAAGTGGTAGCTTCAGAAATGGTACCCCAGCAGGAGCTGAAAGTGCTGAGATCTCACAGATCTCCACATGTTGGAGATCTATAGGGCTAAATTGAAGGGACCGTCTTGTTTGTCTTCTTCTACAACATGGGGCAGACTTTCTCCATTTATCCTGGCTTTATTCCATATATCAAGTGGTTAACATAAAAAATGAGAGGGAGAATTGTAAATAATGTACTTCCTATGTGATGCCCAGCAAAGGCCAGATTTTCACAGTAAGTGGGGCTCTATATTTGCTATCTTTTACAGGCATATTAAAAAAGGCCTGAACAATCATTGTGCATCCAATGAACCCACCTTTTATAAATGCATTCCAGCCTTGGAAAGGTTTGATGCATTGGCTGTGTGGACTGGAGGGTGTACATCGTAATTTCTTCCCTGCCTCTGTGTCAGGCAGCATTCCCTAGCATTCATTCTTTCCAGTAAATAAAACCGTGCATAAATAAGACCCTAAAAATCATTTCTTTTTGATAAATATTTTAGTCACTATTCCTGCTTGCACAGGGCTCTCTTTGGTTCCCCTGAAGCCAGATCTGGCCCACATACACAGAAAATGAGGCTGCCTGCTCAACATGCAAAACTCCTTATGTTCTAGCTAACGGTTAAGCATCAAGTAAAAGGAAAAGGACTTTTTCTTCCTTTGTCTTCCAGCTATGTTAGCTTAGACAGCCACCAGCACATGATCATTTACATAAGGAGGGAACCGCAGAGCTGCTGCCAACTGCCCATAGTGCCTGCCAAAAACAGATGTTAGATGTTACTGCTAGAATAATGTCTTCTTCAGCTTGACATGTGAGTGTGGCAATCTTTATTTAAAAGGAAGAGGAAAAAAATATGGTTGAATTAATGAAACGAAGCACACAACATATGGTCTGAAAAAAATTATAATGTAAGGGAAAGTGCTAGTTGTCCAATAGCCTAAGACTGCTAAAACTCAGCTGGGTGGGTCTATCACAGAGAACTGTCCTGGTCTGTCACATAGATGGATCTGGTGACCTAATAAGTCTGTTGTATTTTTACATTTTCACTCCCGTGCCTTCACATTGATTTTTAAATAGTTTTCCAAATGGAAAACTGTAAAGCTCTATATTGACCAGGATGGTGATAAATCCAGCATTCTTTGTTAACAAAAATCTACGTGTTAAGTACCAGGCAGCCTTATCACAAAACCTGTGATTTATGCTTGGATTTTGCTATAATTTTGCATGAATCCTGGGGGCTCTGTAAAAATATGATTGAGATAAGGCCTTTGTTTTTCATCTGTGAGGTCCTTTATTCATATATCTTATAGGAAAAGAAGGAACCTGGCTGCAAAGGTGAGCAATATTATAATTTATTACCTTGTTTTCTTGTCTTCCTGTAAGCAGGGACCTAAACCTCTTGGTCTGTAGAGCTGAAAAGCTGACTTACATGGCAGTCAGCTGTATATAGTCAGCCTCTATGAAGACTCATATTGATGCTGGTTCTGTGGGGTCAGTAGAACCAATGAACCCTCATTTTTGCATTCGTATTTTGAGGTTGAGCTTTCCTGTGGCCTCGGCCATGTCTACAAATGGTTAGCATGTGAGTCCTTTGAGTCCTCTCTACCCCCTTTTCTTCTCCTTGGCTGGGAAAGGTGTTTGTCAGGGTGTTCCCTGCGTTTTGGACTCTGGTGGGCAGGTTTGGAGGAGGTGGGTCAGCAGGAGGGGAAGCCCTCGTCCCCTTCTCCTCACACCCGCCATGCCTGTGGCAAACTGGTGCTCCTCTGCTCCTTCAGTGGGCTGCGTTAATGGATTAACATGGCATTTTAGGTGTGTTTTGTTACTTTTCACGGCTTTGGTGAATGAAGTCAGCTCAGTGAAGAGCCCGATGCACACCAGAGCTTCCTCCAGAGAAGAGGAAGAGGAAATGGGATTGCACATTTTGGCAGCAGTGGTGTATTGGGTTGGCTCAGCCATCTTGCTTAAAAACACCAACAGCCTGTGTTGGGATGTTATCACCGTGGGAGGGTTACACAGACATTATTACACTTTGTGATATGGTTTAAAAACTGCAATAATCTTGGCTTTTGGTCATTCCGATTCTTTAAGCATTTTTAATCCCTTTCCTCTTTCAAATTACTGACTCCAGCCATTTGCAAAGTGGCTGGGGCGGGGGGACGCAATAGGGAAATGCGTGCTGATGCAGCTCTGCAACAGCACGCTGATGTGGAGCTTTAGCTGGATGCAAAATACACGCTGTTCGGCAGTTCAGCCCTTTCTCTTTGCATCCTCCTATCCAAAGAAGTATTTACATGAAATGTCAGTCACCCTGTGGAATTATATGAGAATTAATTATCTGTGGAGAATGATTTGGCCCTATTAATTATGGGTCTCACATCAGAAAAAGAATAGCCCTAATGTGTCATATGATTTTTTTTTAGCCAGTGAACTAGGAACTCATCGGCATCAAATATCAATGATGGTTTTATTGAATACAGATTGATGACCTCTGACAAAAATTACAGGAGAAACTTGTATCATTTTATCTTATTATAGCCTACTAAGACCTTAGTCAAGATCGGGGTCTTATTTTCTTAGGCTGTCATGCAAGGGGTTAAAGCTGATATTTATCAGATTATTGTTTGCAACCAGTCATGAATGAATAAGGCTTTAATGTACGTAGAGTCAGAAATAACTGATGTTAAAATGCAATCACAAATCAAATACAGTATTTCATGGAGACAGTTAAAACATTATGTCTAATTAAGTCTTCATTTAAACATGTGTGTAATTTTGTTGTTCAGAATTATGTGCAGCCTTGTAGGTTGTTCCCTGCAGTGAATCATGGCGCCTGTTTTTATCTTGCCATTTGGTAAAGGAAATCTCGAATTTTATGTTTTGCAGATATAGTCAGATATAACCAGTCCTAAGAAGTTTTCTGGGTTATTCAAATTCTGTGTATTTCACTGAGAAAAACGGAGCCTTTGTCATAATGTACTTCTAAAATACGCTCAAAGTATTTTCTTGTCCCTGTGCTTTCTCTCTGTCTTCTCACATTGTTCAGCAACTTTTCTGAATGGCTGCAAAGCACAGTACTGGCACAGCAAATTTGCTGGAATAGGATCCTTTCTAGGGGAAATAGCTTCTTGGCTGCAAGGGAATGTCATACTTAAATACCAACAGAATAGATATCACCACCACTGTAGCATAAGCATATGAATAAGATAAAATGGCAACCTGTTTTTTGACTCTTATAGGGAAAGTAAGTCCTGGAAGTTAAAGTAGAAATTGAAAGAAGGTTTGGATTTTTTTTCCCTTTTGCGAATTATGAGTACCATCTAGCCAGTATGTTTCTGTGTTCCCAAAAGTGTTTTAGGAGGTTGGTTGAAGTAAACCTGAAGACATCTCATGGCATCTAGCTGTTATAGAACTGCAGATGTGCTGAATGCACAATATATGTCAGCAACAGAGATGATCTTCCCGCAGAAGGACTGTTTGAGATAAAGGATGATCTAGCAAGAGGCTAATTGGTTTGTAGCTCCTTTTGGAAAAAAAGCAGTATGT
Organism: Chroicocephalus ridibundus; assembly: GCF_963924245.1. Classification (NCBI taxonomy): domain Eukaryota; kingdom Metazoa; phylum Chordata; class Aves; order Charadriiformes; family Laridae; genus Chroicocephalus; species Chroicocephalus ridibundus. The sequence goes on from NC_086286.1 coordinate 30,788,873, forward strand.
GTGCATGCTACTTTGTCCAGCATATGTACTCGGCTGTCTTGCCTGCATTAGGATCTTAGCATTTGTTGCTCTATTGAGTCAAAATATTATCTATGTCAGGCTGAGGAGAGATGATGTGAAGGAGTCTCATGAGCTGTGCCCTAAGTTTCACAGGAATTCTGTAGAAGGGGAGAGCAAACCACTCATTCAGTAGGTCAAGTCCATCGAGAAATGTTTTTGCGAAATTAATGCACTACTACAGATTGATTTTCTTGAAAATAAAATTGGTGCAAGCTTAATTTTTGTTCAGATATTTTACTGATGCAATAACACACGTACTGCAGAGTTTGCTTTTGGCAAACACTGCCCTAGTAGGAGCAGTTAATATTTAAAGCAGATTATTCTGTTTTCAGACAGTGATGTTGGACTGTAGGTCAAGGAAACACATCATCACTTTCATCCTTCATCCGATTCCTTTCACAGTGGACATTTAAAATTGAAAATAAATGACAAAAGAAGCATAAAGAGAACACTCTACAACCAGGACTTTGTGTTTTATACTTTAGAAAAATCATTTCACCTACTAGCTTGGCTGGCGAGGTTATGCACTGCAGTTAAATGAAACTGCCAAATCACAAACCAGTTATTTGGAAATAGAAGATAAAGAAAATTCTAAAGGAAGCTCAGATGATACGAATAATTCTTTGATAACAATTTCGTAGAAGTCTATTTGGATAGCATATAATGGGAAATGCAGCAAGGGAGGATACCCATAAAGACACTTAACTGAAGAAAATCTCCTTCTTTGTTCTGTATATTTTTCTTAAAAGTATTTCTGTTGCATTTAGTGTCATCTCCACAGACCAAACTTTGCTTTTTTCTTTTTTTTTTTGTAATTTCTATGTAAAAGATAGATTAAAAATGTAAATTTTCACATATTTTCAAGACACAAGCCATTTTTGCATGCAGATTGGGTTAATTCATGACCTTTTATTCAGATGCAGACACATCTACATAGAAGTGCAAACCCACAAACAGGAAAACAAGAAGCAGGAATATGACAAATAGGAAAAGCCTTTGAGAGGTTTCATTGCATGTATTTTCCACAGCTCCGCTGGAGATGAGTGGCCCCTGCTCTGTGATACTTTCTTGGCCATCACATATCTAGCAACAGGCTTTGCTAGGATCTGGGCTGTAGAACTGGACCTGAGTAAGGGGAAGAGCGCAACTTTAAAGAAGAAATAGTATAAATACATGCAGCTGCTATTCACGCCTGGATTTTAGGTCTTTTTGCTTTGCTTATACAAGAAAAAAAAGACAAGTATAAACAACAACAGAGGCAGTTTATTCATTAATGGCAAATCATTGCATCTGTTTCCAGAGGTAAAAAAGAGCCCTACCCCCATGGACGCAGAAGGACAGAAGGCCAACTCCACTTTACTTTGCACCTCCTTATTCATCCCTTTAGACAGCCTTTTGTACATGGGCTGGATACGTAAGGAAGGCTAGAAATCCTGCTGAACTCATTTCCCAAATATGCACAGTATACTGCATTAATTTGCCATACCCTCCGCATCAGTAAATTTCCTTCTTCCAAGGGACAGGGCAGCAGTCCAGTGCAGCACAAAAGATATACCTAAAGGGGGCCTACAGGAAAGATGGGGAGGGACTATATTAGGGAGTGTTGTGGTAGGACAAGGGGTAATGGTTTTAAACTGAAAGAGGGGAGATTTAGATTGGATATCAGGAAGAAATTCTTTACTGTGAGGGTGGTGAGGCACTGGAAGCGGTTGCCCAGGGAACTTGTGGCTGCCCCATCCCTGGAAGTGTTCAAGGCCAGGCTGGATGGGGCTTTGAGCAGCCTGGTCTAGTGGGAGGTGTCCCTGCCCACGGCAGGGGGTTGGAACTAGGTGGTCTTTAAGGTCCCTTCTAACCCAAACCATTCTATGATTCTATATTCTGAACGGTATTTTCAGTCTTCTGAAAGAAATAGGGTGTCTACAAACAAGTGCATAAATACAGAGCTTTCTCATATATTGCCTCCTTCCACAAGTGTGTGTGTACAGGGAGGCAAGAAATAAGTACAGACATACAGAGCCTTCCCGTAGATTTCCTCCTTTTATGTGTATGTGGAGTACATGCGCTCAAACCTTCTTCCCAGAGCAGGATTAGGTAGAGTTTTTAATTATAGTGAGGACCATGTGAAAGAGCAACACTACATTGTAATTTTGATAATTGTTTATCCGCATGCTGTATTGACGGAAATAATTTTTAGTTCCACAGAGGAAAAGTAAAGCATTATCTCAATCCTAGCAAAAATGTTATTACCTTTTTAGTTCATAACGATTTGGTACATATATGCGATCATCACATACCAAGGACTTAGAAACATAGTCCTAGATATTTTTCACAGTCACAGTCCTTTCACCTTTCCTGACAGTTTCCCAGAGAAACAATGAATAAAGAAAATTAGATTTATTCATAAATTCAGAAAATGAGGAAAATGTCTCTCGATGAAAAATGTATCTACTTCTAACAAGCACTAGCATTTTTATTTCTTTCACTTAAGTTTCAGTTTCACACTGTTATAGCAATATGAATTTGAAAATTTAAATTCAAACACTAGAATGATTAACAATAAGGTATAAAAGAGGATGCAGACCGAAGGCAGGCCCCCACCTTCATAAACCGCTATAGTTTAGAGGCTACCAGTTCCCGAGAACCTGACTCAGGTTGCAGAGTGAAAAGGATGTAAGACAGGAGGAAGAAGCAAAAAAAAAAAAAGCAGGAATGTACTGATATCCTGCACATACTCAATATATAGTTCCCATTTAATCAAAAGTATGCATTTTCTGCATATTTTTCAAGCAAATTGTACTTCAAAAGGGTACACGCGAAAGTATTGTACTTCAGCACTTTTTCGGTAATTGATTCAAGGAGACTTATGAACAGCTGTTGTCTATGTCTTTGTTATTTTTCCAGCTGATTAACCATTTACTTAACACCAGAACATGGGTAAAACATCATCACATACGGTATCATACAGGGACTGGCTACTCTGCCAGCTCTGAAGAATGACAAGATACCAAAAAAGTCACAGCAAAGTATCTACATCACTACATTACGATGCGGTTTACCTTGCCACAACTTTTATTCTGTATTCAAAGAGCCACTTTTGTGAAATGAATACCATGCTAGTATATCAGGGTCTCAGTCTGCAATTCCGCTGAGGCTATCTGCACTTACATTCAAGGGGGTGTTCACTTCTCCCTTTAATTTTCCCTGGAAACGAAAGGTGTCTTCTTTCTCTCTCCTTTCCTGCTTCTTCCAAAGATAGTCTTAGGACTTGTCGGGGTGTCCTAGAGGCACAAAATACCCCTGATCCTGGTAAACTCAGCAATAAATGAATGCTTGGATCTTGTGAAGAGGTCACTTGAATTTGTATGTTTAGTTCCACCTGCAGGGCCCAGAGGAATTGTGCACGGCTGTAAGATCACACACTGCATGCATTCGCGCTGGGGTTGATGTTGATACTTACAGAAGCATCAAAGTTCACAGCTGTCTGTCCTTTCAGAGATAATCAATAAATCATACGTCAGCTCTGGTGACAGTGCATGTCAAGGAACAAGTCGGCAACATCTAAGCTATTAAAGATGGAGCGCTATTTTTGTGGTGGTTTAAGAACTGTAAATCTGTTCTCGCTCAAAGAAGCATACAGGAAAGGGAAAAAAAAAAAAAAAAAGAAACTCCGTGTATGAACCATCACTTCCATCACTTACTGCCATTTCTGGCTCTGGTCAGGAAATGCAGAAATGTTTATGAATAAGGAAAGAGCCCTCCCAAGTACAAAAAAAAAAAAAAAAATCTGTGTGATCTCTAAACTGCCCTACTTGTCACCAGCGGACAGATCTGAAAAATGAAAACCACTTTTGACATTTCCTGATCTTAGTCTACCAGATGGTGCATGGCACTTCCAGACCAATGTGATGGGGAAGACAGGAATGGATGGAAAACAAAGCAGATCGTAATTGTAAACATCCTCTTCTATAATTCTGACCGTTTGCCACTTCATAAATTAATCAATCTGATTTCCGATGTATGGTTATAATTCTACTGAAAATCAGACTAGAATAAACAGATCCTGTTTTGCATCCCAGATGAAAATAAAGATTACAGAGAAAAAACAGGATTCTGTGAGACTCTGGCATCAGGTCTTTACCTCCACTGGCTCCCTTCTGACAAAAAGGTATTTATGGTCTAAATTAGCGTTAATGTTTTGCAGGGCTTAATTCACATTACTAAGTGGCTTTGCGATAAACAGCTAAAAGTGCAAAACATTACAATTCTATTTCCCAGACTATAATTTTCTGCAGCAATAGAAATGCATTAGTGCTGGCTGGCTTTGACTTCTCTTCTGCTAATAAGGGCATGTTTTAATGCATTTCTGAATCTACTGTACCTCGTTCTTCTGGGGTAGTTCATTGACTTATTTCCAACTAATAAAACACAGGCAAATGCTGATGAACTGAAATCCGGAATTGTACATAACATCTAGGAGCTTCCCTCAAGATGGCACTACTGAACTGCTTCACATACCTCTGAACCCTTATGTAATCTTGTTTATACAGCATCAGGGTCATTTTAAAGCTAAGATCACACGATGCTAATTTGGCCAATGATTTTCATTTTCATTTTGGCAAAACACCTTATTTATGTCTAGGCACAGACGACATTTAAAGGCAATATTTTTGTGCAGGCCCTGCCAATAGTCTCGTAGTCAGGGAACACTTGGTAAATAATAGCCAGGATTATACTTTTCGATTTGCCTTAGAAACCAGGAACCCCTCTGAAGTCTGCTACGCAGATTTGTGTACATCGGATTTACAGGCCTCCTTTCCTGTTGGCTGAGACTCTGGATCTTTGCCTTAACGTGTGAATAGAAAAGGATGATACAAAGTAAGGGGGAGAGTCTGGAGTGATGTCATTTCTTCTTCCCTCATCTCAAGCTTTGCAAGAAATACACCCCAAACTTTCCCCATTTGCTGTCCTGACCTTTGCACATGCACACAGACTTCCAGACCAGGAGCTTCGTTGCAAAGAAAATCTGGACTATGATCAGAAAGGATTTCGATCCTTAGAAAACAAATGCTTTTTCTCATGTTTCCTTTTCTGACTTTCCACAGTTGTCCTTAAAATCCTGCTCTCTGAGAAGGCAGCTCTCTTGATAATGTTGTAAATAAATTTTTTTTTGTAGAGAATTCTATAGAGAACTTCTACATAATTTGGGATAAGGCATTGAGGGAAACCTTGCTGGTCTCTATCGATGAACTGTAGGAAGAAACTAAGAATGTCAATGAACTGTAGGAAGAAACTGAGATAATATCATTTGCATTAGCAATCACCTTATAAACCACTGGAAAGAATCTGGTTATACTTCATTCAAGTGTTGTAGGAGATTAAATGAAATTATCCTCATTGCAAGACTAAATAACCTTGCTATGCTATGCTAAAACTATGCTATGCCTTGAGTAACTGATTCATCATAGCAAAACCTCATCTGTGTACCTATGAATAATGTGGAACAACCTGAAGAACACGGGACTAGGAAAAAAGTTTTTAGACTGTGAAAGATGGGTAGCATCATAAGCACAGACTCTGTGCAAAATATCTAATGTTTTGTAATTTTCAATGTCTCCTCCATGTTTTAAGGGTAGTTGAAATCCAATAATTTTATGCTTAAAGAAGGTGATCAACATTTTGTTTTAAGCTGTAGCAGTCCGTGGGAAATTTAATAAACTTGTCTGAGACCTCCTTGTTATGTGTCGCTGACACAGCTCTGTCTATGCCTAGCACAACATTTGTCCCATCTGTATGAGATTTCTGGGATCAGGCCCTGTGGGACCAAAAGCCAGTCTGCTTTTTTCTTGCAATTCTGTCAGTTGGTTTGATAAGGTACATCACCTCTCCCTTAAAAATGTTGCCTTCCCACAGCCGCAATTACAGAGATCTCAAATTACTACGAAAGGAGCTTCATGACTGCGTGTGATGTTGCAACAAGAGATGGCCAAAACTGTTCACTGCAGGTGAACAGGGGGCAATTTTGCCTAGCACACCGTGAGCTGAAATGGCTGACGTAAATAAAGGCTCCTTAGAGAACCCTAGGTATATTTGCAAATGGTGTCATGCTGAAAAACAATAATTTATCATGCGCTCTGACAGAACAGTTGAAGGAGGTACTAGGAAGATGGAGCGTGGGACCTGTGCTTTGAACCTGGCCTTGAACCTTGAACCTTGATACCTGAGGGAATCCATGGCAAGGGACTGCTACCCAGGATGCTGGTGGGCTAAGTGCTGTACCCACTGAGAATTACTCAAATTCAAACATTTCAAATCCCCAAAGTGGTGGTGTGTTTTTCTCGCTCCCTGTAAAGGAAAGTTGTATTTTCAGAATCTGATCAAGCACTTGTGAACAGTATTGTTCATTATATGTTCAACAGAAATATTGATTGGTACATCTACCCAGCTTTTGCAGGATGGGGAGAGAAGTGCATATTGAGCTGCACTTGTTTTATAATAAAAGCCCAGACTCTAATCACAATGTTAAAAATACACTTTGTCATTCCTGGGCTTTTTCAGTGTAGGAAGTTACCTGAAGAAATCCTTTTGTCTTCTTCCTTGTGTGGAAAAATTCAGTATTTCTGAGCAATAGTGGTAAGAAATACTGTGATTAAAAGGTCTAGCTGAAGTCAGTAAAAGCTTGCAGTTTATCCAACAGTGACAGCAGTTCACTCGTGAACTACTGGAAGCTGCTGTGATGACAAAAACAGAGCGAAGTAAAATCATGGTGTCTTGCTACTCACTGAATGCAATGAGCAGGCTTAAAATAAACTGTGCTCTGTTGCTTACTGCGCCTTCATCCCAAAAGCACATATGCCTGTGCTGCACTTCAAAACCATGGACCTTCTGACTGATTTGTGTAAGACAATTTTGTGGAAGTGTTTTCAGATGTAAGACCCTACACCTATTGTGGATGAGCTGCAGGACCTACTTTGATGATTAGCTGCTCCATGGTAGAATTATCATTGATTGCTTATGTTAATGGTGTGCTCACAATGTCCTAAATGCTGGCCTTAGAAGGCAAAGCCCCTCCTGCAAAGGGTAATGGTCTGAAAAGGTCTGAAACAGGGGATGAAGGGGAAGGGAGGAAGGGAGGTGAAACATGAAAATAAAGTCTTCTAGTCTTCCAGCACCTGCGGTTCCTTTTGCCCTGGCAAACTAGGGAAACTGTTGCAAAACATTTCTGACTGTATTAGCGAATAACAATTTCAAGGTATGCAAGAGGAGTCTCAGAACGTCAGCTAAAAAAAACTACTTTCTGAAGGCATCATTACTATCTTAGATAGAACAACAAAATTTTCACTCCCTCAGATCTATACATATTATACCTGTCTTCTTTTTTTCCAGGTTTTCTACCCTTCCTCTTCCCACTCCTTAGACTTCATTGCAAGGCTACAATTTAGTTGCTTACTGAATTGTTCCTTTACTATCCATACATTTGGTAAATATTATCTAAAATTATTCCCAGATTTAAGAACAACAAGAAGAGAAAAGCGGAGAAAAAAATAAAGTCTAAGTAAGTCTTTGCATCTCATCCAACTAAGGCGATTGAGTACAGCCTCTAAAAGTGACCCACTCTTAATATATTGAACAGTTCCTTTGCTTAGAATATAATAGATGCCAGTGAAAGGTGCAAGAAAGTGAACTTCTAATTGCTAAATCTGTCATATCCATGCACGTATGGAATGTCTCTACTGTGCAGCAGTGCAACATGAAGTAACATAGTAGGAATTTCCGGTGAATGAATGGACTTACAAGAATGGACGTGGGCAACTAATAGATGTATGATATGTCAGTTTGATTCTGATGAGAAAGCAATATTCGCATGTCCAAGCAGAAGTACCAAAGGAACCACTAAGCTAAGCTTTCACAGAGAAGCAGCTAGACTGCTAGATGGAATCTAATCAATGCAAGCCTGCGTACAGGAAGGCTGGCATCAAAACACAACAGCTGAAGTGTAGCAGATGGCTAGATCTGAAGGAGATGTAAACAGAGTCTGAATAACTAAGCATTGCATTCTGCAGATGTCAAAGTTTCCAGGCTGTAAAAAGTTTAGTCTAAGTACTCTCCTGAAAGCTCTTTTTGTTTTTGGCTACCTAAGCCCTGAACTCTACCCACACCCTCTCCATGTGATATCTTAAAGGCATCTGAATTGTCTCATTTCCCATCATGTGGTTGATGAGGAGTTGTCCCTGAAAGGCCATAAAATGCAGAGAATTATCGTTTCCCTGCTCCTTGTACATGGATCCTGCCAGTACTGGGTGCTCTAGGGATTTCATTCTCAGTAGCAAGGAGATATTGTAAAGGTGAGGAGAATACTGACACTGATATGGTTGAAGGACAGAGAAGCACAAGGATGGAGCAATTGGTGCAGTTGACATGCCTGATGGACGGGATGCCATCCAGAGGGACCTGGACACCATCCAGAGGGACCTGGACAAGCTGAAGAAGTGAGCCCATGTGAACCTCATGAGGTTCAACAAGGCCAAGTGCACGGTCCTGCACCTGGGTCAGGGCAACCCCCAGTAACGATACAGGCTGGGGAGTGAAGGGATTGAGAGCAGCCCTGCCAAGAAGGACTTGCGGGTGCTGGCAGATGAAAAGTTGGACATAAGCCAACAGTGCATGCTCACAGCCCAGAAAGCCAACTGTATCCTGGGCTGCATCAAAAGAAGTGTGGCCAGCAGGTCGAGGGAGGTGATTCTGTCCCTCTGCTCTGCTGTCGTGAGGCCCCACCTGGAGTACTGTGTCCAGCTCTGGAGCCCTCAGCACTGGAAAGACATGGACCTGTTGGAGAAGGTCCAGAGGAGGGCCACAAAACTGATCAGAGGGGTGGAGCACCTCTCCTATGAGGACAGGCTGAGAGAGCTGAGGTTGCTCAGCCTGGAGAAGAGAAGGCTTTGGGGAGACCTTATTGCAGCCTTTCAGCACTTAAAGGGGGCTTATAAGAGAGATGGGGACAAACTTTTTAGCAGGGCCTGTTGCAATAGGACAAGGCATAATGGTTTTAAACTAAAAGGGGGTAGATTTAGGCTAGATAGACAGAAGAAAGTTTTTACAATATGGGCAGTGAAACACTGGCACAGGTTGCCCAGAGAGGTGGTAGATGTCCCATTCCTGGAAACATTCCATGATAATTCCAATTTCCTGAAGATCAGGGAAGTCACAGAAATCTCTTGATACTCTTCTACTTCCTTACACATTCCCAGCTTGTTCGTAGGGCCTGTGTATGAGGAAGGAGGTCTACACCTGGAGAATGGCAGAAAACCAGAAAGCAAGGCTGTGTACAGGAGTCAATTGTCCACGAGGCAAATAGACTTCTCTGCAGTCCTCCAAAGAAATAAACAGATTTGAAAGCCTTATGAGTCAACCCTGATCTGTTCCGTGCATTTTCTGCCGCCTACTTCTTTTGTCACCATCTCCCACTTGTGACTTGCACTTCTTTTCATATCACACTTCTGCTTAGAACAGGCCACTACTCTGCAGATTATAAGCACCATTCATCTCTTTCAATCTTCCCTTAAAACACTCTACCATTGAAAAGAAAAATTGTGAGATCTCTTCAGCAACAATAACTGGCCTGTGCATCACATTCTGAAAGCGAGATAGTGAGTTGTTCATTCTCAATATGTGCTCTGTAAAGGGTATGTGCATACTTGATGCTGTATACACAGCAATATCTTCCAAAGTTGGGTAATTCAAACTGTTAGGGCAGATGTTTTGACTTGTCTTCAAGGAAAGGACAGCAAATGGCAGTGCAGAAGGGAATAATAGCTCATACGCTGAGCTGCTACCTGGAAACGGGTACTAAGATAGATCTATAGGGAGAACGTCGCTTCCCAGCGTATGAGTAGTGGAGAATGAAGTTCAATAGAAAAAAATGCTGTGAGAAAATTAACTCAAATTTAAAAGATTATTTTTAATCCCCTGGTTTCATCTTTAGTTAATTGCAATTGTTCCTGATGGGTAGGTATATTGCAAAGGACTTTTCGCCTCATTTCTACCTTTCTTTGTAGGAATTCCAACTTTATGTCCCTTAATTTTGGGCTGCTGCCAGCAATGAAGCTTAATTAGCCTAATACGCCTGTCTCAAATCATCAGCAATGCCATGCTATGCCTTCTGCTCTTGACTTTGTGAAAGGTCATCAAACAAGACCCTACAGTTGTCTCTCCAGTTCCTGCTCAGCAGGAATCCTTCTCACCTCTGGAGCAAGGATTTTTAGGTCTTCCTTTGGACTCTTTTGTTCCTCTCAGGGCATAAAGACCAAGTGTATTGAAGTTGCAATTGGATGCCCCCTGAAACTGACTGAATAAAGGATAATATTAATAGTGACTTCTGCTGGTATAGATGATCTCAAAGCATGCTATAAGGATATTTATGGTAGCAAAAGAGATAGGATTTACTGAAAGAACAAAAAATGCCCATGCTTCAGCTAGCATTCAGCTTGCAGTATTAATTAGAGTGACTTGTTTCGCTTTGGCAATAAAGCTTTAGGTAATCAAATTCAATCTGAGACACAATGTCATGGTGGAAAGTAACCATGAATGACATTGGCCAGTTCGATGACTTTGCTGGTGAAATCACTATTAAAGCTGACAGTTCAGCTCTGGCATGTGGAAAACACTATGTTGTAGTCTGGGCCACAGACCACATGGGGAAATGAAAGTCTACATCCCTGGAAGTGTAATTGTACAGTGTATGCACAGACTATGGGTTCATGTCAACTATGGTTCTACATTCAGATCCACGGGTAAACATTGCCAGTCATAAAGGTCTTTCTTCCAGCTGTCTAAGTATTTCTAAATGCTAAAGGTGACTGGAAGTAAAATTCAGATCCAAATTGAAATTAACACTTTTCAGTAAAATGTGCGTGTTCAAAATGAGGTCCAAGTTCATATTCATCTCTAGCTAAATACCTTCTCATCTTGAAAAGAGGAAGATTAATGAATTATATAATTAAAGAATTAATAGAGCTAAACAGAGAAAGCCAATGACTGTGATTATGTCTGAAGTTCTGGCTCTTCTCAGGCATCATGCTTGAAGCCTCTGGTCACTGACAAACCCAGTACTTTAACCTGAGTAATGCATTTCACCTCTCTCTTGCCAAATGTACTGTGCCACTGAGACTTTCTCACTACCCAGAAAGCCCAGGCGCTACACTGGTGGACATCAGCAGATTTGAGAGATCAGTTTCTCGGACACCTCTGGACCTAGTTTTGTCCTTTGGTACTCACTAACTCCTTGCTGCGCCTCCCACTGCCCATCTTTCTTTGCAGGCTTTCCCTGGCTGCTGGCTATGAATGAACACTTCAGCCTTTTGGTGCAAACTCAGTCTTTCTCAACTCCAAGGCACTCACTCAGGAGTGCTGCTCTCTGACGCAGGGGAGATGCTCTGCATGAACGCCACCAATGTGAACTCTGGTTTTGTAGGAGTTCGCCTTTGTAGACACAGGCCAAAATTCCTATTCCTTCGCTGCTGTGGGGAGAATTCAGCACCAGCCTATTGCTATGCTTTTCCCTAAGGAGGGTGGTATTTCAGACAGTGCTTCCTATAGATGTACATACAGATATATATTTATGTACAAACACATCTGTATGTATAAGTTTAAATATATGTTACAGCTTGTTCAGATTCTTTCGGGGTAAATGCTGCCAACATACTCTTTTCTAAGCCTCAAGTGTGGCTATTTGCCATATGCAAGGAAAATGTTATGACCTTGTTTAATAAAACAAGGAAGAATTTCCAAACTGATCCAAAAAAATCTAGGATCTGACCCTGGCCAATATCAGATGCTTCAGAGAAAAATGTAAGGGATGCTACGGTACGTATTTCTGGAATAAACTCATTAATTACACAGAATAAACCAAATGTAGCTGCCGCAGTGAGTGAGTGCATGTTAACCATGCATTGTAAGAACAAAACATGAGTGGAGTCAGCTGTCACCACCCTGAGTAATGGATGGAGTTTGAGGGGGTCAACACAGTCTCCAGCCCACTCCAAACTTTTTGCTTCTCACACCGACGTTATCATTTGCCTCAGTACGGCAGCAGGGACTGCACATCCCTGTCACTAATTAAATTGCAGGGTTGTTTGTCTCTGTGTGGTCGTGATACAGCTAGGCGTTC